>NC_044311.2:136655320-136966237 GCF_007474595.2 Lynx canadensis | reverse complement strand
CTCTTACTTGCAGAAGTCTTACAATAGTATAATAATATCTGATTCCTAGTTATTGTATTTGTGGATAAAGGAAATAGATACAAAAATTTTATTGACTACTTCTGTTCCTTACAGTTTTTAACCTTTTTTAATTCAAACTTTTCAATCAAAAGTATAAAACTCTATTAATTAATTTGGGATCCAGCAAGAGCAGAGGATTATTTTGATATTTGACCAAAAATTCCCAGATAACAAATTTTTTTAGAAAACTGTGGATTTCTTTGTTTATTTGGTTTTGGTTGTTGTTATTTTAATCCCTTGTCATGTTAGTTTATAGGAGGGGCACTTACTCATGATCTATGTTGTCAAACAGTTGATGTTACCATTAGAGCAAAATTCAGCATTCACCCCTAACCTATATAGAATTTCAGACTACTCTCTGGCAATTTTGAAGACCACTGGAATTGCTTGTCTTTAAGTGATATATTGCATTGGCCTTTCTGTATTTCCTGATGGCCACTCATAGCATTTGAATTTATGGAAAAATTGAATCTGTCTAAAATATGTGCCCCTGTATCAATACTGGTACATGATCGAGACAAAAAGAAACTTACTGTGTTTCATTGTTACAACAACTGAACTTAAAAGCCAGTTTTTTTTCTTTCTTTGCAAATTTATTTATATCTTAGTTTAGTATTAGTTATTAGTTTTTTTTTTCACTTTGATAAGTCTTTTATTTTTTTATTATTTTTTTTTTATGAAATTTATTGACAAATTGGTTTCCATACAACACCCAGTGCTCATCCCAAAAGGTGCCCTCCTCAATACCCATCACCCACCCTCCCCTCCCTCCCACTCCCCATCAACCCTCAGTTTGTTCTCAGTTTTTAACAGTCTCTTATGCTTTGGCTCTCTCCCACTCTAACCTCTTTTTTTTTTTTTTTCCTTCCCCTCCCCCATGGGTTCCTGTTAAGTTTCTCAGGATCCACATAAGAGTGAAACCATATGGTATCTGTCTTTCTCTGTATGGCTTATTTCACTTAGCATTACACTCTCCAGTTCCATCCACGTTGCTACAAAGGGCCATATTTCATTTTTTCTCATTGCCACATAGTATTCCACTGTGTATATAAACCACAATTTCTTTATCCATTCATCAGTTGATGGAAATTTAGGCTCTTTCCACAATTTGGCTATTGTTGAGAGTGCTGCTATGAACATTGGGGTACAAGTGCCCCTATGCATCAGTACTCCTGTATCCCTTGGATAAATTCCTAGCAGTGCTATTGCTGGGTCATAGGGTAGGTCTATTTTTAATTTTCTGAGGAACCTCCACACTGCTTTCCAGAGCGGCTGCACCAATTTGCATTCCCACCAACAGTGCAAGAGGGTTCCCGTTTCTCCACATCCTCTCCAGCATCTATAGTCTCCTGATTTGTTCATTTTGGCCACTCTGACTGGCGTGAGGTGATACCTGAGTGTGGTTTTGATTTGTATTTCCCTGATAAGGAGCGACGCTGAACATCTTTTCATGTGCCTGTTGGCCATCTGGATGTCTTCTTTAGAGAAGTGTCTATTCATGTTTTCTGCCCATTTCTTCACTGGGTTATTTGTTTTTCGGGTGTGGAGTTTGGTGAGCTCTTTATAGATTTTAGATACTAGCCCTTTGTCCGATATGTCATTTGCAAATATCTTTTCCCATTCCGTTGGTTGCCTTTTAGTTTTGTTGGTTGTTTCCTTTGCTGTGCAGAAGCTTTTTATCTTCATAAGGTCCCAGTAATTCACTTTTGCTTTTAATTCCCTTGCCTTTGGGGATGTGTCGAGTAAGAGATTGCTACGGCTGAGGTCAGAGAGGTCTTTTCCTGCTTTCTCCTCTAAGGTTCTGATGGTTTCCTGTCTCACATTTAGGTCCTTTATCCATTTTGAGTTTATTTTTGTAAATGGTGTGAGAAAGTGGTCTAGTTTCAACCTTCTGCATGTTGCTGTCCAGTTCTCCCAGCACCATTTGTTAAAGAGGCTGTCTTTTTTCCATTGGATGTTCTTTCCTGCTTTGTCAAAGATGAGTTGGCCATACGTTTGTGGGTCTAGTTCTGGGGTTTCTATTCTATTCCATTGGTCTGTGTGTCTGTTTTTGTGCCAATACCATGCTGTCTTGATGATGACAGCTTTGTAGTAGAGGCTGAAGTCTGGGATTGTGATGCCTCCTGCTTTGGTCTTCTTCTTCAAAATTCCTTTGGCTATTCGGGGCCTTTTGTGGTTCCATATGAATTTTAGGATTGCTTGTTCTAATTTCGAGAAGAATGCTGGTGCAATTTTGATTGGGATTGCATTGAATGTGTAGATAGCTTTGGGTAGTATTGACATTTTGACAATATTTATTTTTCCAATCCATGAGCAGGGAATGTCTTTCCATTTCTTTAAGTCTTCTTCAATTACCTTCATAAGCTTTCTATAGTTTTCAGCATACAGATCCTTTACATCTTTGGTTAGATTTATTCCTAGGTATTTTATGCTTCTTGGTGCAAGTGTGAATGGGATCATTTTCTTTATTTGTCTTTCTGTTGCTTCATTGTTAGTGTATAAGAATGCAACTGATTTCTGGACATTGATTTTGTATCCTGCAACTTTGCTGAATTCATGTATCAGTTCTAGCAGACTTTTGGTGGAGTCTATCGGATTTTCCATGTATAATATCATGTCATCTGCAAAAAGCGACAGCTTGACTTCATCCTTGCCAATTTGGATGCCTTTGATTTCCTTTTGTTGTCTGATTGCTGATGCTAGAACTTCCAGCACTATGTTAAACAACAGCGGTGAGAGTGGGCATCCCTGTCGTGTTCCTGATCTCAGGGAAAAAGCTCTCAGTTTTTCCCCGTTGAGGATGATGTTAGCTGTGGGCTTTTCATAAATGGCTTTTATGATCTTTAAGTATGTTCCTTCTATCCCGACTTTCTCAAGGGTTTTTATTAAGAAAGGGTGCTGGATTTTGTCAAAGGCCTTTTCTGCATCGATTGACAGGATCATATGGTTCTTCTCTTTTTTTTTGTTAATGTGATGTATCACGTTGATTGATTTGCGAATGTTGAACCAGCCCTGCATCCCAGGAATGAATCCCACTTGATCATGGTGAATAATTCTTTTTATATGCTGTTGAATTCGATTTGCTAGTATCTTATTGAGAATTTTTGCATCATATTCATCAGGGATATTGGCCTGTAGTTCTCTTTTTGTACTGGGTCTATGTCTGGTTTAGGAATCAAAGTAATACTGGCTTCATAGAAGGAGTCTGGAAGTTTTCCTTCCCTTTCTATTTCTTGGAATAGCTTGAGAAGGATAGGTATTATCTCTGCTTTAAACGTCTGGTAGAACTCCCCTGGGAAGCCATCTGGTCCTGGACTCTTATTTGTTGGGAGATTTTTGATAACCGATTCAATTTCTTCGCTGGTTATGGGTCTGTTCAAGCTTTCTATTTCCTCCTGATTGAGTTTTGGAAGAGTGTGGGTGTTCAGGAATGTGTCCATTTCTTCCAGGTTGTCCAATTTGTTGGCATATAATTTTTCATAGTATTCCCTGATAATTGTTTGTATCTCTGAGGGATTGGTTGTAATAATTCCATTTTCATTCATGATTTTATCTATTTGGGTCATCTCCCTTTTCTTTTTGAGAAGCCTGGCTAGAGGTTTGTCAATTTTGTTTATTTTTTCAAAAAACCAACTCTTGGTTTCGTTGATCTGCTCTACAGTTTTTTTAGATTCTATATTGTTTATTTCTGCTCTGATCTTTATTATTTCTCTTCTTCTGCTGGGTTTAGGCTGCCTTTGCTGTTCTGCTTCTATTTCCTTTAGGTGTGCTGTTAGATTTTGTATTTGGGATTTTTCTTGTTTCTTGAGATAGGCCTGGATTGCAATGTATTTTCCTCTCAGGACTGCCTTCGCTGCGTCCCAAAGCGTTTGGATTGTTGTATTTTCATTTTCGTTTGTTTCCATATATTTTTTGATTTCTTCTCTAATTGCCTGGTTGACCCACTCATTCGTTAGTAGGGTGTTCTTTAACCTCCACGCTTTTGGAGGTTTTGCAGACTTTTTCCTGTGGTTGATTTCAAGCTTCATAGCATTGTGGTCTGAAAGTATGCATGGTATAATTTTAATTCTTGTAAACTTATGAAGGGCTGTTTTGTGACCCAGTATATGATCTATCTTGGAGAATGTTCCATGTGCACTCGAGAAGAAAGTATATTCTGTTGCTTTGTGATGCAGAGTTCTAAATATATCTGTCAAGTCCATCTGATCCAATGTCTCATTCAGGGCCCTTGTTTCTTTATTGACTGTGTGTCTAGATGATCTATCCATTTCTGTAAGTGGGGTGTTAAAGTCCCCTGCAATTACCACATTCTTTTCAATAAGGTTGCTTCTGTTTATGAGTAATTGTTTTATATACTTGGGGGCTCCGGTATTCGGCGCATAGACATTTATAATTGTTAGCTCTTCCTGATGGATAGACCCTGTAACTATTATATAATGTCCTTCTTCATCTCTTGTTACAGCCTTTAATTTAAAGTCTAGTTTGTCTGATATAAGTATGGCTACTCCAGCTTTCTTTTGGCTTCCAGTAGCATGATAAATAGTTCTCCATCCCCTCACTCTGAATCTAAAGGTGTCCTCAGGTCTAAAATGAGTCTCTTGTAGACAGCAAATAGATGGGTCTTGTTTTTTTATCCATTCTGATACCCTATGTCTTTTGGTTGGCGCATTTAATCCATTTACATTCAGTGTTATTATAGAAAGATACGGGTTTAGAGTCATTGTGATGTCTGTATGTTTTATGCTTGTAGTGATGTCTCTGGTACTTTATCTCACAGGGTCCCCCTTAGGATCTCTTGTAGGGCTGGTTTAGTGGTGACAAATTCCTTCAGTTTTTGTTTGTTTGGGAAGACCTTTATCTCTCCTTCTATTCTAAATGACAGACTTGCTGGATAAAGGATTCTCGGCTGCATATTTTTGCTGTCTAGCACCCTGAAGATCTCGTGCCAATTCTTTCTGGCCTGCCAAGTTTCAAAAGAGAGATCAGTCACGAGTCTTATAGGTCTCCCTTTATATGTGAGGGCACGTTTACCCCTTGCTGGTTTCAGAATTTTCTCTTTATCCTTGTATTTTGCCAGTTTCACTATGATATGTTGTGCAGAAGATCGATTCAAGTTACGTCTGAAGGGAGTTCTCTGTGCCTCTTGGATTTCAATGCCTTTTTCCTTCCCCAGTTCAGGGAAGTTCTCAGCTATTATTTCTTCAAGTACCCCTTCAGCACCTTTCCCTCTCTCTTCCTCCTCTGGAATACCAATTATGCGTAGATTATTTCTTTTTAGTGTATCACTTAGTTCTCTAATTTTCCCCTCATACTCCTGGATTTTTTTATCTCTCTTTTTCTCAGCTTCCTCTTTTTCCATAACTTTATCTTCTAGTTCACCTATTCTCTCCTCTGCCTCTTCCATCCGAGTTGTGGTGGTTTGCATTTTGTTTTGCATTTCCTTTAAAGCGTTTTTCAGCTCCTCGTGACTGTTCCTTAGTCCCTTGATCTCTGTAGCAAGAGATTCTCTGCTGTCCTGTATACTGTTTTCCAGCCCAGCGATTAATTTTATGACTATTATTCTAAATTCACTTTCTGTTATATTATTTAAATCCTTTTTGATCAGCTCATTAGCTGTTGTTATTTCCTGGAGATTCTTCTGAGGGGAATTCTTCCGCTTGGTCATTTTGGATAGTCCCTGGTGTGGTGAGGACCTGCAGGGCACTTCCCCTGTGCTATGGTGTATAACTGGAGTTGGTGGGCGGGGCCGCAGTCAGTCCTGATGTCTGCCCCCAGCCCACCGCTGGGGCCACAGTCAGACTGGTGTGTGCCTTCTCTTCCCCTCTCCTAGGGGCGGGATTCACTGTGGGGTGGCGTGGCCCGTCTGGGCTACTTGCACACTGCCAGGCTTGTGATGCTGGGGATCTGGCGTATTAGCTGGGGTGGGAAGGCAAGGTGCACGGCGGGAGGGGGGGCAGGCTTAGCTCGCTTCTCCTTAGGTGATCCACTTCAGGAGGGGCCCTGTGGCAGCCGGAGGGAGTCAGATCCGCTGCCGGAGGTTTGGCTCCGCAGAAGCACAGAGTTGGGTGTTTGCGCGGAGCGAGCAATTTCCCTGGCCGGAACCGGTTCCCTTTGGGATTTTGGCTGGGGGATGGGCGGGGGAGATGGCGCTGGCGAGCGCCTTTGTTCCCCGCCAAACTGAGCTCTGTCGTCCGGGGGCTCCGCAGCTCACCCTCCCTTTCCTCCAGCCTTCCCGCTTTCCGAGCAGAGCTGTTAACTTATGACCTCCCAGACGCTAAGTCGCGCTTGCTGTTGGAACACAGTCCGTCAGGCCCCTCCGCTTTTGCAAGCCGGACTCGGGGGCTCTGCTTGGCTGACGAGCCGCCCCTCCGCCCCGGCTCCCTCCCGCCAGTCCGTGGAGCGCGCACCGCCTCGCCGCCCTTCCTACCCTCTTCCGTGGGCCTCTCGTCTGCACTTGGGTCCGGTGACTCCGTTCTGCTAATCCTCTGGCGGTTTTCTGGGTTATTTAGGCAGGTGTAGGTGGAATCTAAGTGATCAGCAGGACGCGCGGTGAGCCCAGCGTCCTCCTACGCCGCCATCTTCCTGCGCCTCCCAGTTATTAGTTATTAACTTTAGTTTCCTTGTTTCCTAAGCAAGAAAAAAGGGAAAAATCTTATATATTTATATTTGGGGAGGACACTAATGAGAACGGTAGGGAGGGGGGAGAGATAGAGAGGGAGAGAGAATGAATGTGAGAAAATGCTTTCTAAAAAATATCAATCTTCAAAACTAAGAACAAAAATGAGAAATGTCTATTCTTTAACAACTTCAAACGCATGCTTTTTTAGAGACAACCAAATTAAGTTTTTCATCTTTGTAAATCTCTAATTTCTAAGATAGGCTTACTAGGGGTTAGGGCCCGTTGTTTGGCAAGTAAAAATAAGTTAGAGGATGAGCTGATTCATGAATTATTCCACTGATTTGACATTATGACCCACTGAGTTTGTTTGGGCCTCTTGATAAAAGCACTCTGAAACGTCTGCCACTAAACACTAATGCATTTTGCATTAGATCTAATCAGCGGGAGATCCAGAATCTTACTTTTTAAGTGCAAAGGGGATAGTTTCCAGTATTGTTTTTAATAACTACATTTCATTTTGTTCTAATAATCTGTTTCTATGTCAAAATATCTCAAATAGTCTATGTTTTAATTAATAACCAAATCAAATATATATTATATTTGTCCAAATTTTATATTTAATCAATTTTTCAGTGTCATTGACTACCTCTTCATTGTTAAAGCCATTTTGTTCCTTATTCCATTGTCTGGATGTAAAATAAGTATTTCTTTAAGTCAAAAAGCAGTTGAGTTTCTATAAACTGCATGTGTTCCTCTATCTTAATTTATATTTCCAAATACATTTTAAGTAAATTGCACTTGCGGTATCAATGAAAATTAAATCCATGATAATTAGCATTAAATAAGAATGTTACTGATGGATCTTTTTCTATCATTTGTGGAATGACTACTCTTGAACTTATTATTCCATAATGTTTTAAAGTTCAATTGTCTTCTCATTATGTAATGGTGTTTTTGTTTTCCGATCTACATATCTATTTTAGTAGTGATATCAAAGATTCATAGAGCTAAAGAAAATATTCTTACTTGAACGAGGTGAGTATACTGTTACATCCTGTTGTGAAAAAATTACAAACAGGAACAGAAGATAGAACAAATTAGAACAAAGGGTGCTAGTTCAGTGAGAGAGTGTGGTTTGTGCATAGTTTTCTCCTCTCCTTTTAGTTTGTTTTTTGGGAGAGAAGAAGGAGAAGGAGTAGGAGAAGGAGGAGAAGGAGGAGGAGAGGGAGGAGAAGGGAGAAGGAGGAGAAGAAGAAGGATGAGCAGGAGAAGAAGAAGAAGAAGAAGAAGAAGAAGAAGAAGAAGAAGGGGGGAAGGGGAAGGGGAAGGGGAAGGGGAAGGAGAAGAAGAAATAAGAAAGAAGAAGAAAGATATTGAATGTGTATCACGGGCCTTTATCCACCTTAGCTTGGAAAACATCTGTAGTGATTCTCTCAGTAAGACCATATTCACCACAGGGCACCTGTGAGATTAAGCCCCATATTAGGCTCAGTGCTGTGCAAGGAGCTTGCTTGAGATTCTCCTTCTCCTTCTGCCCCTCTTCTCTCCCTGGCTCATGCCTTTCCTCTCCTAAAAACAGAACAACGGCAGCAATAATAACAATAACAACAAACTAAAAAAATTCACCAAAGAAATGAGGAGGCCAGAGTCTTTTCTTCTCCCTTCATAGTAATCTGAATCATGAAAATTATAGTTTATTCATATCAATTTTGCATTTGTTATCTTTACTGCTTACCATAAGCTTTCAAATGTGGCATTATTCATATTTGACAGATCAAAAAAGAGAAAGATGAAGGAAATTGGGTTATTTGATGCCAATATCCCCTGAATAGTAATTTCCAAAGTTGGGCTTGCATGTTGACCCACTCTGCTCCCTTCCACTTCACCCCTACATGTCCCAAAGGCTCCATCCAGGTCAAAGGCCCTCTTTTAAACATGGATGTTTCTACCTGATATACTCCATTCCTGTTCAATGATGAAGTTTTATTAACAGGTTTAGATTCAATGATTTTGATATATGTACACACACATATACATATGTGAATATATACATAACATTATATTATGTATAATATATACAATAGGTTTTTTTAAAAGCGTAAATAGTAGTCAAAACATTAAGGAAAAATCATGACAAAAGGCTCAAATATTGATGACCCATGAAAATCATACAAGAAATATCAATATAGTATTTTATTAAGTAGCACTCATCAGATAGAGCAATCATATCTGTAATGTGTATTAGAGAGACTTGCTATGAAATATTTTCTTCAACAGCATATGAGAACAAAACAACAAAGAGTCAATAGCCCCTGTGTAAAAACTGACACTATATAAATTAGAGAAGAAAAACGAATACAGGCAACTGAAATAAAAAAAAAATCTGTAAGGAAATTCGTAAATCCATAAGGAAATTTCAGGAAAACTTACCTACTTAAACAGACAATATTTCATTTTTTTATAAATCACATCTTTAGAATACATTTGATAGTTAAAATGGAAGTTTGAATATAATTTTTTAAACTTATGTCACACAAAATTGATTTCCAAAAAAAATTTTTGAATAATTACTCTAGTGTACATTTAGTATCTATTCTTGTTCTGCCAAATGTAATGTCAATATATAACTTTATTCATTCAAAAGACAAAAATCCCAAACTTTAATGGCATCATGTCCTAAAAGTTAGCGTGATTCTTATTACTAATATGACTGATATTTATATTATATTTGCATTTATTTTTTTAATTAAAAAATTAAGTGTACAAAAAACATATATACAAGAATAGCACAGATAGCATTTTTCTCCTATACTATATAAGTTAAATTGCTGACATACCTCAATTTTACTTAGAGTGACATTTATTTCTGATTAGCTTAAAATATATGATTGATTTTTATTCCTACTTTTATAATGTGACTTTGAAGAAGCTTTTAGAGGAATAGGTACACAATTTCCTTTTTCTTATGAGAAGATTGTGTGAGGCTCAGGGAAGATAAAATAACTTAAAGTCACTGTGACATGCAAAATCCCTTTACGAAGGGTCTGAACATATTACTACTCTAAAGCATTTCTGAATTGAAGCAATGAAATAAATAACAGTTGTACCTAATATGAATGTTTCATTCCTCACACTTTGTTTTATTAAATCAAACATTATAAATTGTATCCATTTAAATCATCTACTTGTTTGTTTTTGACATACATATATATCCCATAAAGTCACTGTCATAATTAAGATACAGAATGTTTTCACAATGCCCAAAAGGCTTTTGTGCCCCTTTGTAAGCTGATTGCTACCCCTGACTTTAGACTCAGGCAACCACAAGTCATTTATTTGCATTTTATCATATTTATAAAATTTAAGCTTTACACTCTAAATTGTTTTATGTCTAAGTTTACTCAGCAAAATAACTGAGATTAACCCTTAGTTTATTCTATATAGTTAAGAGACTGTTTTATGGTTTGCCTCTTTTCCTCACCCCTTATGTTCATCTGTTTTGTTTCTTAAATTCCACATATGAGTGAAATCATATGGTGTTTGTCTTTCTCTAACTTATTTCACTTAGCATGATACTCTGGCTCCAATATCATTGCAAATGGCAAGAGATTTCATTCCTTTTTATGGCTGAGTAATATTCCATTGTAGACATATACCACTTCTTTATTCATCAGTTGATAGATATCTAGGCTCTTTCCGTAATTTGGCTCTTGCTGACAAACATTGGGGAGCATATATCCCTTCAAATCAGTATTTTGTATCCTCTGGGTGGATACATAGTAGTGCAGTTGCTGAGTTATAGGCTAGTCCTATTTTTAACTATTTGAGAATACTTCATACTGTTTTTCAGAGTGACTGCACCAGTTTGCATTCCCACCAACAATAAGAGAGGGTTCCCCTTTCTCTACATCCTCACCAACACCTGCTATTTCTTGTGTTGTTCGTTTTAGCCATTCTAACAGGTGTGAGGTAATATCTCATTGTAGTTTTGATTTGTATTTCCTTGATGATGAGTGATATTGAGCATCTTTTCATGTGTCCGTTAGTGATCTGTATGCCTTTTTTTTAAAAAAAAAATGTCAATTCATATCTTCTGCCCTTTTCTTACCTGGATTATTTTTGGGGGGTGTTGAGTTTGATAAGTTCTTTATAGATTTTGGATACTAACCCTTTGTCTGCTACGTCATTTGCAAATATCTTCTCTCATTCAGATTGCCTTTTAGTTTTGTTGATTGTTTCCTTCACTGTACAGAAGATTTTAATGTGATAATATCCTAATATTTTATGTTTATTTTTGTTTTCTTGTCTCGGGAGACATATCTGGAGAAGTTTCTATACCCAATGTCAAAGGTTCTTTGAGAAGACCTATGTTCTTCCCTAGGATTTCAATGGTTTCCTATATCACATTTAGATTGTTCATTCATTTTGAATTTCTTTTTGTGTGTGGTATAAAAAAGTAGTCCAATTGTGTTCTTTTGCATGCTGCTGTCCAGTTTTCCCAAAATCATTTATTGAGGAGACTACCTTTTTTCCATTGGATATGCTTTCCTGATCTGTCAAAGATTAGTTCACCATATAGTTGGGGGTCCATTTCTGAGGTTTTCTATTCTGTTGCCTTGATCTATGTATCTGTTTTTGTGCCAATGTGATATTATTTTGATCACTACTGCTTTATAATATAACTTGAAATACAGAATTGTGATGCCTCCAGCTTTGCCTTTCTTTTTCAAGATTGCTTTGGTTATTCAGAGTTGTTTGTGGTTCCATAAAAATTTGGGGATTATTTGTTCTTGCCCTATGAAAAATACTAGTGGCATTTTGATAGTGATTACATTAATTGTGTAGATTGGTGTGGGTAGTAAAGCCACTTAAACAATATTTGTTCTTTCAGTTCATGAGCATGGAATGTTCTTCCATTTTTTGTGTCCTCTTCAATTTCTTTCATAAGTGTTCTATAGCTTTCATGTTCTAGAGCTTACAGAACTTTTACCTCTTGGTTAAGTTTATTCCTAGGTATCATATGGGTTTTGTTGCAATTGTAAATGGTATCAATTCCTTGATTTCTCCTTCTGCTGCTTCATCATTGGTATATAGAAATGCACCAGGTTTCTGTGTGTTGATTTCATATCCTAAAACTTTACTAAACTTATCTATTAGCTCTGGCACTTTTTGGTGAAGTCTTTTGGGTTTTTTGCATAGAATTTCACATCAACAGGAAATAGTGACAGTTTGACTTTTTCCTTGCTGATTTGAATGCCTTTTGTTTCTTTTTGTTGTCTGATTGCTGAGGCTGGGATTGCATTCTGGACATTGTGCATATTATGTTGTGGGAACTGAATTCTTTTATATTCCTCTGAGGTAGCTGATATATTTGTTTTAGTGGACAACTAATTCACTTAGATAAAATGTATACTCTGTTTTGCCCATGGTGAACGACAACTCAGGTCTCAGTGCAGACTGCTTTTAGCTTATCATGCGTATATGTGGTTCAGGGGTCATACAGAAACTAAGATATTTCCAATATACAACATTTGAGATCTCCTTTTTGTCTCCTATCTGCAATAGACTCTCACATTCCAGCAGCACTTGTTGCTGTAGTCTCTTTCCTCCACTTCCTCTGGCCAAAGGCAGTGGAGTTACTCTAGATATTTTAGCTGAACTGCACCATACCAAGTTATTTGGACATTGAGACAAAGCCACAAAAATGTGAAACTCTTTCTGTGGCAGTCTGTTTTGCAAAGTTTTGACAATACTCCAAATTACGAGTATTTCAGGAATGTTCTTCGTCCGTCTTCATGCGTATGGCTGTCGGCGGTGCTTGAGGGAGTGCGGGATGGGCGGGATGGAGGGGGGGAGGAAGGAAGGAACGGCAGGAAGGAAGGAGAAGGGAGGGGGGGAGGAGGGGGGGGGAGGGAGGGGGGGAGGGGGAGGGGGAGGGAGGGAGGGAGGGCAGGAGGGAGGGAGGGAGGAGGGAGGGAGGGGGGGAGGGATGGGAGGGGAGGGCGAGGAGGTATGGCGGTCGGATCTGGAGTGGGTGAGTAGGGGTGAGAGATGCGGGAGTGGACGGCAGGATGAGTCGGGATGGAGGGATGTAGGGGGAGGATGAGGATGTATTTTCGTGAGTTCTTTATTAGGGAGGGTCGTTCTTTTCTTTCTTTCTTTCGTCTTTCTTTTTTCTGTCTTCTTTTATTTCTTTCTTCTTCTCTTTCTTTCTTTCTTTCTTTCTTTCTTTCTTCTTCTTTCTTCTTTCTTTCTTCTTTCTTTCTCTTTCTTTCTTTCTTTCTTTCTTTCTTTCTTGTTTCCCAAAATGTGTAGTAGTTATCCATGAGTGGGTAAGTTTGTTAGTTATTTTTTCTTTCCATAAGGAAATGGAACCTGCTGTAAATATTTCTATAAGGCAGTTCCTATGTTTTAAAAATACATAAAATTAAATTGGTTGCCTTAAGGCTAGTATTGTCTCCCAGATTTACTAAAAAAAAAAAAAAAAAAAATAGGTAGAATGGAGTGATCAGCTTTACCAGTGAATAAATGCTTACAGGCTGTCAGAGCTTCACATATAAAAGGTTAACACACTGACAAAAGTAAACATTGCCAAAGAAAATGGAAATCAGTGCTCATTCATTCCCTTTCTGTTATCTATCAGTGATGACGCCAATCATCACCTCAACAGCCAACATAACCATGGCTGTTTTTTGTGACTTATTTAGCCTTTACATTACTTCCTTGATTTTAGCTATGTGTTCTTATATGTGAGTTCACTTGGGGAGAATAAACCCTACCATATTTAATTTCTTTATGACATGGGTGTTTAACTTCTAGTTTTCCTCATGTTCTGAAGTTTTAGAGCATCGACTCATATTGAAACAGAGTGATTTAAGGACTTACACCTTCAACCACAACTTTATTCCAGGAAGAAAGAAAAAGTAGAGAACTGGAAAGCCTATGTAAAATAACTATTTTTAGGCATTAGATAACAGGCTTCACAGAGCTGCAATTCCCGAGAGAAGGGAAATGTATGATATGAGCTCTACAATTGCCTTATATTTCTACCTGGAGGTATTTTTCCAGAATACTGGCTCAAGAAGAAGAACCCAAACTGAGTCCAAAAACTTTGCTATGTAGAAGAGAAAAAATATCAGAGTTCAGGAAGGCTGAGACTTAAGAAGTAGCAAGGCAGAGTTCTGGAAATAAGCATCCAGACAGAAAAAAGAGCTATGGAAAGTCCACATAGCAGCTGCCTGGGTGGCTCAGCTGGTTAAGCATTCAAATCTTGACTTCAGCTCAGGCCATGATCTCATGGTTCATAAGTTTGAGCCCTACATCAGGCTCTGCACTGACAGTGTGGACCCAGCTTGGGATTCTCTTTCTATCTCCCTCTCTGCACCTCTCCTGCTCTCTCTCTCTCTTTCTCTCTCTCTCTTTCTCTCTTTCTCTCTCAAAATAAATTAATTAATTAAAAAAAAAGTCCACACAGGGCTACCCTGGGTCTTTACCAAAAATCAGTGGCAAGATGGTAAATTTAAAGCCAACTATATTTTAATTGTATTAAATATACATGTTATAAACATTACAATTAAAAGACAAGTTGAGAACCTGAAAAACAAAACAAAAATAAAACAGGCTCCAGCTATATATTATCTACAAAACAAAATGGCTTGTGCCATCATCTTTTGTACCGGAAGTCATATTCAAATACCACTTCTAATCTTTGGAAAATAGTGCCCAATATTTTTCCTCATCATTATGCTACACTTTTCTGACTTTACCATTCAATTTTGATAGCCGAAGGATTGTCAAAGTGACTTCATTATTATACTGTCTGTCTTTAAGTCTATTATTTCATCATAATGATTACAGAATTATGGGCATTAACATATTCCTTTATGAAATAAATTATTTGTACATAAATCTCTCAGACATAATTAATGTTGTGTTCTAATAAGGGTTAAAGAAAGTTCAGAAAACAAAAAGTATATATATAAAGGGAAGAGAATCCACTTTACCAAACTGATTTTTTTTTCCTTATAATCTTGCTCTATTCCTATGCTTTAAGCACTTGGGCTAGTTGAATTAAAGGATCAGGAAGACGATGGCAATTCTGTGTTGAGACTTCATCAGTATTTGAAGTACTCTCTGATTCTTATATATTGTGCAGACTTTGGGTTTTCTCTGTGAGTTCAAAATGTCTAAAGATGAGGCTACTTGTTATAGGTGAAAGAGACAGTTATAACTACATGTAGGGAAAGGTAGCAAATCGGATGTAATGAAAAAAAATATGGCATCATCTTTTTTATCAAGATTTTTATTAAGTTATGAACCAAAAATGTTTTAAGGTATGCCTTACATAATTAACCTATATTAATATTATTATATCATCTAAGTAACATAAAGATTTCTAATGGAAAATGTTCCCTCTTAATTACAATGATTATTTTTTAAGAATCCTGTGTTTGACCATAATAGAAATGAATTATTTTACAGCTCATTGTCTTTTGTCTGTAGTTCATGTTCTTTTGTTTCAGCATATTTTGTATTCATTTATTTATTTATATTTAAAATAACCTCCAATTCCAGCCAGAGATTCAAACTTTCAAAAAGAATTGAATAGTTATATTATTAGCTGTGCATGACCTACAGTGCTGAGGCAATGAGATTTAAAGGTTTGGTAAATTAATAGGAAAATAAACTTCCAAAGCATAAGACAAAACTGTAGGTTCTAACATGTTAAGTCATTTCCTTTGTTTGGCTGCCTACTGGAAGAGGTTTGCCTTACTAGTCTTTACAGACAAAACTCAGGGTAAAAGAGTTCCTTTTTATCTGAGTATTTTAAGAAATTAAATTATCATGTAAGGTGCTCCCTCGGAGAATGTCCTTACTTTTTGTTAGCGTTCTCTCCCTTTCATGACCTTTGAAAACATTTTGCTTTTCAGACATACCTTTCCTCCAACTGTTCTCTAGAAAATAGATTTAAAGTTCACCTGATGGTGATCAGCTAATAAGAAATACTTTTCAATGTCAGATTGAAATTAGAGAAGCATATTAAAGTGTATTATGATTTTAGATATATTTTTTCCTCAGAAGCTAAAGGATTTTTCTCAAGGCTTCTGTTTTTTCTTCTTAAAAATCAAATAAAAAACTCTTCTTTCATAGAGTTTTTGAGTGGATTAAATAAGGTACTGTGTACATTGACTCCTAATATAGGACCTGATTTATGGCCTTAGAAATAAATAAATATGGTAATCTTTTCTTCCTTTACTCAAACTGTGGTTATTTATGTGCATGCTTTATCTTCCCTAGAATCATAATCATGAGATTATATGCAACATGTCTATTTTATTTGCACAATTTCTCAAAACTAATGAAATGGTACATTTAATCCATAAAGTACTCAATAAACGTTTATTGGTGAATGTGGAATATTACATTTGTTATGAGCTTCATTGGTAACCAAACGGTCACAAATTCATTATTTTATTGATTATTTGATAAATCTTTTGAGGAGGGCATCTTTATTCCCATTTCACTGATGAATAACGAGGGCTTTCAAAGGTTAAGTAGTGTGCTAAACAAAGTCATACACTTAGGACATAAGTAATGTTTCAAAGTATAGAAAATATCTTCACATTTTATCATTTTGACTACATGGCTTATAAGAAATTAATGTCAGCACAAGTGTGTAACATACGGTTTTAAAATAATATCACAAGGATAAAATGTGTTTTATTTCATTATTAATAACTGTAGTCTACATTATTTTACAGTAAATCACAGGACAGAAAAAGCCAATGGACAGCTTATCCTGTAACATCAGAAGGTGGTCAGCTTGATAGGATTTTACTGAAACCACTTTACAGGAAGTGCTAATAAAAGGGTTGCTATAGAGGTGGTGTTTCGTACATAGTTGTAGAATGAATGAAAAAAATTGAAATTACCCTAAATTTCATATTCTGAAGTAAAACCACCACTAATATCTGCATCATTTTGGTAATCAAATTCTCGAAGGCTTTCTAGAGTATGCTGCCCATAAAATATATTTTTCTTCTTTGAACTTCCACTAACTTTTGACTTGCTGTTTACTTCATGCTCCTAAAGCTATAAAGGACAAAAATAATCTAATAAATAATGTACAAAATAAACACATTCAAGAATTTTAGAAGATAGAAAAGACAAACATTGAATACAAAGTTATCATCATTAAATTATCAAACATTGTAATACTATACCAATATGATGCTGTTATTTGGATATCCCCAAATAAATGTCACAGGGTACATCCTCACACACATACAGGAAAATATAGGCAAGTTTACTTTTCAAGAATAAATGAGTTAGATATGTTACAAATATATGCCAATTCACTTTATTGATTGACAAAAAAAGAATGTTTTGTCTTGTTTCTATTTTGCTGTTTTCTGCAGGTGTTTTAAAACTAGAAAACAAGTTAAAATGTTGGTAGCATAATTTAACCCCTGCATACTTGAAGGTTAGGGATTCTTTTCTATTCTATTCACTGTCCTGTGTTCCATATCTAAGACTTCTGGTTTCAGCTCCAATATTTAAAGAGCTTGGAAAGTCATCACATTTTTACAAAGATAAAAAGCTTATTAACCTCCATATCTATTACCTGATACAACATGCTTGGCTTTTAATAAAAACTTACAAGACATGCTAAAAGGCAAGAAAAACACAATCTAAAGAGACAAAGTAAGAAACCATCAGGACCAGAAGTGAGACTGATGTCGGAGTTATCATACAGGAAATGTTAAATAATTATGTATAATATTTTAAGGCTCTATTGAAAAGTGGGAACAAAATGAAATAACTGACAGGTAATATAAAAGATAGAAGCTCTAGTGGAG
The DNA here is from genome assembly GCF_007474595.2 of Lynx canadensis. Classification (NCBI taxonomy): domain Eukaryota; kingdom Metazoa; phylum Chordata; class Mammalia; order Carnivora; family Felidae; genus Lynx; species Lynx canadensis. The sequence goes on along the minus strand of NC_044311.2, from coordinate 136,948,699 downwards.
AATAAAAAGTAAATTTCTGACAGAAATAAGGATTGCTTTTAGAATGTTAAGGAAAGAATCAGTGACTTTGAAGATATGTCAATAGAAACATTTGAAATTTAAATTCAAAAAGAAAAAGAATGAAAAGTGAAATGAAGCATTCAAGAACCATGTGGCAATTTTAAAAGATATAATATATGAATAATTGGGATACCAGAAGAAGAAAGAATGGACAGAAAAAAATATACTTGAAGTTATAATAATTCAGAACTTTCCAGAAGTAATCTCAAACACTAATTCAGAAATCCAGAAAAATCAGAGAATTCCAAACAGGATAAACACCCAAAACAAAACAAAACAAAACAAAACACTCTAGAGGTAGGTTATATTCAAATTGAAGTGAATCAATGACAAAGAGAAAATCTTGAAAGAAGACAGGTATCTAAGGGACAAAGAGGATAAGAATTAGTGCAGACTTTTCATCTGAAACCACACAAGCAAGAAGACAGTGGAGTGAAATACTTTAATGTTGACAGAAAACAAAAAACAAAAACAAAAAACCACTATTCTAGAATTGTATAACCAGTAAAGTATCCTTTTAAAGTGAAGGAGAAAAACAAAACTTTCTCAGAGAAACAAAATCTTAGGAATTCATTCCCAGCATTCCTTCCCTGAAAGAAATGTTAAAAGAAGTTCCTTTCGGAGAAGGAAAATGATATAGCTTATTGACTCAGATCTACAAAAAAAAGAAGGAGTGTCTGAGAAAGAATAATTGAAGGCAAGGTAAAATCATTTCTTTTTCTCATTATTAGTTACCTAAGAGGTAACTCTTGAAAAAAATAACAATGTATTGGATCATACGGAAAAGTGAAATGAATACTAACGGTAATGCCATAAAGGACAAGATGGAGGACTTTAATAATTGGTACATATTGACTCAGTTCTATCAATATCAATTTTAAACATGAATGGTTTAGAATGTAACCATATTTGGAAGATATATGGATTCTAATCCAATATGATTGGCATCCTTATGAGAAGTGGAAAATACCATGTGACGACAAAAGCAGAGATTGGGATCATGAAAGTGCAAGCCAAGGAGCACCATGGGTCGAAGACAACCCCTGGAAAGAAAAGGAAAAGAAAGATTCCTTTCAGAGTCTCAGAAGGATCATGGCCTTGATGGAATCTTGGGCTCCAGAACTGTGACAGAATGCATTTCTTCTTTTTTTTTTAATGTTTATTTATTTTTGAGAGAGTGAGACAGAGCGTGAGCAGGGGAGGCACAGAATCAGAAGCAGCCTCCGGGCTCTGATCTGTCAGCACAGAGCCCGATGTGGGGTTCAAACCAAGAACCGTGAGAACATGACCTGAGCCGAAGTTGGACACTTAACCAACTGAGCCATCCAGGCACCCCAACAGAATGCATTTCTGTTGTCTTAAACAAAAACACACAAATAAAAGAATGGTTTAAATCAATTAAAAGGAATAATTTGTCAGAGTGGATAAAAAACAGAAGATTCGTTTCTTTGTGCATGAGAAGCCCACATTTAATACAAAACTCAAATAGGTTTAGGGTTAAGATTTTGAGAAAGATACATGATGCTAACACAAGTCAAAAGGAAGCTGGAATAGTTGTATTAATTACAGACCAGAAAAAGTAGGCGGTTATAAAGGTATCAATGCTCTAAGAAAGCATAACAATTTTAAATGTGTATGTACCTAACAAGAAAGGGCCAAATAATTTGAGACAAAACTGATAGAACTGAAAGACTAATAGAGAAATCCATTAATGCAGTTGAAGGCTTCAATCAATACCTTTCTTTCAGTAATTGATAGGCCAATCAGGCAGTTAATCAATAAAGATAAGGTTGATCTGAGCAGTACTATCAATCAACATGATTTACTTGATATTTATAAACTCTTCCATTGGAATAGTAGGAGAATATACATTCTTCTCACACTCTGATGGAGCATTCACCATGATAGACCAAATTCTGCATCATAAGACATCTTAACAAACTGAGATAAAGAAAAATCATACAAAGTATTTCTCAGTTCACAGTGGAATTAAGCTAGAATTTAATATGAGAGATGGAATATCCTCAAATATTTGGAAAGTAAACACTATGTTTCTAAATAACATATTGGTTAACAAAGAAGCCTCAATTAATTAAACTTATTTAGAATGAAAATGAAAATAGAACAAATCCGAATTCATAAATGCAGCAAAAGCAGTGTTCAGATGGAACTTTATAGCACTGAATTCATATACTGGAAAAAATTGAAAATCAATAAACTAATCCTCCATGTTAGAAAATTAGAAAAAGAAGAGCAATTTAGTCTCAAAGGAAGGATAAGAATAATAAAAAGCAGAGCAGAAATGAATTAGACCTAAAACAGGAAATCAATAGAGAAAATAAAGAAAATCAAAAGCTAGTTCCATAAAAAGATGGTGACAATGGATAAAATACTAGACAAGCTAACCAAAACAAGTGAGAGTTATGAGAAGGAGAGAGAAAGGGAGGGAGTTGGGGAAGGAGGGGAAAAGAGTGGGGCAGGGGATGAGGACAGGAGGGAGGAAGAGAATGAGGAGGAGAAAGAAGGAGGAAGAGAAGGAGGAGGGGTTGGGAATAAGGAAGAAGATACAAATTACTAACACGAGAAATAGTCAATCAGTACTGATCCCATGGACATTAAAAAGATAATAAAGGTATACTATGAACGATTCTGTGCCCATAAATTTGATAATTTAGATGAAATGGATTCTCACATACAAAATAAAAACCACCAAAACTCACACAGGAGAAATATATAATTTAAATAGCACTCCCCCAACTTCATATGTTGAAGTCCTAACTCCCAGTACCTCAAAATGTGACTGTATCTGGAGCTAGAGTCTTTAAAGAAGTAATTAAGTTAAAATGAGGTCACTTAGGTGAGCCCTAATCCAATATGACACATGTTGTTATAAGAAGTGGAAATTAGGACACAGACACACACAGAGGGAAGGTCGTAGGAAGATACACAGAGTCGATTGCCACCTACAAGTCAAGGAGAGGAGCCCCGGAATAAAACCAACCCTTCCAGTATCTTGATATTGGACTTCTAGCTTCCAGAACCATAAGGAAATACATTTCTGTTGTTTAAGACACCCAATCTGTGTACATGGTTATGGTAACCCAGGAAAACTAATACACAACCCAATTAAAACGCAGGCAAAAATCTAAACATAACCACTCATCAATGAATATATACAGATGGCAGATATGCATATGAAAAAGTGATCAATGCCATTTCTCATTAGGGTATTGCTAATGAAAACAACAGTGGAATATGACCACACAACTATTAGAATGACCCAATCCCAAATACCTGACAACAACAACAACAGAAACAGCAATACCACTGATTCAGTGTCAGTGGGAATGCAGGCTACCTTGTGAGACATTTCAGCATTTTCTTGAAAATAGTCTTACCTTACCATACAGCGATTGTGCTTCTAATTATTTACCTAACTGATCTGAAAATGAATCCCGACACAAAAACCTGCATGTTAATGTTTACAGTTTTATCCACAATAGCCAAAAACTGGAGGCAACCATGATGTCCTTCAATAGATGAAAAGATAAAGAAATTGTGATACATCTGCCAATGAGCTATTATTCAACAGTTAAGTGAAGTATCAAGCCACAAAAAGATATGAATGAATCTTTAATGCGTATTGCTAAGTGAAAGAAAACCAGTATGAATAGGCTACATAATGTATGACTCCAATTATATGACATTCGGGAAATGACAAAACTATAGAGATAGTATTTCAAAAAAATCAGTAGTTGCCATGGTTGCAGGTGAGGAGGGAGGGTTTAGGTGAAGCGTGGAGGATTTTTTAGGGTGATAAAACTATTCTGTAGGACACTAATGGTGGATACATGACACTGTATTTGTCAAAGCTCATAAAATTTTGAAGCATAAAAAGTTTATCTAATGTATTGAAATTAAAAAACAAATTAGGATACCAGGGGACCTGGAGATGGAATGGAGAATGTCATAAAACTGTTACAAATGTGTGTACAGTCTGATTGAAAGTGATGAGGAAGGAGGTGCTGACCTAAAGAATTCTGGAAATAAGTAGAGTCTGTTAGACTAAAGGTAAAAGGAACTAATCACTACATTCTAGTTGTTAAAGCTGTGTCCATGAGGATATTGGTTAAAAATTCTGATACTGCTCTATGTGTAGAGTGGAACTGATCAATTCAATAAATCAATGACAGATGGTGCGATTTGAGTTTCTCACAGCTGGAGTGGAGGTTTACAGATACGTTAGAAGAGGAGGCTGAAAAAATCCATGTGGTAATGAATTGTAGTTAGACTTATACTAACTCTTGTATAAGTAGATATATTTAATTATCTAAATATTTACAGTATATGCACAGTTTAGTATTCACACATATACTTCTTTATTCTTTCAGTTGAGAGGGTGTAGAAGCAATGACATCCCATAGCAATGAGTACACTGAGATATCAGATCTTGATTTCAAATACCATTCTCTAGTAAAAGGAGCTAGGCGTCTTAGAAAGAATGCCTGATTCTAAGAGTGAGGCGGAGATATCCAAAATAAGCCTGGAGTATTTTGTAGTTCCAGAAACTAATAAAATGCTTGAAAAAACCCTAGATCCATGCAATGATAGTTGTATATCAAAGAGACACAGGACCCAATAGAAATACTTTTGTGGTGAAATCTGTAACTGAAGCAAAAATCAACAATGTAGTATTGTATTATAGCCCAAGGGGAAAAAAATAAATATGGATGATACCATGCAGATATAAATGAGTGAATGAGAAAGGGAGGAGTGGAGGAAGAGAGGGAGGGAAGGAAGAAGAAGGAAAGGCAAATGTCTGATGAGTCAGAATTTCAAACAGATACTCTGCTCTTGAAAAGGGGGACCATAACTTCCATCCCTTAAGTGTGAGGAATACATAGTGACTTTCTCTCCAAGAGTACACCACAGAAAGCAGTGAAAGGAAGAGTACCTTTCCAGTGGAGAAACTGACAAACAGTTCTTCGACCAGATGGTCAAGGATACTATCAGCAATAATAATTCAGGTTGATAGTAGGTACTGTTGATATGATATCATCAAAATGGCACTTTTCTTTTATCATCCTCCTAGTAAAATTATATAACACTGGACTACTCATGAGAAAAATATCAGAATATTTCCAATTGAGGGACATTCTACAAAGTAAGCAAACCGTACTCTTCAAAACTGTCAAGGTCATCGAAAACAAGTCTGAGAAACTGTCACAGCCAAGAGGAGCTTAAGGAACATGGTGATTCAATCTAATGTGGCATCCTGAATGGGATTCTAGGACAGCAAAATGGAACTAGGTAATAACTAAGGAAATCTGAGTAAAGTAGGGAATGTAGTTAATAATAATACACCTATATCAGCTCACTAATTATAACAGTGTATCCTACTGATATAAGATGTCGTAAAAACTTGAGAAGTCTTTCTTCATCACTGCCAAACTTTGTGGTGAACCTGAAAAGTTTGTCTTTTCCTAGTTTATGAAAAATCTTAAAGGAGGATTGCCACACTTTAAGCAGGCAAAGAAGGTACTCTTTTCTTACATTTTTATAAGTCTTTATCACAAAGCTTTAAATCACATGCCTGCTGACAAAGGTTCTTTTTAATAGTACATCAGTTAAATAAAGATAGATATTACCCTGAAGGTGTTATTTACATAATATTACATTATATCGGTGTGATTGTATATCCAAAGTGCTTTTACATTCATTCCTTCATTCAATTACAAAATTAGTATTTCAAAAAGTCAGCAGTCTTCAGAACTATTTCCATTTACATGGTGGCCTTTCAACACATTATCCCTATATACAGAAATGTTCCTTTTAATGTGAATGCTGTGTTGTGATTCTCATAACCTTCCTCCTGGGTAGACACTCTATTTCCAGGCATTGGGAGTGTTTACTGCTGACATCACAGGGAAATGCAATCTCCACAGGGGAGCTGTCACCCTCATATTGTGCTCCCTCATGGGGGAAGTCTACATCCTTTTAGAAATCCATTTATGATTAAAAATTCCAGGCCCATTTGCTCAATAGGAAACATTCTGAAGTCACATCACAATTTTAATTATTTCTGTAGGATTATCTGGATCCTCTTTGTAACTGCACCTTAGTTCAACGTTTCAGTTCTTTGAATTCTACTTCCCTCAAACCCTGACCGTGGTTATAAGAGAACTCTGCAATAACCCCCCTGCTTCCCAGATTCATAGTCCGATATCTGGGAAAACCAGACATTCAGGCAGCACACCTGATTATCCAATTTGTGCAGAAATACAAGTGGCCCAAGGGAAGAAGAAATGCCTGTGGATAGTGAGAAATAACTTACATGATTGGTGAAGAACCTGCATGGAAATATTTGGAGGTTAAGTGTTTATACCTGGGGAAGCAACATGAGGGAGGATCTGTGTGAGTCAGAACAAGTTATGAAGCTCTTTGAATTGCATTTTAACTCAGCCAGTAAACACCCACTATAGAAAAATTAGTCACTAAACAACCACATAGAAACAATGACTTGGCGATTTCTATTTAGCCATGCTGTTGTTGGCTACCCCATAGCCCAAGATGCATACGTGGAGTAGACAAAGTATCAAACAGAGGCTATCCATAGTTCAAAAAGCATATCTTCCTACCCATGAAAGCTGATTTAGTTAATGCTGCTACTGGAATAACAAATCTCCAAGAAACAGAGACTAATAGTATCTTTGATATGGCACCATTTTTTTAAGAACTTCCTGCTATATTCAATGAATATTTGATTACATTGGATACTCCCAATCTGGAAGCAGACTTGATTTTTCATTATTATAATACAGTTTTGCATTGTCTTCTATTCAAGGACTTGGCCCCTAATAGTACAAAAATAATTTGTTGTAAATTTGAACCTCCAATTTGGTGATCTTGCAAAACCATTCTTTAGACCAAAAGAACTATTTTACAGCGAAGGAAATGTAACAGTAGGGATATGACCATGGGATCCATTAATCCTATCATATACTATGCTGCCAGAGATCAATAGGCAAGGAAAGGAGCCAACATATTGTCAAGAGTAATTGACCCTGATCATGGTGGGGGGGGGAGTGGGGGGATAGGGTTGCCATTATTCTACTGATCCAAGGTAGTAATTTAAGAAACTATCCTGTACCTACATTTCTACTTTACAATAAATTACTGCCATTTGTACGTATGTATTTTCCTAGAGATTCTCTTCTATTCCATTATTTTTGTGCCTTTTTGCTAATACTACATTTCTTTATTTACTGTAGATTACAATAAACTTTGTCATCTAGTAGAATATACCCCCCACTTTGTTCCTTTTAAGATGTGTTTTGGTTTCTCTTGATCCTTTTTAATTTCTTAAATATTTTTTTAATTTTTTGTTTGTTTATTTATTTATTTATTTATTTATTTGTTTAGGGGGAGAGAAAGAACCAGTGGGCGATGGGGGGAGAGAGAAAGAGGGGGGCAGAGGATCTGAAGCAGGCTCCACACTGATAGCGAGGAGCCTGATGCAGGGCTCTAACTCATGAACCACAAGATCATGACCTAAACCGTAAATAGACTCTTTTAAGAGGAGCTTGGCCTGGCTGGCTAGTTAAGGGTGCCTGGAATGAAAATTATTGGAATAACAGAAACAAAGAGTTCTAGGTAGACATATGGATGATCTTTATCGCCTTTTAACACTCAGCAGAGAGGATATTAACACAGTACAGGCACTAAACAACCAAGTAGAAAAGATAGCCAGGAAAGTTCATGTCATCCATTGTCATTTTAGTCATTGGTGACACTAATATTGGCATGATGAGCACATGAACAACGTGGCATTAGCGGTAGAGATGGAGACTAAGCATGAGAACCTGTGCATGACTGTTCTGGCTATTGACCACTAATGTCTGTTCCGGCCACAAGAAAAACCAAGGTTCCAATCTCAAGAAGATGAGATGACCTTTTAGTGACATGTTACTTATACCAGTTCTTTCCACTCTGGACTGGTGAGCGCTTTATTCTCATAAGAAAACACATAAGGGTGCGTGGGTGGCTCAGTCGGTTAAACATCTGACTCTTGATTTCGACTCCGGTCATGATCTCATGATTGTGAGATTGAGTCCTATGTCAGACTCTGCACTGGGTGTGGAGCCTGCTTAAGAGTCTCGCACTCCCTCTCCCTCTGCCCCTCCCCTGCACACACACATGCTCTCTCTCACTTAAAAAAAAAAAAGAATACACATAAATTTTGCATAGTGGTTTTCTTTTCTCACATGCATATCCTTAGCCAGTACCAATATCTGAGTGTTACTAGCCTGAGATCTCATATAATATCACATAAAACTACAGTAAATGTATTAAGGCAAAGAATGAGGGGAGGGATTTTATGACTATGGTACTCACTGATCATATCACACCACCCAGAAGCTTCTACACTGATAAGCATTGTAGTAGCCTGTTGACCGCACAGATGAAGTACCAATCTGGAGTTAATACTGGGCAAGGATGGAATGTCATCCTTCCGGATAAGGAATACACATTGAAACAAAGACATTGTGTTCTCAGTAGACAGCAACCATGGGTCTGAGGTTAAGTTACAGAAACATGAGTGCCCCCACTTATCACTCCCAGTGCCCCACTGGGTTTGTGTTACTTATTACTACATTTTGGAGTTCTGCAGGAGTAGAGGTATTAATCTCTAAATGGAGATTTTCTTCAGGATACAGAGCAAAAGTTCATTTAATTATATTTTATGACTGGTGCCTATATACCCATATACCTTGGGTACATGGATCTGTAAGTAAAAGAGAAATCATTGGCTTGGTAGGGATACCTGACCAATCATCAGGACGAAATAGGGTTGCTCTTGCACAGAGAGAGCATGGAGAGATATATGTGGAAACCAGGTGATTTACTTGAAGCCTTCCCTTAGCTAAAATATTCATCATGGAAATGGACAGGTAAAGCAACCAGTAGGGATTATGGTGATAAGAGGCTAGGGCTCTTCATGAATCAAGATGTAAGTCACCACACTAGGTAGGCAACTGAGGCCACAACAGGAGCTTAAAGTGAAGAGAATCTAGAATGGATGATCAAAGAGGAAGATAAACAGAATCAGTTATAGTTCCGAGACCACCTACAGTGTCAGAGGTAGAGTTAATGTCACAGACTTCCTTCTTCTAAGTTTTCCCTAGGAAGATATGCCACCATATATGTGGTGGAGTGGATCCTTGAATGTTTATGCAGAATAGGAGATGATTGGCCCAAGGATTAGATTGCAGTTGACATGAAGATGTACTGTCATTTTCCTTCTTTAAGGGAAAACATTTTCCATGGTTCTAGGGAGTTCAGTCAGTAGAAGCCTCTAACCAACCATCAGTCAGTTCAGGATCTTCCAAAGCTGCAGATACCTTTCTTGCCTAAAGTCACATCCTTGCCACGGTCTGACCTAGGTGGGGATATAAAGGCTAGTTTGGCCTCATGGGGGATGACTGTCATATGTGAATCTCGATCCATGCTCTCTGCTGGTGGTTTGTACATTTTCCACAGCTCTGATTTGTCCTTCTACCCATCCTGCTATTTCTCACTCTTTTCACAGGTGTTGACCCTAATAAATATCTTAAACTCCTAATTCTGGCTTATCTCCTTCTGGAGATACCCACCATTAGGTATTCACTAAAAGAAGGCAACAAATCACACTTCTGTAAAGACAATTACTATTGCCGCAAAGCAATATGGTCTGCTCATTTTTTTTTTTCTGAGATTTTTCTAGGCAGAGAGAATTCCAAACAAGCATCAGATATACTGGCTTTCTAAAGGTAAGCCCACAACTTCTACATTTTAAGAATAAATAGACTATAGATGCAAATTTGCTTGTTAACAAAACCCAACATTCACTTCTAACATAGCTCAGAAAAATAAGTGCTTGGGAAGAAAATTTTAACATATTTGATGCTTTCAACAGCTTAAATTTGTATGTGATACATTTAGCACCAAATATCAACACTAACACTTATCTGAAAAAGCATAAATACATTTCTTGAAAACCCTTCCCCTTCATTACGATTCATTTAGAGCAATATAAAAGTATTGGGCTATAGAAGTAAAATTCAAATGCTCAATTTAACAAATTTAAATTCTTAGATGGTTTTAGTACAACTTACTTTATTTTTGTATAGGCATATAAGAAAACATGTTACTTCATGAAATTGATTTTGTAGTTATTAAGTGTTCTTTCACCCTTTTTCACACCAATGTTAATTACTAGTAAAGCAAAAATTTGATCTTTGACAATATTACAATTCCTTCTAAATATTTATGTCTGCCACATGTATTTATTCTCCTTTAAAAGAGCAAGCCGTAAAGGTGCCACCAAAGTGCCGCATCTGATACAAATGGTATATTGAAGATGTGTAAGACTAGAAGTCAACATTTTTCAACAGTACATTCCTTTTGATATTTAGTAGTTATACATTGGTCATTGTTTCTTTAGTGTTTCCTAATGTATTTCATCAATGTATTCCAAATTTTAAAAAAATACACTAAAATTTGTATTTTTATTTTGGGTCAGGGAGTGAAATTATTTGAATTACATTTTGCCCTGGTTTCTTTGTCATTTTCCTATATTTAAATATGTATTTAGTATAAAACTAAAGTGAGCAGTATTTTTGTTTTATAAAGCCCAAATATATTATAAAAGTGAACATATACAGAGAACATTCATAGAACTTCAGCTCCTAGGTATAAACACCAGATTGATTTGTTCATATGTGTAAGGCAACCAGATGTTCAAAACAACAGGTTTTGTAATTTCAAAAACAAAAGTCACGAAATATCAATACTCATCAATTATAGGATTGCCAGTAGATTGAAATATATTTATAGACTTGATTTCTATGCAATAATGAAAAAGAACAGGGCACAGACATATATGTTAAGACGGATATATTGTGATTTGGGAGAAGAAGCCAAGTTGTAGGCAAATCTACAGAGTATGTTCCATTCCTAGGGAGCCCACAGAAAGGGAAAAACTAAGCAAACAAGCAAAACCTACAAAGAGAAACAGGACAGTAATTAACGTATAGAGAATCGGAAGTTGATCCCCTCTTGGAGAAAAGGAAGGTGATGTGGTTTGAAAGGATCATGCAGGAGACTCCAAAAGTGCTAGTGTTGTTTTCTTAAGTATAAGCGTGTTTACTCAGCTATTTATCTATCACTTTCAATTGTGTATATATGCTTTTAATATGTGAAATAAAACAATAAAAATACAAATGATGGCATTTTATTGGAAAAAATTCTGAGCACTTGTAGTTAATTTATTTAATAAATGTTTATCGACAATTTCTAGGTGGCAGGCACTGTACTAGGTGTTGGGGATAATAGTGAATAAGGAAATTAGGAAACTCGTTTCTTTTTTTTTTTTGTTTTTTTTTTTAAAGTGAATATACAATTTATTTAACATTCAAACTTCATTAAGACATGTGCAATATGGCAATTTTAATTACTGGGGGTTTAACCCTACCTAGGATATGATTGCTTGCTGGGGCTTAGCAACAGGGTCCAGTTCACACTTAGCACTAATTAAATACTTTATTGAATAAATACAATACCAAACAAAATGCATTCAAATGCTTTCTAAAAAAAAAATCAATTTTAAAGGCCTTTCTATTCAGGCTAATGACAAACACAATAAAGGCAGATATGCTAGTTTAACATAATTGGCTGATTTTATACAGCACTTATATCTTTTAGTCCACAAGTATATTATTAAATGATAGAGAACATCTAATACAACCATTTCTACAGAACTAGGAAATAAATTTCTAAGAAAGAAAGATTTTACAGACCCCATCTTTTATACCCAACCCAACAGTCTAACTCTAAAGAGGATAAAGCCAATGCCTTTCTCCTCATAAGAGCTCACGACTAAAGTCGCTTTGCTATCAAAATCTGTATTTCTGATCTGTTATGAGCATTGAGACAAGATTCAAATATTCCCAAAGAAAGAAGCACAATGCACGTTGTGATCGCCTATTCAGCAACAGCGAGCACTGCATTCAAAACTATCTCATCCCAGGAATTAAATAAGGTCAGCCACATTCATTGGCATTTCCTCCACTGTAGTATTGTAGAAAGTCTCAATGTCACGAAGAATCCTCTTGTCTTCTTCAGTAACAAAGTTTATAGCCACACCTTTCCTCCCAAATCGACCCCCTCTGCCAATTCTGTGAATATAGTTTTCACGATTGGTAGGTAGATCATAGTTTATAACCAATGACACTTGTTGCACATCAATCCCACGAGTCAACAAGTCAGTAGTGATCAGAACGTGGCTTGACCCTGATCGAAATTCCCTCATGATAACATCTCTTTCCTTCTGGTCCATGTCACCATGCAGAGCAGAAACTGTGAAGTCCCTGGCGTGCATTTTCTCAGTGAGCCAGTCCACCTTGCGCCTTGTATTAAGAAAAATAACAGCCTGAGTAATCGTCAGGGTCTCGTACAAGTCACAAAGTGTATCCAACTTCCATTCCTCTCTTTCAACATTAATATAAAACTGTTTGATTCCTTCAAGGGTCAATTCTTCCTTTTTCACCAGAATTCGAATTGGATCTCTCATGAATTTTTTGGTCACTTCCAACACATCAGTTGGCATTGTGGCAGAAAGCAACACAACCTGAATACTCGTATTTAATTTTTGGAAAATCTCATAGATTTGATCCTTAAACCCTCGGCTCAACATTTCATCTGCCTCATCCAAAACAAACATTTTGATCCATTTTGGAGAAAGGTATCTTCTGTTTAACATATCAAACACTCTTCCTGGTGTACCAACAACAATGTGTGGTGCTTCAGCCTGCAGTTTTTGCATTTCATTCCGAATATTGGTTCCACCAATGCAGGCATGACAAGTTGCTCCCATATAGTCTCCAAAGGCCAGAATTACCTCTTGGATCTGTTGAGCCAGTTCTCTGGTGGGGGCCAATACTAGTGCTTGGGTCTCCTTGAACTCAATCTCCAACTGTTGCAGGATGGAAATAGCAAATGTGGCTGTCTTGCCAGTACCTGACTGAGCTTGAGCAATCACATCATACCCTTTAATACAAGGAATAATAGCTCTCTGCTGAATAGCTGAAGGCTTCTCAAAACCATAAGCATAGATGCCCCGAAGAAGAGACTCCTTTAAATTCATATCATCAAAGTTATCAACAATCTCATTCCAGTTGCTCTCGATGACACCATCGGGGTCCATTCCCTCTGGGCCTCCATGTTCTCTGTTATAATCCGCAGAGCCACCAGACATGATCCGAAGAAACACTCAGCTCCCGACTGGAAAGAGGAAACTCGTTTCTTAAAGAAACTGATTTTAATGGGATCATGAGTCATGTAACAAGTTAATGAAATTACATTGTTACCATGACTATGCTGGGTGCTGTATAGTGTAGAGGCAGGCAAGTGAAACATTGTAAATGAAGAAGTCACTCTAACTGTGGTAGCAGACACACTTCTACTATACTAGTAAGACACATCTTACTGATATAGGGAGCCATCCCTGTAAAAAGATACAGTAAAATTTCCAGACAAATAGGGTATGAGAACTTAAGGATATTCGTTCGTGAGTTCGAGCCCCGTGTTGGGCTCTGTGCTGACAGCCCAGAGCCTGGAGCCTGTCTTGGATTCTGTGTCTCTGTCTCTTTCTGCCTCTTCTGCACTCACGCTCTGTCTCTCTCTGCCTCTCAAAAATAATTAAAAGTTAAAAAAATTTTAAAAAAATGAATAGTGAAAATGGATTTTAGGGAATGTGATTAGAAGTTAGTTTGGGACATAGAAGCCAGGTTCAGACAGTGATGATGGATTTTTATTTATTTGAAAGATCTGTAAATGGTTACATTTTTGTTTTATTTTACTATTATTCTTAAAAAAGGAATAAACAAAGAGATGAAAAATATCCTACTGTATTTAGATGAAAGTATTGTGAGCCAATTGACATAGTTTGTGTTATATTTTCAACATTTCAATTTCTTGACAACAGTAAACTCATCCAAAATTTCTCATTTGAAATGGAGAAATACTGTTGCCTGAAGCATATTTAATTTCCTACACTGGTTTCCACTGGGATTTGTCAAGCTTTTTCACTGACTCCAATATCTCTGATGTTCAAATATGACCAATGTTTTGATGTTCCCTTAATGTCTGAAAACTATAAATCACAAGCAAATAAATTAAGCAGGTTTGAATGAGGCCTAAATTTTGAAACAATATATTCATAAAACATCTATGAATAGAATAATAGTCTGCCGACCCAGTGTAATAGATGGCTACTCAAATAATTTAAAGATCTGAGAAAATATTCAGAACAACACAAATGGAATTTGTGATTTTATTGAAAATTGAAATATTACAATTAATTTTTAATTTATCAGGTTTAAGATATAAGCAATCAGATTTTTTCCCTTTATAACTTGACATTTGACAATCAAAACCTGGTTCAAAACACATATTTCTGTCTTTGTGTGCTGTACACAGTTAGATTGGTATTCAATGCAAGCTGGCCCTAGTTTAGGGAGGATGGTTTTAACTACCACCCCATTAGCTGTTTACTTTGTAGTTTAAGTGATCACTCATACTTGGGAACTTATCTGACATATATAGACATAATTTTCAAGAGAAAAAAATAACGTAAACTTTTGTAGAATCTCTTATGGCCATCTTGGTTAAAAAGATAATTGATTTTTATGTTTTGTAATGATCTGTGATCCTATTTAGGCGTGTGCCTTGAAATCTACTTATAATATTTTTAACAAGGTTCCCAGAAATTCAAATCCAGATAAAGTCTTCTGGCTAATCATAAAAAAGAAAAAAATCTAAAATCTTATTGCCACCATTAAAAAGTTAATCCACTAGCTATTTAGAAAAATATACTTGAGTAGGTCAAGTTGAGAAGCTATGAACTGATTACAGTGTTTGTAAATCAATTTGGGTAGTACAATAGGTATATATCATCTTGGTAGGAAACGATTTTTTTTTTTTCTTTCTTCTCCCTCTACATCTTTTTTCTTCCTATCCTCTTCCTCTTCCATAGTCTGGTATACTCTGATTCAGAGAAATAATATTCTATGTTAATTTCCCATTTGGAAATTTCCCCTCCGCATCTGGAAGTAGTGGAGCATCTGACTTATGAATGCCAAAACAATAATATTAAAGAAGATTGCAAAAAAATTTTAACTTACTTTGAAGTATGAAGAGATCATCTTCCAAGAAAACTGAGATATAAAAACTCAAATCCATGTTTACATCTGGTCTATTCTCTTCAGTGTGGAGATCTTCGATTTTTCTTCTGTATTTCTAGAATTTATGTGTGGCTTTTTTGTAAGATATGTGACATATTGGTGAGCCGCACTGCTATTAGACTTTTTTTTTAACAGAAAGAATAAAATATATAGTCTTTCACTATAACACAGGACTAAGAGCATATGAATCACTTAATAGTTGCCCATCCCCCTTGCCATGCCTGCTCCAAAGATTACTTTTCTCCTTCCCTCTCCTGAGGTTTTTGAAGAAACATCTGAGCCAAAAGAGTTGATCATATTAACTTGGAAATTAGCATAGAATATAACTTCTCTGAATCAAAGTATAAATTTTTCCTGCTTTTCAATTCCCTGGAACCCCAAGTGTGACTTTTAGTCTAAGCTATTGGGATAATTATCTCAATCCCTCATTTCTCCTGGTTATGAAAATTCAGCCTGGGTGTTTTATATAAACGAGAATACGGAATTGAGCTGTTAAATGAATATAAGCTCGGGCCATTTAAAAATTTTAATAGAATTATTTGGTGTGTGCACTTAATACTACCAGACCCTTCTATCCATTTCTATAAGTGCAACTACGAATCACTTATATTAGAACGAACTGATATGTCAATAGCATCATCTTTAAACTCTTGGGGCTTGTATCTAAGCATATGAGGTACTTAATTTCATGCTCTAATAAAATTGTTGATTTATATTCTCTACTAACTAATCCTTCTAACTGCGTTTAATAATAATTAAATTGTATGGTGTTTTCCAAGAAGACAATTTTAAGCTGTCATTGAAAAGAGAAAAGATTTGCATGCATAAATGTAAATTGGCTTTGTTGTTTATTAATATAGCTAACATTTCTCACTAACTTGAAATATACCAATGTATAATGTAAGGATATAGGAGCTTAGAAATTTTTCAGAGTTAGCTTATGCTCTATACTTCCATTATGATTCAAGTGCAGAATTTAAATAAACCAACTTAGAACTTCCATTATTTTCTTTGGCAAAGCAAATCACACTATTTGCAAATGATGATGCATTTATATATTTTTACATAACTCCAACCAAACAAAACTGCTTAATGTGTAATTCATGCCCTCAGTTTGATCTTTTAAAAATGTTAATCCCATAGTAATATTGTGATTGTTATTTAATTACTTGATTTTTTTTCATCTTTGAATTTATAGAGTTCTAGCTCCATAATAATATCTTAATAAGACCAAAACGCATGATTTTAAGAACATAATTTCAAACATGTGTTGAGTAATATAACAAAGAATAGTGAGTAAATTACTTTTCTAGAGTGTAATTCATTAAAAAGTTTTAGGTATGTTGTGCATTTATTTCTACTTATAATTTTAATAAATTGTATTGAGTTAAGGGGGGGACCTAGTAATGTCTATATATTGGAAAAAATATCATTTCAAATACCTGCTTTGGAAATAATTCAAACATCATGTCTACTACCATTTTCACCTAAATCAATTGTGTGAGTGTGTGTGTGTGTGTGTGTGTGTGTGTGTGCGCGTGTGTGTGTGTGTGTTTTCCCTTATGGCATACTGTTTTAGATACATGGGTGTGAAGACAGTGACTTTATATGTATTTCCTGCTTTTTCTTTGGACCATCTGCTGCAATTCACTTGTGATTTAGCTTAATTTGATTTTCATTATAGTCTATATTCTCCTCTAATTTCTGGTGATCTTAGCTAACAGCTCATGATAAAGAGTAAGACACTAAGCAAGACTACTGTTCACTTCTACATGCACAGCAAGGCTTTAATTTTTCTTTACTGTTTATCATTCATTTTTGAGAGAGAGAGAGAGAGAAACAGACTGAGCATGAGCAAGGGAGGAGCAGAGTGAGAGAGAGAGGGAGACACAGAATCTGAAACAGACCGCTCAACAGAGGGAGCCACCGACACGCTCCAGCAAGGCCTTAATCTAAGGGTGATATTGCTGGATTTTCCTTTGGGAGAACAAATGCCATTATTTAGATGTCTTTTCTTGGTACTTTTAGTTTTTCTTATAGAGAAATCTATCATTCTTCTTAATAAGGGGTGAAAGTTTGAGTGTAAGAGTCCTGGGGGCATGGCAAGAGAATAGGGATGGCCACGTCATTCAATAAACACATTTTCTTCTAGTTCTTCTGTTTTCCATATGGTGTTCCCACCTCAACTGTGCCTGATTTCCTTAAGGCTCTATTTGGTGCGGAATTCTCTAGAAGTCTACCTGTATCTTTCAAACATTCCTCCTCTTTTAAATCCTGCAGCCATACTGAGGGTGCCTGGTGTGGTGAGAACCTGGGCTTAACCTAAGTTCTACAGGGCACTCAGAGAACATCTAGGCTTCCTATTCTCTTTTTCCCTCTCTTTATATTCTAGTCCAAGTCAGTTATTACTGATCGGTTTGCTGGTCCACTTTCAAGAAAAAAGTCAGCCTGACATTTTTCTCCTATTTCCTTTGTCCTTGTGTGATGCATGCCTCCTCCCTCTTCAGATATTTTTGTTGTCTTTTTTAATAGGAATTAAGAAGACATTAAAGAAAATATATGTGGTAAATTTGCCATCTTTATTTGAAAGTTTTCACTTGAAACTATTTAAAGAAAAAAATATTTAAGCAAAATATTTTAGAATGCAGTATATAGTCAATATATTCCCTCAATTAAAAGGTTTTAATGCATTATTTCTGAAAAAGAAATAGTTGTATATCCTAATTTGAGCAAGGTGTGCCTTTTTGGAAAGAAGCTATCGTCTTGCTTTTCCTTTTCAAGACACTTTCATTGTTAAATAGTCAAAACTCTAGGTTCTAAGACCAAAAATTTATGACATGTTTTCCCCTGATGAGGTATACAGTAAGAAATATACCTCTCTTTAGAAGTTTCTTTTGATCTTGATTTGGAGGAATGCTTAAAAATCACTTGGCATTCTCTATAAATTGTCTGTTTAGTGTTGGTATTTGATTGGAAATTCAGCTACTTATCAAAGTTCTAAGTAAAATTTTCAACATTGGTTTTCTTGTGAGATTAAAAAAACATAGTTTAATGAATGGTTTTCCTGCCCCTAGAAATTTCTTTAATGCACTTCTTATAAAATTTTTAAGTTTATTTATTCTTGAGAGAGAGAGAGAAAGAGAGCAAGCACAGCACAGAGCCCGAACTCACAAACTGTGAGACCTTGACCTGAGCCGAGATCAAGAGTTAGATGCTTAGCCAACTGAGCCACCCAGGCACTCTTGCCCCTACAAATTTCTTAAGCTCTTTAAGGAGAGGGGGTTGAAGACAGTCACATCTACCACAGAAAATGGAGCTGAGCAAAATGGTAGATACTGTAGATTATTGGTCCTTCCAGGGTCCACATCTAATTCTCCATTATCTCAACATCCTCAGAAATAGCTTTTAAGATTGTGTGTGTTAGCTGCATATTAAACGGTCTCCTAATTTAAGGAAAATTCTACTTGATATCATTAGGTCATTTAAAATATTTCAGAGATGTTTGCTGCCTTGTTGCCATAATGGATTAAAATGTTCTTGTTTGTTTTGCTTTGTTTTATAAACAATATTCTTTCAGATTCGCTATATATCACCTGATATCTTAAAAATATATATTTGGTTGAAGTTTATTTTTTAAATTTAATAACAGATTATGTTTTAAAATACATATTGAAGGAAAGAAATGAAATAAAGTAGTTTTGCAAAAGAAATGTTACAGTTCCCAGGAAACTAAGATTAATTATATATGTAGCTCCCTCTTCTTTAGTATCTCTTTTAATAGGGATTTTATGGTTAAATCATTTTTGTTAAATCACCCAATTTCTTTGTCCTTCTTTTGCTTATATTTTCCTTTTAAAAGGTTATTAAAGTAAACCATTCCCTGTAGCCATAGTGTGCTCAGGTGGCTTTAATGTATGATATTACAACCTTGTCCCCCGTGGTTTTATTGGTCAAATGTGACCCATCTATTAAATCAAAAATAAAGAATGGGAGGCTTCTTCTTTGTAATGTGGAAGAGGTCACATCACATGAAAATTAGACTGAAATGGTTTGCTTTAGAGAGCAGGTGGCTCTTATTTCTGTTATTGACATGGAATTTTATTTTTTTTTTAATTTTTTTTTCAACGTTTATTTATTTTTGGGACAGAGAGAGACAGAGCATGAACGGGGGAGGGGCAGAGAGAGAGGGAGACACAGAATCGGAAACAGGCTCCAGGCTCTGAGCCATCAGCCCAGAGCCTGACGCGGGGCTCGAACTCCCGGACCGCGAGATCGTGACCTGGCTGAAGTCGGACGCTTAACCGACTGCGCCACCCAGGCGCCCCTTGAAATGGAATTTTAAAACTCAAATGTCAATTGGACATCATGTTCACCACTATCCTTAGTCAGGAAATGTGAAAACGAAATGTAGAAACATTCTTGTCTAAGATCACAGAGCATGTCATTAACATGGTCGGATGATGAATCCAGAAATTGATGTATAAGTCTATTGTTTGTAAGGTTTTTAGTGATTTACAGATAATATTTATGTTAAACAAAAATAAATGCCATAGGGACACTCTAGGATATAGTTATTATAACAATAACTAATAATATGTCTTGTATTAAAGATATCTTTAAACATATATATTTATAAAACAATTAAATGGAAGAAACAGTAAATTACTTAGAGGTGATTCAGACCTTTCTTATATAACTAGCTGTTAAAATATATTTATATCTTTAAAATTGTTTTACACCTATAAGATATAGGGCTGTGTCACATGTGTCAAAGGACAACTAAAAATTTTGTATTATTATAAAAATCCATTTTTCTCTTGATTCTTTCAAAAAAATTACTAAGGATTTAAATTATAGAGACTAAAACTTATTTATTGATTTTCTTTTATGTTTTCTCTCCATATATACAAATATTTTCTCCTAGGTTGACTACCCATTGGTACTTAGAAACTGGGGGCTCATCTGGTATCTGTGTCTCTTTCTCAGAATTTATATACATATATGTGTATATAATATACTTCTATGGATAAAATAGTTGACTTTATTTTATTTGTTGTCTCTAAGATTTTATTTTTTAAGTAATCTCTACCCAACATGGGCTCAACTCAAAACCCCAAGATCAAGAGTCACATGCTCATCCATCTGAGTCAGCCAGGAGCCCCATGACTTTCTTTAAAAATTTGCTTTGGGGGCGCCTGGGTGGCGCAGTCGGTTAAGCGGCCGACTTCGGCTCGGGTCACGATCTCGCACTCTGTGAGTTCGAGCCCCGCATCGGGCTCTGTGCTGACGGCTCAGAGCCTGGAGCCTGTTTCGGATTCTGTGTCTCCCTCTCTCTCTGACCCTCCCCCGTTCATGCTCTGTCTCTCCCTGTCTCAAAAATAAATAAAGGTTAAAAAAAAATTAAAAAAAATTTGCTTTGACATCTCATGTCACATTGTTTTAATCACACATTTTTTTTTAATTTTTTTTTTAACGTTTATTTATTTTTGGGACAGAGAGAGACAGAGCATGAACGGGGGAGGGGCAGAGAGAGAGGGAGACACAGAATCGGAAACAGGCTCCAGGCTCTGAGCCATCAGCCCAGAGCCTGACGCGGGGCTCGAACTCACGGACCGCGAGATCGTGACCTGACTGAAGTCGGACGCTTAACCGACTGCGCCACCCAGGCGCCCCTAATTACACATTTTTAACATACTTGATTTGCCTACATATATGTATACATACATATATGTATACACACATATATATATTTACTTATATTTATTTTATTTTAGTTTTTTTTTTCCTTTTACTATTTAAATGTCTACTTCCTAATGCCAGTTATGCTAGTTATCTAAGGATTTTTTTTAAATTTAGGTAATTTGGGCATAGTCCCTATGCATTTGGAGTATCCAGACTTATGTCCCTTTTATTTTTCCTTTATGTATTAATCCTACTACAGGTGAATGAATTTTACAAAGTAGACTGTAGGTTAGATCTGAAGATTATGACTTAGCAGTCCGTTTCAGGAGCTGAAGGTCTCCAGCATTTATTTACATACACATGTATTTTGACTGTATAATGTTAGGAGAATAATCTCTATAGATGTTTCTTTGTTTTTTCTTGAAGTAATACAGAAATAAATAACAAATTTTTGCCCTCTAGAGTTAGCAAATATATTATTGAAATAGTATGGCAAAAAAATAGTTTCCTATTAGTTGGGAAAGTGTTTTATCCTGAAACAGTAGTCACTTTAATAAAAACTTATTTTATCCCTTTGGGTGATTCTGAGATCTTGAGTCACTGAGTGCAAGATTAACTAATACTCTTAATATTAGAAGTGAAAAGGATTGGAGGGATAGAATAAAGAAGAGTAAGAAAGAAAAGAGAGTGATAAGGTGAATTAGTCATCCTTCCCAGATCATTTTATATGAAGTGATCTCTTCATTCTATAACACTTTATATTTTATATATTTATATTTTATATATTTATATTATTTTATATTAAAAGTATATAACGTTTCTATATGTATAACTGTACTATTATGAAATGAGACAGTGCTTCATAGTCTCTCTTATTTTCTATTTCTTTTAAGTGGAGTCACTGATCGCTTTTGTTCTGGACAGCGATTACAAGGATGATTGTATAGCAAATGCTGTGAAAAGTAGAGATACTCTCTCCTTCCAGAACAGAGGACTGATTTGTTTGCTTTCCAGGATAAGAAAGTTAAGGTTTCCTTGTGTTGCAAAGCTTGGACAGGTTTTTTACATTGCTCCCCTCTTATAGTCATTGGCATTTCTTACACTTGGGCTTCCTTGGCTGAGGCCCAGAGCCACTGAGGGTACAGCATCCATGGTCCAACCACTGCATGACCCCAGTGGAACGAGAGAGGAAAGTGGAATTGATGCCATTATGAAGCTCATATCACCTGCTGTGTGCTGAGCAATAAATTTCTTTTCTCTGAACCAATAAGCCCTTGTCTTCTCCTAGCACCCATGAAGCTGTGGCAAGGTAAATTGTTTGCTTACAAGTAGGGCAAAATCACAGACACGTCACAGTTCTTTAGACAGTATTCTCTTTAAAGATCTTTCCAGTTGTATGATGAATTCTAAAGTCCAAAATTCTCTTTGTTTTCTTAAGTTTACTTATTTATTTATTTATTTATTTATTTATTTATTTATTTATTGAGAGAGAGAGAGAGAGAGAGAGATTGAGCATGCACAAGCAGAGGAGGGACAGACAGAGAGGGAGAGGAAGAATCCCCAGCAGGTTCTGGGCTGTTAGTGCAGAACTCTACTTGGGGTTCGAACCCAGGAATTGTGAGATCATGACCTGAGCCAAAATTGAGAGTTTGTCGTTCAACTGACTGAGCCACCCAGGTACCCCTAAAGTCCAAAACTCTTTATTGGTTTTGTTTACTTGAATTTTTTGTTTTTCTCTTCTTCTTTCTTTTCTTTTTTTAAAGTTGTTTGTGTTCTTGCTTTTAGTGTATATTACAGAAATAGTCTTAGTTATTCTAGGATTCTAGGATTCAGATGACTCAGAATGACAATACCTGGGTCAGAGTGATATGATAAGATACATAACTACCAAAGATTCCGCAAAGTAAAATTGTGAGTTACGAAATGAACATGAAATATTCATGGGACTCATAGAAATATTGAGAAGGTGTGGAATTTTCTCCTAAGCAAACAGAACCCAAATCTATCTGATGTAGATGTTAAAGGGCAAATTCATACAACTGACATCTGTGTTTCAATATGTTAGCACAAATAATGAGACAATATGTGAAGATATATTCTTTAATAATAACTATGAAGTCAATTCACAGCAGAGACATAGAGCATTTTGTATATATTTATAATCTACAGTTTGTAACATAGATTTTCACATTTTATGGGGCTTTCACTATAATCTACCTTCAGTTGTTTTCAACAAGGCAATCAGTTAGTGCTGCAGATTTAGCTTACTTTACTTTTAATACTCTTTCTTCCCCAAAATGTATCTTTAACTTATGAATTGGCCTATATTAGAGGACAGAGAGTGAATTGCCTTTTCCTTTGTAACAACTCCCAAGAGAAATTACAACACTAGGTAAAATTAATTCAGTTACTCTCTAGGGCCTTTGCTGGTCTCCCAGATCATTCCAGTCTACTTATAATCATTGTCAGAAAAAGCTATACAAGCAGTAGATGCAGAATTATCAAAATACATATTCTAAAACTGTTCAAACTTATTGATTTATTTGCTATAATTTTTTGCAACACTTGAAATAATAAAACAATGCAAACATACAAAAAAAGAGACATTTATAGTGACCTAGGTGAAGTCAGATCAAATGGAAAATCGTAACTGAAGACCTTGAACAATAACAGAAGAAAAATTGTTTTATAATTTCACAATGATATTTTCCTCCTTCCATTTTTGTCATTAATGTCCTCTGGGATCACTTTAATACAATATTATTCATTTAAACTATTCAATGTAACTTGAAATAATATTCATTAGAACAAACTTTGATTTATTTTTAAATTGTTTTCCATTAAAATTACAAACTTTGTAACTAGAGTAGACCCAAGAGAAGATCTTGTCCAAATTTCTTGTTGTACAGATAATGAGATAAAGGAATTGAAAGATGAAGGCATATTCCCTAAACCTTTTCTCCACTATAGAGAATACTACAAGTTGTCATTAACATTCATTACACTGCTCATTCCTCCATAAGATCCTGCATTGGAGATACTCACCTTGTTGTGAATTCAGGAAAACAATGCTTGGTTTGTTCCCTAAAGTATTGCTTACTCTCAGGAATTTACATGAATGGTTTATCCTAATTTTTCTCTGAAGTTTTATAGCCCAGCCAGAAACATTATAAAAATGTATCCTAAAATTTTCCAGATTATATTCACTATGTTGAGTAAAAATTGCAGTGATTGTTTGGCAGTTAAAGTGTGCCATAATGTAACAGACTTGCAAAGTTAAACACACACACACACACACACACACACACACACACTCAGAGGCTAGATTACAAAACCATTAAATAAATTATAAATATTTATTGGAATAAATGATGCATCAAGGGAAATATTAGGAATTTAAAATATATATTCACAGAGTAGATATAAAGACTCAAATTAAATGAAAAATAGCCTGGCACCTAATTAGCTCCTAATATAGTATTTTAGTATCACTATAATTGCCCCTGTTGTTATTTGGGTAGAAAAATAGAAATTTAAATGAAACAATTCTTACCTTTGGGAAATTAATAGCTTCTGAACTACATGCAAACAGAATAAATATTTGATTAAGATGATTTCATATAAATCAAGTGCTATATCTATATACCAAAGTTATACCTAGTGAGGTTTTTATTTTTTAAAAAGTGTGATAAAAGTCTTATCCAGAAGGAGATGTTTTATAACCTAGATAATCTAGAAAATGGAGCCTGAAGTGAAGCTTAAATACTAATATTTAATTGTGAGCTGAAATCTCATGGCATTCATTTTTGAAATCCAGATCTTGACTGACCAAAAGATGTCCTATCTCCTGCAAACAGGGCAAGTGTCTGGACCTTCTTTGGAGAGGTGAAGAAGGTCAGTATTGCTAGAACATTAAGCAGTGGTGGAGGAAGGCGGAGCTCTACTTAGCAAGTTGCCAAAGCCCAGGGACCAATTGGGACCACACTAATTTGGACCAAATGGATAGCAGGTGCCAGGGGCGCTAAAATTGGATCTGATACAATGTTCTTAGTTTGGTATTAGTTTTGTTTTTATTTTTTATTTTTTAAAGTTTTTCTTATTTATTTTGAGAGAGAGAAAGTGAGAGAATCCCAAGCAGGCTCCACACTCAGTGCCAAGCCTGATTTGGGGCTGTCTCACTACCGTGAGAAATCAAGAGTCAGAAGCTAAACCATGTGAGCCACCCAGGCACCCCTTATTTGTTTTTACGTTCATCCTAATAGTGTTTATGTGTACCCTGAATTCGCTGGAGAATTTCTAACCAATTTAATTTGCTTCTTATATATAAGAAGCATTTTTGATTGTTGTACTTTTGTTAAATTTATATGGAAGATAGTATAGGTATACCTCTGTCATCCAAGGTGTGTCCTTTTGTAGGATCCCCCTTTCATGTACCAGGACCCAGAGTACAATATATATCACTTAGTGTGGAAAAGGATACGCAGAAATTATTCCATTCTCTCATCGTACCATGGAGAACTGCGGTATTTGTCCATCCAGTGTTTTGATGATCTGTGGGACACACAGTTGGCTTGTATTCTAGTATAGGTACTCCAATCCTATTACTCTCCAATAAAGTTACAGCTTGTAGAAGCACCTGGGTGGCTTAGTCAGTTAAGCGTCTGACTGCATCTCAGGTCATGATCTCATGGTTTGTGAGTTCAAGCCTCGCATTGAGTTCTGCACTGATAGTTCAGTCTGCCTGGAATTCTGGGTCTCCTCTCTCTCTCTCTGCCTGTTTGCTACATGCTTTCTCTCTCTCTCTGTTTCTCAAAACTAAACATTTTTTTTTAAAAGCTAGAGCTTATAAAACTTTACACAATTTTTGGGTCTAATCTAGAGACTAAAAAAAATAATGATAAAGTAAATGCCATTGAAATAATTATGTTAAAAGATGGGCCCTAGAATTTAAAACTCAAGTATATAAAAGTTATTTTATCCTGTATTATTACAAAAATATGCATTAGAAAAACATTTTCTGAGAAAATGTATGTGCCTATCATTTTCTTGCCACATTGAGGCCATATGAATAAAATATAGTGAAGAAATTATGAGTTAAATAAATAATATTACCTTTTGGCTTCAATTATTTGAATACTTAATAAAACTAAAAATTCTGAGTTTTAATCTAAAAGAGTCTATTTAAGTTATTTATGTTAAAAATAATATATTTTATGTTTTGAAATAAATAATCTAAGTGGATCAATAATTTACATTATATTGCCAAAGTAAGCTTGGCATTGAAAGAGTTCTTGGTTTATAAGAAAGAGTTTATAAGAAAGAGTTCTAACTTGGTTAATTAATAATTATACTCAAATACATAAAGTTTTTTTATTAAGATAATTGTGTCAGAAGAAATCTATACATGTGATTCTAAAATATAGTGAATATATTGCAACAATATACACCCACAAATTTAATGTATTTATGTAAAATTATGCAGACCACAAAACTTCAGTTTTTACAATAAGTGAATGAAATGATGTTTCTTTTTCTAGGATAGAAAATACTAAAGCTAAATATTAAAATGAATAAAAATAAAAATATAAATAAATATATATACACACATATTCCCCTATTAAAGTCAAAATTTTCAAGGTAAGAAAACTTTAGAATATATTAGTGATTGATACTAGTAAATATAGAAATATGTAGGACTTACTATATTTAAACATTTCTTCTCTTGTAGTTGCATTTTTTATGTTGTTCATTAGTCATTATTTTACAAAATTGATTTTATGTGTTGTGTACCTATGTACATTTCAGATAAGTTATATCTATCTGAATGTTGTATTACAAAAAGGAAAACACATTCTCTCTGATAATATCTGAGCTGTGTGTTTGAGAAAAATTATATGATCTACAAAGACCATACAATTTTTTGTTTCAATAAGAAACTGAGGAGCCATTCACACAATAGCCATTTTTTTTCAATGATTTCAGTACTAACCATTCATTACTGTAAGAAAATCCAAATTACAAAGGTCAAAACTGAAAAAATAAAAACCGATCACTTCTTCTCCCTTCAATTTGTAAACACATCTCTATCATCTTTGGACCTGACTTTACTCTATTTTTGTTGCAGCCTAGTTTACAACTTCTAAAAAAACTAGAACAACCAGGTCAATGATGGATATGTGAATTCCTTTGGCTTTTCTGACTTTCAAGGTGTAGTTTCCTTTTGTTTGGCATAAACCCAATAGCAGTTTGAAATATATAATTTGTGATATCTAATTAGTCAATCATCTAGATTCAATTTATCAAAATTAATGCTATAGAATAAAGGGCTGTATCACACATAACAGGGGAATGTAATAAGCTGCTTTCAATACCAACCCAACTTGTAGGGTAGGAAATCATGACTTCCCTGAGGTGTCCAAATTAACCTGGAACAAAGGTTAGAAATTCTCTTGGGGAGGCCAGGCAGTGAGGAACAAGCAGTCTCTTCCATACCTGGACTTGAACAGTCACGAATGTCCCTGGGGTTTCATAAATCAGAAGCAGTCAATGGTGTCTCACTTCTCTGCTCTGAGACTTCTCATCCTTCACCTTCCTCTTTACTGCTACAATATGATATAGGTATCATTACATTTATCATGATGTATTATAATTTATTTGCTTATTTGTTTATCTTGTCAACTACACAATGAATTATTTAAGGAAAGAGAACTTGTCCCATACTGGTTTATTCACAGTATCTTGCATTTGGGCCATTCCTGGAAATGTGAGGTAGGGCCACTCAACCCATTTGAGCTTGCCCAAGATAATTTCATTTGAAACAACAGCAACAACAACAAGAACAACAGGAATTGCTGGCATTTTCGGTGGGTCCCTTAGATATGATTAAAGAAAGAAGTTTTGAAGTCAGAATCAGAGCCATGTAACCCACTCTCCCCAGCTTTGGGCCCAGAACATTACAGTTGAGGTATCCAAAAACCTAGCAGGGCTTTTTAAAACATACTTCCAGATCCACAATTTTAAGTTGCAATGTAAAAATTGGTAATTGTTATTCAAATAGAAGCTCCTACTCTTTCCTTCTTGTGAAAGTGATTATCAATACTTATTTTAATTTTTTAAATAGTATCACAAGTTTTTATTTTATTTATTTATTTTTCATTTATTTATTTTACAAAGAGGGAATGAGAGAGAGAGAGTACGAGGTGGGGATAGGGCAGAGGGAGAGAGAGAGAGAGAGAGAGAATCGTTAGCAGGCCCCAAGTTCGGTGTGAAGACCAACACGGGGCTTAATCCTGTGACCCTAGGATCATGACCTGAGCCAAAATCAACAGTCAGACATTCAACTGACTGAACCACCCAGACGCCGCTTAATTTTATTTTTTTTTATTTTTTTTAAATGTTTTTTCAACGTTTATTTATTTTTGGGACAGAGAGAGACAGAGGATGAACAGGGGAGAGGCAGAGAGAGGGAGACACAGAATCTGAAACAGGCTCCAGGCTCCGAGCAGTCAGCACAGAGCCTGACGCGGGGCTCGAACTCACGGACCGCGAGATCGTGACCTGGCTGAAGTCGGACGCTCAACCGACTGCGCCACCCAGGCGCCCCATTAATTTTAATTTTTGTATATTATTTGCTAGTCTCTTCTGCTGAAACTCAAAAACAATAGTTGATACATTGAAATGTTGGAATTAAAATTACTTTCTTCCTCTAAGAGTGATAGAAAAAGCTCATACCTGATTGCAGAGTGGAAAATTGTGAAGTAAGTGTCAGTGAAAGTTTAATATGGCTGTGTTACTCTGCTAGGGCTGCTGTAAGAAGGTATTACACTGTGGGTGGCTTATAAACATCAGAAGTCCATTTTTCTACAGTGCTAATGGGAGGCAGAAGTCCAAAATCAAGGTGACTACCGGTCTTGTTCCTTTGAGAGCCCTGAGGGAAGGATTTGATCTAGGCCTCTCCCCTTAGTTTGTAGATGATTAGCTTCTGTCTTCACATCATCTTTGCTTTGCACATCTGTATCCAAATTTCCTCTCATAAGGGCATTAGTCATATGTGATTAAAACTCACCCCAAAGGGCCACCTGAGTGGCACAGTCTCTTAAGCATTCAACTCTTGATTTCAGTTCAGGTCACGACCTCACAGTTCATGAGATCCAGCTACACATCAGGCTCTGTGCTGACAGCATGGAACCTGTTTGGGATTCTCTGTCTCTCTTTCTCTCTCTCTCTCTCTCTCTCTCTCTCTCTCTCTCTCTCCCTGCCCCTCCTTCACTTGTGCTCTCTCCCTCTCTCAAAATAAATAAATGAACATTAAAAAATCTTTATTAAAAGTATGGGGCGCCTGGGTGGCTCAGTCGGTTAAGCTTCCGACTTCAGCTCAGGTCACGATCTCGAGGTCTGTGAGTTCGAGCCCCACGTTGGGCTCCGGGCTGATGGCTCGGAGCCTGGAGCCTGCTTCCGATTCTGTGTCTCCCTCTCTCTCTGCCCCTCCCCCGTTCATGCTCTGTCTCTCTCTCTATCTCAAAAATAAATAAAAACGTTAAAAAAATTAAAAAAAAAAATAAAGACTCACCCCAAAGACCTTAGTTTAATTTAATTACCTCTAGGAAGATCCTATCTTGAAAACAGTCACATCTGAGGTAATGGAGATCAGTACCTCAACGTACAAATTTTGGGAAGGACATAATACAACTTATAACTATAGCTAAATTAGTTCTGCAGAAGCCTTAAGTAAAGACAGATTTTATTGAAATTACCGAGATTTGAAGTAGATATTCTCTTCTCTAACAACAGAGCCTCGGTTTTGCTGTTTGATTGCTCAAGAAAATAATGTGATTCCTTTCCAGGAAGATCACACCTACACAAATATATTTCAAAATGTTTATTTTGGACAGCTGCATCAGGAATGCAAATCTGCTGTCACCTTGTAACATCACGTTTTCACTTACTCACGTGGAATGCCATAAGCAACATTTTAGAAACACACTCACTTCGGGTGGTAAAAATTCACAGTAAGGTTGCCAGTTCTGTTGCCTTAAAAGAACATCTATGCAGCCCATCTTCATTCTTCTGGATATTTTATTTTGCACATTAACAACTGATAATTTGACAAGTAGTGACAATTGCTTTCTGCAGAATCACCTATGCCAGATAATATATATGCTACTAAAATTTCACAATAACATCTGGCTAGAAGAATATGATATAAATGTCTAGACACATCATTTTGTGATTTTACTTGTATTTCACCTTTATTTGCTAGCAACATTAAAATGAAGTTATTGTATATTTATTCCTTCCATCTGGGTAAAATGTACTTAAATGTCTTAGTGTATTAGTTATTTATGTCTAAGCAAATGCAATTATTTGACTAATAAAACAAACTGCTAAATAAGCCAGGCAATCATATAAACTATAAACCTATTTAAAGCTTTCAGCCCTCACCATGAGAAATCTTGCCTTAGAAAATGATGGTGAGTGGGGTGCCTGGGTGGCTCAGTTGGTTAAGTGGCCGACTTCAGCTCAGGTCATGATCTCGTGGTCCGTGAGTTCGAGCCCCGCGTCGGGCTCTGTGCTGACTGCTCGGAGCCTGGAGCCTGTTTCAGATTCTGTGTCTCCCTCTCTCTGACCCTCCCCCATTCATGCTCTGTCTCTTTCTGTCTCAAAAATGAATAAACGTTAAAAAAAATAAAAACAAAAAAAAAGAAAATGATAGTGAGGTGCTTACTCTGTGCCAAACACAGGTTGAAATTCTTGAAACATATTGTCTACTTACACGTATCATTTTTGTGACTACCTTATTAATGAGGCCCTACTAGTATCTCTTTTGCATATGAGGAAACTAAGGCTCAGAGAGATTAGGTGATTTATCCAACATCACACTACTGATTATGAAATAGTGTGACCAAAATTCAAACCAAGGCAATGCGATTCCAGAATTACGACTATGAGCGCACGCTAACATCTATGAGAACCGTGTGAAAAGTGCTGACGATTTAAATGCATTGACTTTAGACCGTGATACTTGAATTCGAATACTAGCTCTATTACTCATTGTCTGTATAACCTTCCCGAGTCTCAAAATATTCTTACCACCCAGTCTCAACCACGCCAACCATATCTAGCAAATATAAATCTCCCTTGGGGTTGCCAGTCTCCTTGATGTTTATTCTAGATGCATTCCTTCAAATATATTATAGCTTCTCTTTCTATGATAATGTGCCCCACATATTGCTATTGGATTAAAAGTGCTAATAAACTGAAAAAGCTTAGTATAGTCCCAGTCACAGAGTAGCCACCTAATTCTTAGCAGTTATCACTAACACTTTTACCAATATTTTTACCAGTCTACTCTGATTAATATTACAAGTACTGATCATACTACTAATAAATTTGAACTATAAGACCTAATGTAAGTAATTAATTTTAATATTTTCTAATGTAAATCTTCTACTGGGATATAAAGTTCAATAAAATACATAACTTTTATACATCTAGCCATAATGCTCAGAAGACAGAAGACCTTGTAAGTCAAAACTTTAAAAGAACTGCTATCATAGTTTAGAGACAAGAGGAGAGATGTCCTTACACTGCCTTTCACAGACACCAATGTTTCCTACATTTGTTTTCCTTGGGTGAGAGTTTCTTTCTAAACTAAGAAAAAGAATAAGAGTTCAACTTGACAGGTTCCCCAATATGTTATATATGAATACATTTTTTCATTGATAAATACATATCCATACACTTACTTTACTGATTCATAATCTATCAAAATTGTAGTGTAAAAAAGTTTTGTGAACTTTAGGAAATCATCAGCTACTCTTATTTTTCTACTTTTAAATAATTTGTATTGTTTTATTTTTCATAGCCAGCATATAACTTAGTTCATGATGACGGGAAGGAAATGCAGATATTTAGATTATTATCTATTTTGAATTTTAAAAGCATACAAATTATGTACAGCTGAAGATGCAAAAAAAGCCTGTTAATTTGAAAAATAACTCTGATTATTGAGAATAACCATACAAAAATATGACATAGAAGAATTAGAAAACAAATATGTTTTCCCATGCAAGGATAGAATTTGTAATTTAAAAAAATGTAAAATTACTTTTTACTTAAGAAAAAAGGAAATTACTAATGTTGTTACAGTTACTAATGATGAAATGTATTTTATAGTAGGACTACTTGGAAATTTTCATTCTATGTTCTAAACAGTGATGATGACTAAAATGATAAAAAAGTATTATTTATTAATATCTACCTAATGAAATGTATTATTCTTTCTGCAAAAAACAGTTTTATATTAACCTATATATTTTTATTTAAGTTATCTTTTTACATTACTGAGAAAATTAAAAAATAAAACAAATGTAAATTCTTCTTTAGATTGTTTCATTAGTGCATGTGATTATAAATATTTCACCTACATAAGATCCCTGTTTCCAGCACTGTATTTAAAAATAATTTTGAACAAATACATGGTAATGTTATGAAAACATATATACTGTTTTATTGGCCACATAAGTGGTTAATGAAGGAATCCCAAATAAACAAGATAACTTAAACTAAGTTGGTTTTTTTTATTAAGTAGTTCAATATTAGAGAGTGATACAACACTTAGAAAGCAAGAATTTTTATTCCCTATAATTTCTTAAAAGTAAGTAGTATGTGAAAAATAACTAGTCTATTACTAGTTAACAGAAGAGACCCCAATTGTGGCATATTTGAGAACTATTCTAGATTGCCTTGATATATACTAAATAAAACATGCTTTCCTTTAGTCTGAGTATATGTTTAAGAGCAAACTAACTGCATTCTAAATGTGGAATTAAGAATGGTGTCAATGTCATTAGTGTCCGTTTTGTAGCATTACAATGTATAGATCAAATAAATTCACTAGTGGATCAAATATCCTCGTGAAATAGGTAGAGGGCCAAGAAAGAAATATTTGAAACCTATGCATGCAAGCTTCATTTAGAGTATATTCTCATACAGGTCTACATCATAGTTAACGAAAATCTCTCATTAAGTTTGAGACAAACATGAAATCCATCAGGGGACAAGGTGAAAATTGAAGTTAAAGAATAAATCAATTGATTAAACCAGCATTTCTGACTTTTAACAAACTGTACCCTTTCCTAAATATACCACCTATCTGCTGACAGGTTAGTGCCATGATAAATTTGAGGTCTTGACCTAGTCTGTCAACAGAGTTTTTCAAGACAGTGGCCTGGACAAATTCTTCTCAAACTGTCTGGGAGAAGAGCTATACCGTTAATTTCTAATTCCACATGTGTAAAATATAGAAAAAGTAAATAACTAGAAAAATTAAACTAAAATCATAAATATACAACCCAGACTCCATTAAAAAATATTGGATCCTGTGGTCATGAATGACTCTATTATACTACTAAAAATGTTCTGTTTTTTCTTAATATCTGTCCTTATATTATCACAGACTGATGACAGATCGAAATTGCCTAGGTCAACTGACCACACCATGAGTAGCACAGGGCTAGATCAGGTAGCTGGAATTGCACAGAAAGATTAGAGATTCTGATTAACAGAGTTTTATGATTCACAGAACAGGTGTTTTTACTGTTGGTAATGGTGGCCGTAGCTTGTTTGTTTTGATGGTTGTTTAGTTTTGTTTTGAGGTTTCTATAAACCCACGCTTCTAGGGGAAAGACCTAAAATCAAGTCACACTTTTCTTCTGTCCCCTTACCAGTTCCCCTCCTCATTGTCAACTTTGCAACCAAAGACATGCATGTGTGCTGTGGTAGATCAGAAACATGACGTATAGCATGTAGAGAGTATTTTCCTCTGATGTGATGACAGCAGTCTTGCGTGGGACTGGAGACATACCTGGACCCCATTAACTGTAGTATTTATCCAGTCAAGTTGGAAAAACATTATTCAAAGCTGCACAGATTTTTTTCCACTTTAATTAATGTGACACATCCATTGAAAAGCTGTGGCAGTGCTATAGAGCAAGGAAGTTATGCTTGGTAAATTACACTGTCTAAGAAAATGGGAACTTCATCTCATTCTCTTAGATGCAAGCTGTATCTGCATTATAACTGTAGTCAAGTACGGACTGATACCATCAGTTCACTTGGCAAATATTTGCCAAAGTTGCAGCTTTGCAAATGCTTTAGACAATTCATGGAAGTGCACTGATGAAAAGTAATTTTAGTTTTGGCATACTTGTTCTTTTAATGTAGCCTCTTTTTATTTCCTTCTTATAATACCTAAGCAATATCTACATGAGGATGCAACACAGAGGAAAAAAGAGAGAGACAGAGAGAGAGAGAGATCACGGACAGCCCCCGTGGAAACTTCATTCTAATATAGTTAACTTTTATTAATTTTTGGAGCAGTATTCTAAGTCAGATGGTATGTGGATAGGGACAGATTTGGGAAAGGTCAAACATTTCAAGGCACCAAGTGAAATATCCACTGTGAGGGGGTATTACTGAAAAGTTGTCTTTTACTGCTTTGATTTAAGCACTTATTATTTCAATGGCATTTTTCCCCTCATTAATGGGATGAGCAACAATTTATGAAATTAGACAGATCACCTCATTCCACTAAATTACTGATGGTACTTATTTTAAATCATTTAAAATGTTCTCTGTTCCCGATGCCATGCTTGGAAAAATGTGAAAAGATGTAAATATTCATAAATTCATG
The DNA here is from genome assembly GCF_007474595.2 of Lynx canadensis. Taxonomy (NCBI): domain Eukaryota; kingdom Metazoa; phylum Chordata; class Mammalia; order Carnivora; family Felidae; genus Lynx; species Lynx canadensis. Next base: position 136,913,983 of record NC_044311.2, on the reverse strand, counting down.
GATTTTACATATATTATTGAAAATTAAATACATGAATAGTTCATTTTTACCCACACAGTGATATCAGGAAGGATATCAACCAAAATATTAACCATAGTTAATTTGTTATCTTTGGTTTACAGATTTTCACTTATCTTACTTTGTCTTCATATTTTTGTACCATTTTAATTTTTCTATTGAACAGTTATAAGAATTTTAAGTCAAGAAACATCATGCTATTTTAGTTTTTTAAAACACAGATATGTTCCCAACACATTGGGTAATTATGACAGGTTAACATCAATCCTAATTTCACTCAGGGAATATAGTAAGAATATTTGTTAATCATACTCCATTATGTCTCTGCACAATTACTGATGACCTCCACTGGTAGATAACTATGCTGTCCAATACAGTGGCTACTAGCCACAAGTAGCTAATGAGCAATTGAAACATTGCTAATCAGAATTGAAATATGCTTCAAGTATAAAATATACAATTGATTTTGAAGGCATAGTATGAAGTAAAGAATGTGAGTAACTCAACAGTTTTATATTTGTTTCATGTTGAAATGATATTTTGTTTATATGGGTTGACAAAATGTAGAATTAAAATTCATTTTAGTTGCTGCTTTTTCTTGCTTTTTAATTTCTTAATGGAGCAATTGAAATATTTAAAATTGTATGTGGTTTCTGTCATATTTCTATTGGACAGCATTGTTTTAGGGTATATATTGAGAATCGCCTCATTCTTAGTGTCATGCACCTACCATTGCTGTGCTGCTGAAACTTGACATTGATTCAGGGCAGTTCACCATTCATTCTCCCTTCCTTTCCACAAAAGAGATGGCCCCAAAGTATAAAACACTTTATATCCAAAAACATGTCTAACAATATATGTAGAAAATGTATACACTGAAAAATGCAAACATTATTTTTAAATGTTATATAAAACATAAATAAATGGCATGATTCATGAATTGAGATGTTGTATTTTTACAGATCTCAATTGTTTTGAAACAAACCTCAGATTAATTCTAGACCAATTCTCAACAAGCAATAATTTAATCCACTATATGGACTTATTAGCTATTTTACTATATGTAGAAAGTACCTGTTATCTAAAAGATGATATTTATTTTTTTAAAAATTATAAAAATATGAAGGATCTGATTTTGTGATTGAAAAATGAACTCCACCTTGCTCTCAGCCCTATTTCATCTAAGCAGTTTCATGACATTTGAATTTCTACATTGATTTCATTTCTCTAGTTTAAAACATTTCTTAGTTTACCAACCATTTGTTACACCCATTCAAATCCAACAACCCCTGAGAGCTGTAGCTATTTGAGCTATAATAATTTACAACTAATGAGGAAAATGACTTCAGAGAAGACTTTTTATGAGGAAATTGGAAATAGGGAATTTAAAAGTATAAGAAAGGATCCAATGCAGTTGATCCTGAACTAAAGCTTTCATTTATAGCAATGGAATTAAAATGCTGGTGCACTAAAGATAAACTTTGACTTTTTAACAATTTTATCCAGTGACAATGTTTTTTTGACACCCATTAATTATAGCTGTGGAGTGTATTATTAATGTACTCTATCAAATACAGTGTTCTTCTTTCTTCTAGAGAGTTCAAAGCATGAAAAGGAAACAATTGATCATTTTTGTGGTAAAAGTCATTATTTTCACTCCCACAAAACTGTAGAATAAAACTCATGTGTACTTTCACTTATAAAGTAATAAATCATTACCATTCATATTTGATGATGTTTGACTTTGGTCTCCTCTTAACATCAGTTGCACACATTTGTCCATTTTCCTCCTTTGTAAATACTATTTATTATTCTACATTAATACCATTGCTATATCTTTGCATCAATCATTAATTGAATATGAATGATTGTAAAAATAAATAAACATAAAACAGATATATAATATAAACATATAAATATAAAAATAATTATAATTTTTTCACCATTAACTTATGCAGGATTTCCAAAGTTAAGTACTTTGGCTTCCAACAGAGGTACCACTATACATAGATGAAAATATATGAGTGAGTGTTGGATTTCCCTGTATGTGTGGGATGATACCAAAGAAACGCATTTCTTTCTCTCACTATCTAGAAAGCTGAGGTTTGATGCATGACTGGAGGGTGGGGAGGAATGGGGGAATAGGAGCCAGGGCCCCTGGAAAGTATCAAAATGACACAGATCCTAGGAAGCCTGTCCATGAGATGCTTGGGATGGTATTTTTTGCAGATTTTGAAATTAGCCCACAAATACCATCAATGCTCGACAGATCTCACCTACACATACCCTACCCCAGTCCATGGCCAATTACTGGTGCACACTCCTAATGGCATTGAGTCTGAGCCTTTGCAGATTGCTAGTGACCATCCTCCAAAAGCCAGCCCGACTGCAGAATTGGGGGCACACAAATGAGCATTCAGCACTTCCCTAAGGAAAGCAAGAGAACAGGAGGCTATCTGAACTTGGCCTGGCTTTACTGGACTGAGAGAAGGCATGCAACCTTAAGAATTGTGGAGAAAGGTATATACAGATAAAGAGATGTACAGCAGGTATATACAGATGAAAATTCCTAAAAAGGCCTCCAAATCTCTAACGAGGCTGATGAAGTTTACTTCCCTCTCAAAGTCTAGTCAGTAAAAAACTGGAGAAGGTTACTGCTTCTTCAAATGTGAAGGCAGAAATATAAGATTTCGAGGAACATGAAAAATTAAGGACACATGGCATACACTATCAAAGAAATACAATAATTTTCCAGTAACTGACCTCAAGGAAATGGAGATCTGTGATTTGTCCAATAAAGAATCCAAAATAATTATTTTAAGAAAACCTAGTAAACTACAAGAAAAGACAGACAATTCAATGAACTAAGGAAAACAATACATGAACAAAATGAGAAGTTTAATAGAGACATAAAAATTATTTAAAAAAAAAGAATCAAACACCAAACTAACTGGAATTTAAATAAAAACTTTTAAAAAGTAGAAATTTGAGGGCAGGAAGCTTATATAAATAAGTAATGGCTGAGAACTTCCCAAATCTGGGGAGAGATCTGAACATCAAATTCATAAAGTGTATAAGTCTCCCCACAATTTAAAACAAAACAATCTTCTCTAAGAAACACACCAAAACTGTCTAAAATCAAAGTCAAGGAGATAATTTTAAAAGCAGCAAGAGGAAAAAAATACTTCACATACAATGAGGCCTCCATAAGACTATGAGCGGATTGTTCAGCAGTAACCTCATGGGTTAGGAGAGAAAGGGAGGATATAATTAAAGCACTGAAAGAAAAATAAATAAATAAATAAATAAATAAATAAATAAATAAATCTGCCAACAAAGTCTACCTTACTCAGTAATGTTGTCTTTCAGAAATGAAAGAAAAATAAAGACTTTCCCAGAGAAACAAAGTTGAGGGAGTTCATCATCACTAGACGTCCCTACAAGAAATGATGAAAGTTTTCTCAGCTAAAACAAAACAAAACAAAACAAAACAAAACACCAGTGAGTAACAAAATATCAAAATACAAAACACACTGATACAAGTATGTGTATAGTTGAATTCAGAATACTCTAATATGGTAAAGTTTTAATCATTTAACTCTAGCATAAAGGTTAAAGGATAAAAGCATTTAAATAACTTGAGCTACAATAATTTGTTAATGGATACACAACACAGAAAAGTGTAAATTGTGACATCAAAAATATAAAATATTGGGGGGGGTATAGTAGAAGAGTAGAGTTTTTGTATATAATCAAAGTTAAGTTGTTAGCAGTTCAAAATAGACTGTAAATATATTAATATCTATAAACATGTTTTACTTATGCATCATAGTAGCTACAATGCAAAAGCCTACAGCCTTAATCTTGGTTCAGTCTTTTAAATTAAGCAGAAAGTTTTCATCAGCTAGTAGCAGAAGAACTCCCGAGATAAAGAATGAATGGGAGTTGATATGAAGCTGGTTTTCCGTGGCAGAGATGTCAAAGTCACATTGACACGTAGTGCTGAGATGAAATATTTGAGGGTATCTTTAGAAAATGAAAGTGGTCCTTGACTCACTACCTACAAGAAAACTAACATCTCAGCTCCACAATTAGAAGAGACTGGATTCTTCCAACAACCTGAATGAACTTACCAGTAATTTTGCCCCCAGAGTCTCTAGAAAGAGTTTATGTTGACCTATACCTTGATTATAGCCATGATTATAGACAGAGAACCCAGTCAAGCCTAGACTTCTGTAGTGTGGGCCTGTGAGCTAATAAACATATTGTTTTAAGCTATGAAGTTTATGATCACTTGTTATACAGCCATGGAACACAAATGAAATTTGTTACCAGAGAAGAGTTGTTACCTCTAAGTAGAATTTTGGTTCATTAACTGTCTTATTCCATGGCTTTCCAATAAGCAAAACAATAATGTTTGTAATTTATCCACTTTTCCTTTTATTGTAGCAGCACTACAGTCTACCGCTAACAGCAACATTCCAACTAATACCCAAATCTGCACTCTTAAACATAGACAGCTAGGAGTACAGAGAAATGCAACTACTATCTGTAGAATGAAAGAGCTTTCTTGTAAGAACTGAGTAAAAGACTCCAGGGGAAACAAATTTCAAAGAACAGAAAAAGAGTAATAATGACAACAAAAAAAGGACAAAGAAAAAAAATAAACTCTTGATTAGTGACCTTGGAATTATAATAACTATACAAATATGTTGATTTTATTCATAATGCTTTCTAAAGTTTTATATGTATGCATTCACTAATTACTCACAAGAAACTTATCAGATAGTGTCTTATCTGTTTTATCAATATAGAAATTAAAGCACAAACAGAAGTCAAATAAATATTTTGCACAAATCCAGGCATATAGGTAGAATCAGAACTAGAACTTGAGCTGAAACAGTTTAAATCCAGAGCCATGAAGGACAATACAGTACAAAATAAGGAATATTTAGAAAAACAAATGCATGCATATGTCTATGTATGTATGCATGTAGAAATTTTAGAAGTTACAAAATATTGTTGAAATGTTTAGAGTAGTATCTAGACATAAGAATCATAAAAAATATAAGGGAAATATGTAAAAACAATAAGGATATAAAGTAAGCTAGGGATATATGAGTCCTATGAAACTGCAAATATAGAAATCATCAAAAAAATTAACTGAAGAAACCTTCTTAGATTGGAAAGTGATAACAGCTGCCCAACAAACATTGAAATGGATAAATTCTGGACCCATGCCTACATATACTTCTGTAAAACTTTAGAACATTAAGTAAAAGAACAAAAATGAAAAATAGGATTTTGAAAGGAAAAAAAAAGAAAAAAGCCCAACATGGCAGAAAAAAAATGCTCCAAAAATTTGGAATCAGACTATCATTATTGGTCAAGCAGAGACCATTTTCATTTAAACAGTCCATGCATTGCAATAGTAGACTAATATTCCTTTAGCTATGTAGTGAATTATATATATACTGCTACGATAATGTAAGTGAATTTTATTTTTTTTTAATTTTTAGAATCAACTGTACCTAAGACCCAGAAAAACTATTGCCATAGAATAGAATATAACATTTCATGAATATGAAAACATTTACAAAAAGAGAAGAGAATGACAGCATGAGGGAATGGATGCTTCTCTTTATCTTTATTTTTCCTAAGATGAATCATTATCTAAAACTCATAAATAAATCCATATTGCACGAAATTTCACAAAAGGCTTTCAGCTGAAAAGGATATATAATTACTTATATATCAAACTATGGGATGGGTATATGAGATAAACAATGGATATTACGTTAGTTGTACCATTATGTTCATAGCATAAAGTGAACATGTTGGGGCGCCTGGGTGGCTCAGTCGGTTAAGTGTCACACTTCAGCTCAGGTCATGATCTCACAGTTTGTGAGTTCGAGTCCCACATCAGGCTCTCTGCTGCCAGCTCAGCTTGGAGCCTGCTTCAGATTCTCTGTCTCCTCTCTCTCTGTCCCTCCCCTACTCACACTTGGTCTCTCTGTCTCTCTCTCAAAAATAAGCATTAAAAAATATTTAAAAATAGTTATGTGTTAATCTGAAATATTAAGAAGTAGACATTCAAGTTTATTGTTAAAATTATGGATGTAACAATCCTGAGGGGAAATGAGGGCTAGGGGAAGAAGCTATTGTTTCTGATAGTAAGTACTTATGTATTCCTTTGATACAATACATGTTACTTCTTACAGAAAAGTTTCTGAACAGCTTTCATCAAATCACACCTCTCAACTCTTTTCTGGATTCAAGTGCACAATTGCGATCATAGATGATGTATTCATGATTAAACGTATATTAAGAATATTGAGTAAAAAGCTACTTGGTTTTTACTGTGAACTATTTACTGTTTTACTATGTACTCTTTACTATTTACTGTTCTACTATTGCTGTGAACTATTTACTGTTTTACTAGGCTTTTCAAGATCAGTAGAATGTAGTATTGCAAAATTATGGTATGATTTTATGTCATATTCTTTTAAATTCAGCATAAGTCTTCCATTTATTATTTTTAAATTGTTATATACAGGTACCCCAACTATTTGGTGTCTCAACACCCATCTATGAAATAGAAATAATACCTTACCAACCTATCTAATAAAATTTATATTCAAATAAATTCATATCATCTGAAATATAACATATATTTAAAAACTAATTTTGTGTATTTTACTCATCCATTTGAAAGTTTGTGTAAGTGACAAGATTGTATAATGTTAAGTAATTACTAATACAAATTCCACCCAAATTTGAGGATATTGATTTAAGAATGTCTAACATGCAAAAAAATAATATATGGAAAAATTTGCTAGGTATGACTTGACAACATTTCATTTAAAGTCCAATTAAAAAAATTAAAGGTATTTTAATTGTGAAAATGTTGAGGGGATAGCCAATCCCGAATTCTAGAATTTGGAATACAGTTAGAAAACAATTTTCTGTACAATTCAAGTTATATGACAGAGAATAAAGGCAATATTTTTAAAGTGTTAGAAATGGAGCCTAGAGAAAATTTTACAAATTTATCCTAGAGAATTACACAGGCATATCACACAAGGTATTTTATACTTTAGCAAAAGGCGACTGCTTTGTGTATCGTTAGGATACTGTCAGTGAAAAACAGCTTCCGATTTATGAATCATGATTAGTGATGTTTGTCCTAAAAAACTAGGCAACCAGTATATTAATTCTATACCAACTTACCCTTAGTTATAACTGTGTAGTATGGCTGAATAATCATTCACGTTTAAAATACGTTTTGAATTATTTTACTATGTATTTCAAAAATACACACTTTCATTGACTCTGGCATCTAGGTACGTGCAAAGTAACTCAACTTTAAGTTACTTGGAAATGAAAGAAAATATAGTATGTGACAAGTGCTGAATATATTCTAAGTACTTTCATATCTAAAACTACAATTTATTATCACAACAACATCTTGAAGTAAATCAGATTATGGTCTGAACATTACAATTGATCAGGTAGGAGATTGAATCAAATATCACTGTAATTGGTATTGACACCAACGAAGCTGACTGTCTTCTAAAATGTGGAAGCTGTGACAATAATGAAAAGAACATCTATATCTGAATGTTTTACATACAACATCTCATCCTCTCCTCATTCAACAATCAGTTATGTTGCAGTCCGGAAGCACATGGAATACTTAACACTCAGATCCACATTGTATGAAGGAGAAACAAGGTCAAAAAAAAAAAAAAAAAAACAACCCTCAGTGGTTACTCTAAATCCAAATAAGCCCCTTGTGAATTTGTGTTTCCTGAACTATCACATACTTACTGATAGATTATTTATCTCAAAATATAAAGGGAGAGGCTAGTTAAAATTCCTTTTCCACTGTGGAGGCCTGTCATATGCTCTGACTTGGAAATAAGATAGCACCCTGCATTAGCTCCAAGTAATGTACAGATTACTTAAGGATTTTTCAATAAGAGTTGCCATATTCTAGGAAAAAGTAGCATTTATAAAAAAAAAAAAATCAGTAGAAACAAACCATCCCAAAACCAATTAGATTAGTGTTTTGTGACTTATGATATATCGGCTTCCTTTAGAACAGATTTCATCCATTTCAAGTCATTCGTTCAGCCTTGAAAATATAAGCATTTTGTGCCATTGTTTTCTAAAGGGCAGATCATGCCTTTTCTATTTGGTATACTATTTTCAAAATGTCACAAAATGGCAAAGAGTAAAGAATCCTAGAGACCAAGAGAAACAAGTTTTGCATATTTAATTACAAAAGAGAGAGCAGAAAAATATTTCCAAGGCTTTCAAGTACTTTTAATCTAAAATATCTGTGAATACTTCATTTAGAGATATATCAAATAAAGAAACAATCATCTCCTAATTACTTGTGCACAGATATCATGCTTAAGTGTATTCATGATTGAAAACATTTAGGAAAACTATTCTGAAAAAGCACATGTTTGGGATTGGCAGTTTCAAGTCTTTGCTTCTGTGTCTTCTCACCTCTATGTCTGTTAGGATGGGCAATAATGACACGTTCAAAGTTATGATCATCTGAATTTGGGGAAGACGTTGCACAACTTTCTCTCTTCTTGTTTAAAAATACCATGGAAAAAAACAAAATAATAAAAGTACCATTTTTTTCCAGTTATGATCAGACTGAATTCAGGGAAAACATTTTGCAACTTTCGCCCCTGTTGTTTAAAACTACCACTAAAAAACAGAATAAAAATAAAAATACCATATTTTCTGTGATCTCAATTATTTTCATGCTTTCCAATAGTTGTGTCACTCTCCTGATAATACCCAAATTTTAAGGCCTTTTGAAAAATCAAACATGTAGGTTAAAACATTATACGTTGTTAAATTATCATCACTCATTTACGCAAGTCAAACATGGCCCAAACTGAACTATTTATGATCTTGGCTGGATTCTGCACTTTTCTGCAATTCATTACTCTATCTATGGCATAATCAGTTACTTTCAAACTGAAGCTTTTGGAGACATCATTGATTCGTTTGTTTCTATCACTTCCTTGTGCATTAGTCTGTAAATTATGCTAATTCCCATCTCAAACTGACCCTTTTTGGTAATAACTTGTGTCATTGTCTAAGCTCACCTTTCATTGTCTCCTAAGTAGGATTTTGTACTATTCTGTTAACAACATTAAATTTCTTTTTCCAATGCTGAAAGACCTTACTTTTTACCCCCTACCCACCTTACCCCTCCTGCCCTGGCCACATACATACTGGAGTCATTTTCTGCAAATAGACTATACTGCAACAGCAATTACCTATCTTCTTTAACTTTGTTTTGCTCCTAGATTTTATTACAAATACCCTGGCATGATGTAAATTGTTCATCAATATCTGGTCCCAACCATGCCCTCAGGTTTCATTTTCTGCTTTGCCCACATATCTCATGAAAATTACACTATAGGCATAATAAACTGCTCACCTGTGATTAAGTGTATACTTTATTTTATTATTGTTGCTTTCCTCTGTCTGAAATAGCCTTCACCCAACAAACTTCTTTTAAGTTCCACTTAGTATATCAATTTACCTTTCTCTGGGCTTTCCTTAAAATCCCTTAAACATTCAAAATGTACACGAAGTGTAATAGAGTATACAGTATAAAGTATACTAAAGTATACAGTAAGTGTAGGAAAACTTTTTTTTTTCCTGAACAATTTGAACCAGTAATGTATCATTCAGAGTAAAACCAGAGAAGCAGAACCACTAGAGGATAAAGATATTGGGAAATACATTCCAAGGAATTGGCTTTGAGATTTTGGAGGCTGCCTAAAGTTGTCTGAAATCCACAGGCAGGTAGGCAGGAAGGGAAGGTCACAGGGAGTCTAGAATTCCATTTCAAGATTTTGTCCAAAGGTAGTCAGAAAGGGATTATCTTCCTAGACTTAAGTCAACTAGTTACAGACTTCACATTGCAATATTCTTTATTATTACCTTAGTCTAGTATTTGATTGAATGACTGGGAAAAGGCATATGTTGGCTACAAAGTGATTGCAGCCCTCCCTTCCAACTTAATAGTTTGGCTTAAACAAATTGACTCAAAGAAACCATCACAAGTAATGACCTATTACCCCGAATACTTTAGTGTTTATTTCCGACATCAACATTTATAAATTAACTTTACTACTACATTGCTATCTTCAAATTCTCAGATCCTACTCCCATTAATTTTCTTAATAATGACTTATGTAGCTTCTTTGAAAGACAATTTGGTAGGGTGTTACAAAACTAAGAACAGTCATCATATGGTCCAGCAATTACACTCCTTGATATTTACCCAAAGGAGTTGAAACCCTATATTCACACAAAAACCTTCACACATTTGTTTTTATAGCAGCTTTATTCAGAATTCCCCAAACTTAGAAACAACCAAGATGTCCTTCAGTAGCTTAATGGATAAATAAACTGTGGTACAACCAGAAAATAGAACATTTTGGTGCTAAAAAGTAATGAGTGACCAAGCCATGAAAAGACATGGACAAATATTCAATGTGTATTATTCAGTGAAAGAAACCAATTTAAAGAGGCTACATATTGTATGATTCCAACCTTCTGACATTCTGGCAAAAGGTAAAAGTATGGAGGCACTAAAAGGGCAGTGGTTGGCAGGGATTGGAAAGAATGAGTTTTAGGACAGTGAAAATACTCTGTATGATACCATAATGGTGGATACATATCATTATACACTTTTCCAGACCCATAGAATATACAACACAATGAACATTAAGGTAAACTATGGACTTTGGGTAATTATGATGTGTCCATGTAGATCTATCATCTGTAATAAATGTACCACTTTCTTGGGGAATGTTGATAATAAGGGAGGCTATGCATGTAGGGAGGCAGGGAGAATAAGGTAAATGTCTACATCTATCTTTCAATTTTTCTATGAACCTAAAACTACTCTAAAAATAATGTCTTTAGGATACCTGGGTGGCTCAGTTATTTGAGCATCTGATTTCTGCTCAGATCATGGTCTCACAGTTTGTGAGCCCTGCATCAGGCTCAGTGCTGATAGCTTGGAGCCTGGAGCCTGCTTCTGATACTGTGTCTCCCTCTCTCTCTGCCCCTCCCCTGCTCACTCACTCACTCTCTCTCTTTCTCTCTCTTTTTCTCAAAGATAAATAAACATTAAATAATTTTTAATAATAAAAATAATGTCTTTAAAAAGCATGAATTCACATCAGTGCTTTTCATCTAAAGACAAAGGGTTCATTCTACTTTTCTTCTTCTTCATATTTCCAGTGATAAGTATGACCTGATGATTTTTAATAAATTTACTTATTTGATCAATCCCCCTTATGTAGTCAATATATCTCTGACTCCACCCTCCTCCTTGAGCAGATTACTTTACTGCTGTTTGTACTCTGACTCCCTATTCACTCTGCTCAGTTTCCAATACCTCACACCAGGCCTGCCATGAAAATCCCCTCCTCATCCTCCTGGGAACTTAACTACTCACTCAAAGTTATCAGTCTGTTTGAATAGAGGCTCTGTCCGCCTTGCCTAAGGCTGACATCTTGGGAAGGTCAACTCCTTAATTTGTTGCTACACCTATGCTCTTCTCACTCTAGTTAGGCTTAAACTCTTCCCTGAGTTGCCCTCACTGATGATTACTCCTCTCACTGCTTTGGCTCTAACACCCTACAGCCATGCTGTCCTATCTCCATGTGGATATCCTTCTGAAACTACTCAGGTTGTAACACACTACACTTCGGAGCTCTAATGCATGGATACCTGGCTCACATTTAGGTTCTGCCTCCCAATGCTGGACCATCCTCTGGGTAGAAGCTCTCCTCAGCCTCTCTTCTGCTTTGATTTCCCATGGTAGGTTTCTCACTTGAGATGCCTTAGCTGTCCCACTCAAGCTCACAATTCCCACGTGGGAAGTCCCCCTGCATGGAAACCCTTTATATTAGAGATCCCTTACCACACTCAAAATCACACCTCTTCACCGTGCTTGGGTCTGACTCATCAGGCCAACCGTGGGGATACCACGCCCAGCCCACTTGGGTCCTGACATTCTGCTCTGGGACACGACAGCTTCCTTAGACTCAGAAATTGGTCCCTGACTCGTTCTGATCTATCTAATAGTTTTAAGACTGAATTATTCATTAATAGAAGGGAAGATCATTGGAAAATGAAGAGACTCAACTTTATAGCAAATTATTTTCCTATGTATTTGTGCAAGTGTTTTTGCTAGATTCTCTTGAAATTACAATATTCACCTTTAAGAAATCAATACACACTCAAATAATCTTATGCTATCCCATAAAAAAGTGGGTATTCCACTCACCCTATATCCTCCTGCTACCTTATATTTTAATTCTACATGTTATAAACTTCATAATACATTGCCATTATCTTGCGTTAAACTACGAATAATCCTTTGCATAAAATAAAGACGAATAGAAACATGATAAAATGAACTTTCATTTATGCCCACACATTTACTGTTTCTGATATTCGTTGTTATAAATATATGTCATTTGATATATTCCCTTAAACTGGAGAGCTTCCTTTAGTTTTTCTTGTGATGTAGGTATGCTGGCAACAAATTACTTAAGATTTTCATCCAAAAAACCTGCTTATTTAACACTTGCTGTTAAAAAATCTTTTTCTTGGATATATGATTTTGGGTTCACATCTTCTTTTCCCCTTATCATCCACTATCTTTGTATTTATTAATAAACTTATTTAGCTTCTTTTTATTGAAACTAAGTGGATTTAAGAACACATGATTGCTTTTTCATTTTCCTGGACTAATCCCATTCTCTCCTCACTCAGAAAATTCCCATACAAAATTACTTGTTGAAAACAGTTAACAGTGTGCTTGGGATTCCTTTAAATTCCAACCCAATATGTTAGCTCAGATTTGGTCAAAATGTGGCTATTATTTCAAGTGTTTTCTTAGGCGTTTGGCTCTTATATCTGTTTTTAACTCAACCTTAGCAACTGGACCCACATGTAAAAGTGTCTCATAACCCTATTCACCTAGGAAGGGCACCCCCTGCTAGAATTTAGTTCTTTTAATTACCCTGTGTCCACAGATCCTTATTATGGCTTTAAAGAAAAGTATGACTTCTTGTGATTTCTTACTGGTTTTTGTAGGAGTGAAGTTTATCCATGGCCTTCTATAACCTAACAGTAAGTGAAATGTCTCAAGTCTCACTTTAAAATGTATTTCTGAGGTGGAGTTCTTGATGCTATGCAAATAAGATGAATGTTAAAATAGACCACAATTCCCTTTGTTAGAGGAATTTGCTGTTAATTCCCACATTCTTACATATATTACATGGTACTCCTATACCATGGTATCTACCCATCAGTTTCTAAATACCTAGATACCTGTTGATCTTCTTGTATCTATCTTTCATATATAACAGGCTATTTCTTATTTTTACATTTAAGGTCTCTACTACTTAGGATATGCTTGTGAAATAATTATTGAATAAGCAGGTGAATGCATGAATGAATGTCTTAGACATACGCTTACAGGGGCTACATTAAAAAATTATACACAATATTTTACCTTTGATTAACATCCAAAAATCATTTTATATCATTATAGAAAAGGCAGGATAGAGATAAAACATCATCAAATAGGAAAATTTAGTATTAATGATTGCCTTTAGACCCCCACATTTGTCTCCTCAGGATGTCATCTCTTGGGATCTTGCTTCAGCATACTCATTTTTATCCACAGATATTCTGTGAAATTAACTGGACATGAAGAGTAGTCTTTTTTTTTTCTTTTTTGATAAAGATGTTTACTCAATGTTAAAGTCTTTTTTTTAACTGATGTCCAAGTTACTTATTTATTTTTTAAATTTTTTAATGTTTATTTATTTTTGAGAGAGAGAGAGAGAGAGAGAAAAGCAGAACACAAGCAGGGGAAGGGCACAAAGAGAGGGAGTCACAAAACCCAGAGCAGGCTTCAGGCTCTGAGCTGTTAGCACAGAACCCCACATGGGGCTCAAACTCACAAAGTATGAGATCATAACATGAGCCGAAGTCAGACACTTCACTGACTGAGCCACCCAGGCGCCCCACTGATGTCCAGTTTGTCAATCTGACTTGCTTATGTAATTAATCATTGACACCCTTGCTTTGCTTTTGTCTCTGGTACTTGTATGGTCCCTGCTTTTTGAATACATGAGTTCAGACTAATGTGTAAGTGGCAACAGGTTAGCACTGCTCAAGATGAGTCATGGTGATGAGCTTGTTAAGAAAGGAACCAGTGTATTCTAAAGTAGCAATAATGTCACAATGATAATTTGTATGCAGTTTCTCAAATAGGAAGGACAAAAAATAACTATAATAATAAATATAATAAAAATACTTCAGGAAAAAGAGAATATCAATGGTATGGCTTTCTAATTCTGGTGAAACCGCTGTTGATAATTAATATTGGCCTCATGCCAATGCTTCTGAGACCCTGGCATCTGTTCACCGATTAGCTTACCTCATGTCATTTCTGACAAGTTTTGAATATGCAACTGTTTCTGTATTTAAGTGTTTTGTATCTTTCCACATCTATTATCTTCTGCCATATTTTGGGTAAATAAAAATCAAGAGCTGAGAGCATAAAAGAATGCTCAAGTTTCACTTGAAACTTGAAAAGTGAAAACTGCAGGCAGGGCTAGTGAGGGCAGAGGTCAAGTCCACCTGAGACAGTTGAGAGCTGATGGGAAAGAGGATTGGGTGGCCCACACGAATGAGGCATACGGGTCAAGCACAGTGAGCAGTGCTAAACAGACCTCACTAAACTGACCATTGATTCTCAGGTCACGACCTTGCTAGCTTTAGCCCCATCTGGGTGAATACGTTTCAGATTTAACCACAAAATGTGTTTGAAGCTTACAGGAAACTTTTGCCTCTGATTAAGACCAGCATAGACGCTGCCTGATATTGAACTGTATTTCTAACCTCGTAATTTCATTCTGACAAAACTTCTGGGCGCTGTTAAAGATGGAAGGAGTGTGGTTTGTGGCTTTCATTTGCTGCACTGCTTCTACGTGCAAAGGCTTGGCTTAAAACCCTATTTTCAAGCTCCCAGCGCATTTCTTCATCACAATTTCCAAATGGGTTTAAGAACATGTCACTAGATGAACAATAAGATTTGAAAGGTTCTATTAGAGAAAAACATTAGTACCATTAAGTCTACAAGGAAGAATGCTAGGAGTATCATGGCAACTCTTTCCTTGCACATGCAAAATTACTAAAAGGGGAGCATCACCCTAATCAGCTATTTTCCAGTTCCACCAGTGGACTGAGATGTAGAAAGGCTATTACAACAGAGAATGGATGGAAATTAACTACGGAAGAAAAGTACTCTAGCAGTAAGTGTCTTTTTTTAAATGGAATGAGCTAATACATTTTCCTTCCCGAAGAAAAAGCTAACATCACAGAGGTATTGGAAGGTCTTTTCTCTGAGAGTTTGATTAGGTAATCATGGGAGATCCTTTCTTAAGTGCAATTCTCGCCCTTGTGAAAGCAGTAACTAATGAACTGAAAGCAAAGAGAAAAATAGTCTAATGCAACTAGAAAGGAATCCTTCCAGTGCTACACACATCTTGAGGCCCTTTTATTTTGCAAATGACTACATGTCCAAATGACAAAGAAAAAGTTTAAATGTTATATTTGGATATTACAAGACAGTCTTACTTTGTATTTTTTTCTTTAGAAATAATTTAAATTTTGTGACACAATATTTTCACAAATGTCATATTTCACATTTGAACATCTATCATCAAAATAGTAAAATTAATATTTGACTTTACCAAGATCTTTACAGATTTAAACATATAGCATTTACTAGGAAAGTGTAAAAATATTTATTAGCTATTTGTTTCTTACAACATGTGATTATTTATGTGAAATCAAGATAATCACAAAAGTAAGATTATTTTTCAAAAGAATAGAGAGTACAAAAAACCAAAGTGAACATTTTTACAAAAAATTAAAAGTTATAAAAGAATATAAATAATGTAGTTAGACCAAATTAAAGTTTTACTATAATTAGGACAAATTGGAAAAGCTTGTTCTTTTGAATGTTATTCTTTCTGCTCTATAACAATAACTCAGGCTTATCAAAATAGGTCAGCAACTGTTTTCAAATTCAACATTATTAACCACATGATGTGTGAACATTTATGTATTCATTTTCCTTCTGTGGAATAAAAGTCACATTCTAGTTACTTTATTCCAAACTAATAAAAACCAGACTATAGCATTCAAATGAAGAAGGACTTCACACTGAAATCACATTGAATAAGATAGAGGGAAATTAATATTTGAGGATTTTCCTATTTGTTGTATTCATAGGAGGCTAGTGGAAAAAAAGGTATTCTATATAATTTTTGATCAAGTGAATTTATTCACAAGTCTCTTGTTATACAGATAGCAGGAGAAGTAGAAAGAGGGGTGGGCTAGACCCTACTAAGTTAGGCCATGATATTTGGTTCCTGGTACAACGCATACAAAATATCAAATTGAGGACAGGCCAATTAATGTGCTGAATCTTAATTTGGGATCATAAATGAGTAGGATAAAATATTTCCTATTTACCACATAGGATTGTTGGTAGAAATAAGTGAAACAGTAGTGTGAAATCTTTTTTAAAACAGCAAAACCATCAATGAATATACAATGTCACTTTTAAGTGCCTGCTCTCTAGATATTTCTCATTTATGGCTCAATAAATATGAGATCAAAGAACAATTTTTAAATTTAAGGTAAGATATATTGTGAAAAATATGTGGTATAGAAGAATGATAAATGTAAGAATAATGAAAGCATTAGTGTGGTGTATCAGTTGACCATTGGAGAAAAAATTTGAAAAGTGTACATTTGTACATTCATTTAGAAATGAATTTTAGGGGTGCCTGGGTGGCTCAGTCAGTTAAGCATCCGACTTCGGCTCGGGTCATGATCTCGCGGTCTGTGAGTTCAAGCCCCGCATCAGGCTCTGTGCTGATGGCTCAGAGCCTGGAGCCTGTTTCTGATTCTGTGTCTCCCTCTCTCTATGACCTTCCCCCATTCATGCTGTCTCTCCCTGTCTCAAAAATAAATAAACATTAAAAAAAATTTAAAGGAAAGAAATGAATTTTATATGATGTATAAGTACACTGAAAACCATATTATAAAAAAACAAATACAACATTTTCAGATCATTAGAAATAATAAGTATATGTTAAAATATTTTCTAGGTTTCATGTATCAAATTTGTAAGTTGGAAATCAAATTATAGCATTCTAAAATTGTATTTAATAAAATTAACAACAATGCATTTAATGAAAAATTAAGATATCTGCAAAATATGACTGATAAAAAATATTTGCTACAAATTTTAAAATATGTAATATTTAAAATTTAATGTAAAGTAATAAGAAAGTTATTCAAATTACAATTATAAATAGACAAGGATAGTGAAATATTTATATAAACTGTTCTAAATAATTAGAAATTAATAAGCAGAGATAAAGACATGGTAATACAAGGTAGGAAAAAGTACATGAGCAAACTAAAATAAGAAAGAGTAGGATCCATTTAGGAAAATTCCACCATTTCTGTGTAATCATGTGGACTTTAAGGTTGTATAGTGGTGAGAATTAAGATTAAAGTATAAGCAATTGAAGCTGTTTGTGTTATGGTGCTTATATGTTCCTCGGTATGTTCATAATTTACAGTGTTTAAGTTCAATGCCTAAAAAAAGCGGAGTGATGTGTCTAACAAATGAACGTGAGAATCATGTTTGCTATTTTAAAAGATCACCAAGGAAATGTATGCCAACCCAAAACTCAGAAAAATATGATAACCCAGAAAAATGACTAGCATTAAAAATCAATATTGTCCTCAGGGTATTTACCAATAAGAAAAAACACAGTCATAAAATAGCTGAAAGTTAGCTTAGCTACTTAAAAGGGACAGAAGTTATAGCCCAAAGCACTCCTAGATCGAGACCCCAAGTCTCCACACACCCACATTCACATATGAAACACAAATCTGGGACTCTAGAAGACTATATCCTACGGATAAGAGTGAATGGGAATGAAGTTAGTCTTCCATGGGCTTGCAGGTCTGATTAGTTCTACAAGGTCTGAGGAGCTTCAATTCTTGAATTTGGGTTAAAATTGCTCTGGTCTAGTAAGAAATGGACTCCTGGTAGATGCTGGATTCCTGACTAACAGCACATTCTCTTCAGCAAAAGAATATTTTGTACCAGACTTCAAATTATTTCTACAAATGATTTTTCAAATAAATGGCTGGTACAAGGTCAAAGATAACCAGAGGCTTGAGGTAAAAAAATCAAAAAGAGAAAACATTATGATCAAGAAGTAGCAGTAATAGTCATGCATTGGCTTCCAAATTAGAATTATGGTACGTAGAATATGAAATAGGTCAAAGGGATTAAGAGTATACTCATCATGATGATCACTGAGTAATGATGTATAGAATTGTTGAATCACTACATTATACACCTGAAACTAACATAACACTCTATGTTAACTACACTGGAATCAAAATTCAAAACTTAATTTAAAAAGATGATAAAAGAACTGTTTATAATCCATAAAAAATAAAAACAAGACTAAAATATCTTCAGGAAAGAGAATACTATAAAAAAGCATGTAGCATATTAAAAATAAGGATAACTACATAAAAGGAAAAAATATAATTAAAATTAAGAATCCAATGACTGTGATTAATAACAACTTAAACAGAACAAAAGTGGGAATTAACTATAACAAAAAAATAAAAGATATACAGCTTTGCTTTGGCAGAATAGCCAATATTCTTAGAAAAGAGCAATAGTTTCATTTCACATCTTTTTATTAATATTGGTTTATATGTGTATGTGTTAAATATACTAAGTATACCATTTACATGGATATCAGATATCTAAGATACTTTTTTCAATACATGATAAATATATAGAAATTTAATAATACTAAAATTCAAAATGCACTAAATTGTCAAGATTTTAGTTTCATAATTTCAAACAGTTAGAAAATGGAGATGAGAGCTTATTCAGAAAGAAAGAAAACTACGAAAAATGTTGCATCTGGCATTCCACACTGCCTATTTTCTCCCGAGAAATAAAACAAGAATTAAAACACTAGTATTTGTTCCCCTTGTCAAAATGTCACGTTCTATAGTACTGCAGATTATATAAATACAGAGAACTCGAGTTTAACAAATAGATATAACTTTATGTTATTGATCAAGCTTGCAAAGATGAATTTAGACTCATGGTATATATCTGGGAATTCTATGAATCTCTAGCAATGAACTTTGCTTGTTACTGATCACACTCATCATCTTCCTGCCATGTGTAGGAAGTTTTATGACTCTTAAATTCTGGGTCATTAATGATAATTATCAAGACTCTCAAAGGTGGCATGTTATTCTCATATTTGTGTGTTGTTTTCTCATACTAGAAGAGATATTTTATAAAGGATCCCATGAATATATTTTCTCTTCTCATGCCCTTCTTCCTCTAGCACCAATGCTCCAATAAAAACAGGCTTTAATATCAATGTTTTGGTGACTTCCTATATACAAAAGAAGCCATTTTCCAATATTTATTTGTAACTCTAGAATGTAATTTGTCTTAGACTGTAAAGACATTTTATAAAAATTTTCCATTTAAAAATACTTGTTAAAATAAAAAGAATAAAATGTTGGACTCCTGGAACAAAATGTATTATTACGTATTTCTTTAAAAAGATGGATTTTCTCCATTTTCTCTGTTCTCTCACAGTACATGTATGTGTACTGGGAACAAGCCATCACAGCACCCTTATATAAGCATTATTCTTGAGTTTTCTGTGGATTCATGAAGTAATACAAATTTGAACACTTTAAATACTTTTGAGAGATCTGATCTTTTGTCTTGCTGTCAAGAACTTAATTATTTAGAAGTATGACTGGTAAACATTCTGGTCCTTCCTTACTTGACTTATAAGAGGAAAATCATGAAGAAAAAAATATATTGTGCTACAGCTTCTGTTTTACACAAGATTTTTGTGCCGAAGAAGACACTGTTCAATTCCCTATGGTGTGTGTGTGTGTGTGTGTGTGTGTGTGTGTGTATTGCAAGTAGAGAGTAGACACAAGGAAGATTGAACAGGCATAAACTTTGATTAAGAAATATCCTAAAAGCTAGAATTCTCTACCTAATGATGATAACTGTTCTTCATATGACCTTAAGTTGGAAACCAAATGATTTTTGTTTGAAAAAAGTGAAACGTTTTTGCAAGTTTAACATAGTTAATATACTTGAACATGACTGTCTTGTGACTGCGAAATAGACAAGGTTACTCTACGTTGGTCACGAAGGTAATGAGCTATATTTCTCAGACATACTGCTCCGAAGACACGGTTAAAAGATTTAACAGAAATTGATCTGACAGTGCAAAAAAAGCAGTCAGATTCTGGCTCTGTTTCCAAGCAGGACATATCCCTCTGTGGCCAAAGATATTTAGATTCCCTCTAGACACAGCTTCAGGATGAGCAAGACCTATAACAGTAGTCCCAAGGAGTAATTGCATTAAGCAAAGCCCTTTTGAATGTTGATTTCAGTGGGTGGACAAAGACTTAGAACACTTTATGAGAGCTGAGAGCATATGGGAACCAGACCAAGTAAGAACTAGAGTATAAGCCACATTAGTTCAAGAGTACAAAATTATTTATTATAACATCATTTTTAAGATTTTAACAGAAACTGAAATCTTAAGCTACTATTGTTCTATATAGAAAGGATGTTAAGAGCACTGGCTTTGACATCAAACTGGTTTTGGAGTCAAATCCATCTAGTCAGTTACATCTGTGCTCTTTTTAAATGTCAACAAATAAACTATATAAATTGCTTAAAACAAGATTTGGCACATTATAGATACAGAACGCCTATTATTCATAGACAGCTAACTTAGTTGTTATTACATTAGTTCTTTTCTATGAAATGGTTTATAATACCCTCTCCCAAACCACATAGGGGAAGCACTATTACAATGTCTTTTGAAATTAGAGTAGCACAAAGAAACTAATAAATAGTTCATGTGACTTGCTCAACTCTAATAGTTTGAAAGTGACAAAGCCAGGATTTGAACTCAAGAGTTTTACTATATTGCTTGCTAATGTAAAAACTTTTCCATGCTGTCTGTTATTTTGAAAACTATAAAGAATAGATATATAAATGATAGGTGACAGATTATAAGAATAGTAATGATGATGATAATAATAATAAATAATAATAATAGATGAGGGATGGATAGATGATAGATAGACAGACAGATAGATGATAGATAGATGGATAGATAAGATAGATGATAAGAGATACTCAAATAGACATAAACAAAAACCAGGTTAGCTGATTAAGGACTACTGAGGAAAGTAGAATAATATTGGGAAATTCACACTAAGCCTTCAATTAGCAGTCTACCTATTGTCCCCACAGATTTTAAGACCTTACAACAAAATGTTTTTACATTGCTGAAAATTATGAAGTGCTTGTTGTAGCCCTATCTACTAAGTTTATTACCTTCTCTTTATAGTTTAGTCATGGTGTGACTTTTTTTGGTTATTTGGCAAAGAGCAACTGGAAATACACTGACATCACCATTAAATTACTTGTGATACTGACTGTGAATTAATACAATGTCTTTTCCTCAAGGACATGCTTCTGAAAATTTAACACCAGGAATTAAAAGTTAAGAATTCTCTGTGATATAGAAGGAAATATAAAAGTTGATTATGTTAACACCACTGCTATTAAAGATGGTGCTAACATTTCAGTTAAGAATTTTACCCTGTAAGGATTCAGAAATGATTTAAAAGAAAATTTTTGCTCCATTTGATTTTACTGAGATCTTATTAAACCAATAGGCATGAATTTTAGTGAAATGTTTAATTTTTTTAATATTTTCATGTATTTTCCCTATATTGATATAGGGACTATTTCAATTTCAAATAGGGACTATTGAATAGTCTTCTGGAATTCAATGTTAGAGAACATATTTGCAAAAACAAATGATAAAAAAATGATCAAACTAGTATTTAATTTTTACCAAATCATGTGCACATGAACAGCTTAAAGAATAAAGAATTAAAGATCTGGTGATGATGCATTCAAATAACAATCCAAATTTCCTTTCTTGAAACTTGGGTTTTTGCTATCATAAAACCATAAAAACACTTAAGTGATATAAGCTTATATTTAAGGGCATTACATAAATATGGTGGGGCCAG
This sequence comes from Lynx canadensis, assembly GCF_007474595.2. Lineage (NCBI taxonomy): Eukaryota > Metazoa > Chordata > Mammalia > Carnivora > Felidae > Lynx > Lynx canadensis. The sequence continues at coordinate 136,891,666 of NC_044311.2, read as the reverse complement.
TCCAAAATCATCTTAATCACAGACCTCGTTTTTGTTGTTTTTTATATGTTTTGCTGTGGGTTTTATTATTTGTTTGTTTTTTAGGACATTCCAAGTGTACACCTGTTGGGGTGGAACACTAATAATGATAGTAATAATTATTATTATTACTAATTATCTGATTAATAACAGAGTTCCTTCCTTTCACAAAAGTGCCTATTTCTAAAATAAATTGTGTGATCACCCCTATTCCTTCCTATTATCCTTTCTTCCTTTTTATTATCTGTCTCTCTCTTATCTATCATCTCTCTATCATCTCTCTATCATCTATTGATTTATTTTATAAATTGCTTGTAGAAACACATTGCTAATGATTTCTTTTTTTAAATTTTTTTTTTTTTTTTTTATTTTTGGGACAGAGAGAGACAGAGCATGAACGGGGGAGGAGCAGAGAGAGAGGGAGACACAGAATCGGAAACAGGCTCCAGGCTCTGAGCCATCAGCCCAGAGCCTGACGCGGGGCTCGAACTCACGGACCGCGAGATCGTGACCTGGCTGAAGTCGGGCGCTTAACCGACTGCGCCACCCAGGCGCCCCGCTAATGATTTCTAAAATAGAAAATCAAATACTGCATATCATTGAAGACTATCCTAAGGCTGTTTCTAAAAGAAATTTGTTTTCAAATATAACAAGAAACATAAAAATATTCAAGAGAACAATTGTTAAAACAGGTAAAACCTGAAAATAACCTAGGTACTCATACATAGAACAGTGGATGTTTAAACTATGATATATTATCGCCATGCTATATTATATAATAGTTAAAATGAAAAATTCATAGCAAAATAATTTTAAAGCTGTGTCATAGTATATATGAGCTAAAATAATTTAAAAGAGAACATTTTACCTTGTAAGTAGTATGAATGCTATAAATTTCATTTAAAAAAACAAAATAAGATTATTAGTATCAGCTTTCAGAAAATGATCTTATCAAAAGTTAGGGTGGGATAAAGACACAAGGAATAGAGTGAAGATGTATCTATAAATTTTCCACATCCCAACACTTTAACTTGTGGGTGTGAATAGTTTTATAGGTTCTTATTGCATCGTGAAAATAATTAACAATAAAGCAGGTTATGCATAGGATGAGTTGTTTTGATCAAGAATTATGACAAATTCACTTCCATGGACAGGGACTCCCCCCCAACACACACATGCAGACAACAGACACACCTACACATCAATACTCAGTGCTGGGTAATATTAACAACACATTCAAAGCAAATGGGAGTCAATTATAGTAAGTGTGATTATCGTGAGAGCTGTTAGTATTATCAGGCATAAAATATTTAAAGGTTATATTTGACAAACAAATTATCTCTCTAATTTGCAAAATATTTCTAGGTCATGTCTTACATTGAGATTATGAAAATGAAAATTCAAGTTCAGTTTTAGAAGTGATAGATATTCAAAGGATTGACTTACCTATAAACGTAATTGTAATGTTCCACTCTAAAACAAGCGGTATTGGTCATATTCACAGTAACAAAATCGATGATTTTGCCACTAACAGAAACTGATCTCTTTTAATATATACTATTTGTATTCTTTTTGGAAATATGTATTGAATTTGACAGTTGTAAACCTTCACTTTTAAAGCATCCGAACATACGCATCTCTCTCAAATAATTAGTCTCTCACGGGAGCAATTAAGTTGCATAGACTTTCCTAAGCATGAGATATACAACTGGCTTCAAAAATATGTTTTTCCTTTAAAGCTGAGCACACAACCAAATGTAAAAGATGTTTTATGTAGGATACTATGTCCTTTAATAACAGAAGTCACTAAAACTATGAAGCATTAAACACAGGAATGAGCAGATAACTAATTCAAATGGATATCTGAGATGCAGGCCATTTTTAATTGAACTTCACATTATATTTATTCAACACTGACACTGATATTTTCAGATTAGTATATTAATTTGTTAGCTACTTAATGAAAAAAATGAAATATACAACCTGATATATTTTCAAATGGTGATCCAAAAAAAAAAAAAAAAAAAAAACTCAAAGAAACGAACAAAGTATGTCTTGGGTGAACTCAATTTTTTGTTTTCTTTTTTTTTTAGTTGTGATAAAATACATGTAAAATTTACCAATTTAACCATTTTAAGTGTACATTCAACAGTATTAATTTCATTCACATTGTGTATCACCATCACCACCGTCCATCCCCAGAACTCCTTCCATCTTAAAAACCAAAACTCCACACCCATTAATAATAACTTTGCATTCCTGGGGACACCTGGATGGTTAGGTTGGTTAAGTGTCTGACTTTGGCTCAGGTCATGATCTCATGGTTCATGAGTTCAGGCTCCACACTGTGTTCTGTGCTGACAACTCAGAGCCTGGATCCTGCTTCAGATTCTGTGTCTCTCTCTCCTTTCTCTCTGCCTTTCCCGTGCTAGTGCTCTCTTTCTCTCTCTCTCTCTCTCTCTCTCTCTCTCTCTCTCTCTCTTTCTCAAAATAAATAAGCTTAAAAAACAAATTTATAACTCCACATTCCTGGTCCCCCAGTCCCTGACAATGACCTTTCCCAATCTTTTGTAGTAGCTTTGCCCACACCTAATGATAGCATTTATTCATTTTGTCTGGATGTTTGTTTATTTTGCTCAAACAGCATTTATTTCTGACAGTTCTGAAGGCTGGAAAGTCTGAGATCAAAGCACTGGTAGATCAGGTGTCTGGTGGGAGCACTTTTCTGGTTTGGAGATGGCCTTCTCCATGCATCCTCCAAGGTGGAGACCAGAGAGAGAGGAGAGCCTTTATATTCTCCTCATTTTATCAACCCCGCCCCCAGCTTAACTGAAGCATCATTGACAACCAAAATTTGCACATGTTTAAGGAATACAATCTGATGACCCAATGGTACTGAATTCACATAGAAACATGGTCCCTTTCCTTTAATCATGTTACTCTATTCTCTTGCCAAATAAGTTGATACTAATTTTTTTTTAATTTTTTTTTTCAACGTTTATTTATTTTTGGGACAGAGAGAGACAGAGCATGAACGGGGGAGGGGCAGAGAGAGAGAGGGAGACACAGAATCGGAAACAGGCTCCAGGCTCTGAGCCATCAGCCCAGAGCCCGACACGGGACTCGAACTCATGGACCTCGAGATCGTGACCTGGCTGAAGTCGGACGCTTAACCGACTGCGCCACCCAGGCGCCCCGATACTAATTTTTTTTAATGTTTATTTATTTTTGAGAGAGAGCGAGAGAGAGAGAGAGAGAGAGAGATTGAGAGAGAGAGAGAGAGAGAGAGAGAGAGAGAGAGAGACAGGGAGAGAGTATGAACAAGGGAGGTGCAGAGTGAGAAGGGAACAGAGGATCCAAAGTGGGCTCTGTGCTGACAGCAGAGAGCCTGATGGGGGACTTGGACTCACGAACCATTAGATCCCAACCTGAGCTGAAGTCGGACACTCAACAGACTGAGCCACCCAGGTGACCCAGATTTTTAAAATTTCCATACCTGTGGATATTCTTTTTACTTTTTGGGGCACAAGTGATATATGCCCATTTATTTCCATGGTTTTTATTATTTGATTCCACACATACTGTAGTTTCATCTAACCACACATTTGTGAACTAATTTTTAATGTTGACTGCAGGATGTTACAGCCAACTTTCAGTTATACCAGACTTTGTAAAATGCCTTGTATTTTTTATTATTATTTTGTTGAGTGTTGTATTAGACTTCCAGGAAGAGTGAAATACCAGGTATCAAATAAATTGTGGGGATATAGCATACAGCCAGAAGGAATATAGTCAATAATATTGTAATAACTTTGTATGATGACAGACGGTAACTAGAATTATCATGGGGGTCATTTCATAATGTATAAAAATAAAGAATCACTATGGTGTACACCTGAAACTAATAGGATATTGTGTGTCAATTATACTTCAATAAAAATAAATAAAATAATCATTTTTTTAAGAAGAAAGTGAAATTGAAATGAGTCAGACTAATTTTTTTCTAGTTTCAAACTTCTTTTTAAATTCCAGTTAGTTAACATACAGTGTAATCTTAGTTTCAGGAGTAGAATTTAGTGATTCATCACTTACACACAACACCCACTGTTCATCACAAGTGTCCTCCTTAATACCCATCATCCCTTTAACTCATCCCCCACCACCACCCCTCCTGCATCTTTGTTCTCTATTTAAGAGTCTGTTTTAGGGTTTACCTCTCTTTTTCCCACATATTCAACTGTTTTGTTTCTTAAATTCCACATATAGGGGAAATCATATGGTATTTGTCTTTCTCTGGCTGATTTATTTCAGGTAGCATAATACTCTCCAGCTCCACCCACATCGTTGAGACTTATTTCTGAGAGAAAAAGAGGTAAAAACATCACTAAAGATATCCTGCCTCATTTCTGTTTAAAACAAATACATATTTTATTCTTTGAAAAGGAGCCTTGCTGAGCTCTGACAGTCTCTTACAGCACCAAGATTTCCACTCACGTCTAAACTGACATCAGTGTTCTGTCAGTGGTAACACTCCCCCATTTATCATTTGGATCACCTTTGCATCAACAATTTTATAAACAATAATTCTTATAGTTCTTTAATGACCCACTTCTTTGTGCCAAATATCATACCTTTGCTACTAGCTTGTAATAGAGTTCGTATAGTAACTACATGCACGTTCCTTATATCTTCATTTTATGCCTTCAAAATAAACTTAACAACCTTTTAATAGATAAAAATAAGCATTTCTTACTCTATTGCTTCATGAAGAATTTCCCTGAGAAGACTGTCTCTACCATAAATTCAAGCTTTAATTAGGATGCCATCGGTCTCTTTTATGTGTTTTGATGGATTTATGGCTCCCGCTATGGAAGTGAACTAAACCATGCAAAGCTAATCTCCCTAGCAGGAATAAGCCTCTAGTACAGGACAAATGAAAGACACCTGAGTAATAGAGGTTCCCTATGTTCTTCATCAAATGTGTGGAGAAGTGTTTAATCAAAGAAAAGTACCACATAATATTAAACAGAAGTATTATTTTATGTACCAAATAATGCCTCAAAATCCTACCGTTTATAGGAGTATGTGTATAGAGTAGAGAGACATAGCAATTCAATATTGGCATTTAACTTTTAGTTAATTAATTTTTTCAGCATATTTTTGAGTGTCACCATTTTTACAACTTTTATAAAGCAAAATCAAAACAGCCTAGCAGGATTGCAGTTTGTTAGCATTTCATATTTATCAATCACGTTAAGGCATTCACAAACATTCTCTTGTCTTCCCCTACGTAACAAGGTATACCTTGTTCTTATTTTTCCCTAAATTTTATTTGAAGAATTTCAAATTTATGAAAAGTTACAAGAATATTTGCCTACATTTTTCTGCTTTCTCTCTTTCATATATGCATATTTTTTTCATTTTGCTAAGCCATTTACATATAAGTTGTAGACACCATTAAATTTTAATCCTAAATATGTTAACATGTTTTTCCTCAGAGGAAATAATTTTTCCTATGTAGCTGCAACAAACCCCACTTGATCAGATTGTATAATCCTCTTTAATGTATTGTTGAATTTGATTGGTCAGTATTTTGTTGAGGACTTTTGCATCTATGTTCATCAAGGATATTGGTCTAGAATTGACCTTTTTTATGGTTTCCTTATCTGGTTTTGATATCAGAGTATAACTGGCCTCTAAAACAAGTTTGGAAGGGTTCCATTCTCTTCAGTTATTTGAAATTGTTTAAGAAGGATGGGTATTAAATTTTATTTGAATGTTTGGTAAAATTAATTGGTGAAATTGTCTTCTCTTGAACTTTTGTTTGTTGGGAGTTTTTTGATTACTGTTTCAATTTTCTTACTAGAAATCAGTCTATTCAGATTTTTTATGATACACAAAATCATAGAGGATCGTGTATTTCTTGGAATTTATCCATTTCCTTAAGGTTGTTCAGTTTGTTGTTTATAACTGTTTATAGTGTTTTTTTTTTAAGTTCGTTTATTTATTTTGAGACAAAGAGCAAGAGCATATGAGTAAGCAGTAGGGAGAGAGTCCCAAGTAGGCTCCACGCTATCAGTGCAGAGCTTGACATAGGGCCCAACCTCAGAAACCATGAGATCATGACCCAAGACGAAATAAAGAGTTAGGCACCCAACTGACTGAGTCAACCAGTCTCTCCATTTATGGTAGTTTCTTATGATTGTATTTTCCCAAGTCACTTGTAACTTGTCTTTCATTTCAGATTTTATTTACTTGAGCACTCTTTTTTTTTTCTTGGTGATTCCAGTTAAAGGCTTGCCAACTTTATCTTTTCAAAAAACCAGCTCTTAGTTTGATCCATCTTTTTTATTTTCTTTTCAGTCTTTATTTAATTTTTCCCATTCTATCTTTATTATTTCTTTTTTCTACTAACTCTGTGCTTTCTTTGTTCTTCTTTTTCTAGTTCCTTCAGGTTTAAAGTTGATTGTTTACTTGAGGTTTTTCTTGCTTCTTGAGGTGGGCCTGTGTTGCTATGAAATTCTCCTTAGAAATGCTTTTGTTGCATTTCATGGATTTCTGTATGTCACATTTCTGTTTTTATTTGTCTCTAGGTATTTTTTTATCTCTCCTCTGATTTCTTCAGTGACTTATTGGTTATTCAGTAACATGATGTTTAATCTCCATATTTTTTACCCAGTTTTCTCTAAAAATTGATTTCTAACTTCATACCATTGTGATTAGAAAACATGCTTGATATGATTTCAATCTTCTTGAATTTTTGAGATATTGTTTTGTAGTCTAACATGTGATATATCCTAGAGAACGTTTCAAATGTACTTGAGAAGAATTCTGCCAAATTATGGAAAGAGCCTAAATGTCCATCAACTGATGAATGGATAAAGAAATTGTGGTTTATATACACAATGGAATACTATGTGGCAATGAGAAAGAATGAAATATGGTCTTTTGTAGCAACGTGGATGGAACTGGAGAGTGTTATGCTAAGTGAAATAAGTCATACAGAGAAAGACAGATACCATATGTTTTCACTCTTATGTGGGTCCTGAGACACTTAACAGAAGACCGTGGGGGAGGGAAGAAAAAGAAAAGGTTAGAGAGGGAAGGAACCAAAATATAAGAGACTCTAAAAAACTGAGAACAAACAGTGTTGATGGGGGGTGGGAGGGATGAGTGGGTGATGGGTATTTAGGAGGGCACCTGTTGGGATGAGCACTGGGTGTTGTATGGAAACCAATTTGACAATAAATTTCATATTAAAAAAAAAGAGAAGAATTCTGCTGCTTTTGGATGAAATGTTCTATGATCTATTAAGTCTATTGGCCTAATGTATTGTTTAAGGTCACTCTTTTCCTATTGATTTTTTTATTCTATCTGGATGATCTATCCAATGTTGTAAGTAGGATGTTAAAGTTCTCTATTTTTACTGTATTACTGCCAGTTTCTCCTTATAGGTCCCTTTATATTTGCTTTATATATTTTGGTAATCCTAAATTAGATGCATATATATTTATAAATGTTATATCTTCTTGTTGGATTGACTCCTTTATCATTATGTAGTGTTCTTTATCTTTTATTATGGTCTTTCCTTTAAAGTCTATTTTGTCTGCTGTGAGTATAGCTACCTCAACTTTCTTTTCATTCCCATTCACATGTAATATCTTTCTTTATCTTTCAGTCTTGTGTGTGTCCTCATTCCTCATTTCTGAAGTAAGTCTCTTATAGGCAGCATGTAGATGGGTCTTGTGTTTATCCATTCAGGCATTGTGTTTTCTGAATGGAGAATTTATTTCATTTACATTTAAATTAATTATTGATAGATATTTACTCACTGCCATTTGTTAATTGGTCCCTGGCTTTTGTGTAGTTTCTCTCTTGTTCTTCTCTTTCTTTATTCTCTTGTAATTTGATGGCTTTCTTTACTGGCTAATTATTTCACAAAGAAAATGGAGGTCTTTATTACTTTCTGATAATCTATAAATTTTGCATGATAAAACAGGAGAATTTATAGCATGTCTGAGTCAAACCACAGTACTTGAAAAGCTTTACCTTCATTCTGTTTTTGTTAGCATTTTTCAAGACACATCATTCATTTGGTTTCTTCAGAATTGTTTTAGATTTGCATATAAGGGTTTTTGCTTTTTTTTTTTTTTTTTTTTTTTTTTTTTTTTTTATTTCAAACTAATGCTCCAGAGAGCAAAAAAATTTTGAAGCCCCCTAATGAAAATTTATGTGAACAATTTGCCATAAGTAGAATAAACACAATGGTATTATACTTCTCTGGGGTAGAGAAAAAAAATACTTCACAATAACATTGACTTTTTAATAGTGTGTTTGAATTTTCTACATTTACTTTATGTAAACTTGGCTGTGAACTCTGTTTATTTTTCCATCATTTGAATTACAGATTTTGTGTTAAGTCAAAATATGGGATAATTTGCCTTATAATATTAAATCCTCTTTCATTGAATGATACCCAAAACGTTAATATGTATTAGGTGATGCTTCCCACTGTGAGCATTAAAAAGTAGGTAAAAGTACAGGCAGCTTAAGAGATTTCCACCAGCTTTACACAGAAATCACTGTTCTTATTCAGGCACCTCTGTCATTTATCCTGTTGTTTTATAATTGTTATTTTATATGACTTACATTTTATTCATTAAAGAGGATATCTATTTGTGTATTTGTATGCAATTACAATTAATTACATTACAAATTAGTAGGTAATATATAGGCAATCTGTGGTTAAACAGTATATGTAGTCTTGATATTAAAAGAAAATAGTCTTTCAAAATATTTAGGGAACACATGATTTGGTATCTGGGATTTCAAAATAATGCAGTAGAGAAGATTGGGTGGTAATAGGGATGAAACAATATTAAGCTTGTGCTGACGATTGTTGAGGCTGAAAGGTAAGTACATAAGGACTCATGTAAAGTTGCTCTACTTTTTTGTATATGTTTTATATTTTCATTTAAAAAAAAGGTTTAAAAGAACTAGAAAGAGAGAGAGAGACAGATGCTGTTGGTTGGAGAAGAAGTTTTTGTCCAGTGAAAAACCATAAATGCTACTTGGGGTTTTGATACCGCCTCTGAGTCCAAGGCTTTATTTTTCTTAATATGCAAAATACTTACAACAGTTATTCTCAAATAAGTCTGTTTTTCAGTGCTGTTGCCTGATGTGGTCATCTTGTTAAAGTAAAGAAATGTGTGTGTTAGTGGGAGCCTACCTTCCATGACAATAGTATAGCATGCAGTTAGTCAATGAGGGAGATCAGGAAGGAGTGGAACAGTAGACAAATAGCCAAACACAAAGATTAGATGAAAGGGGTGCAGAGGAAAGACAGAGAAAGGAAAAAGTATGCCCCCACAACCCCATGCCCCCCACGCCAGCTGACCAAAAACCAAAAATTAAGGGAAAAAGTAAGATGGGGAAAATTTTTGATTTTCTATCTTTTTCATGTAATAACAAGTGGTTCTGTCCTACCTGGCTTGAAGACTTGCAAACAAAGCTCGTTGAGTTACATGAGAGACTGCTCAGAGTAATTCTGTGAAAAAGTAGGCAGAGGGAGTCCAAATTCTTTAGTGTACAATTTTGAGCTAAAGTACAGCTTCTTAAACTATAGCTTGCTTCTATTAAATGTCGAAGTAGAAATAAAACATCCTTGGGTCTAGTGGGAATTTTTAAAAATGGGCCCAAAGAATTCCAAAGAAATTGGCCCAAAGAATAAGAATTTCATCCTATTTTTGTCGTCTCTGTCACTATTTTGCCAGTTTTATGCTTGCCCCATGGGACCCTGCCTCCTGATTTTATGCCACATTCAGGCTCAAACTACTTCTTGACTTTTAGTATGGTTTGATTGTTGAAATACGGTCATGTCCATTTGAGAGTATATATGCTATAGCTATTAAACTGAAGGCTAATGTTCCAGTCTTTCCAAGACATCTGCTCATTTTATTAGAAATTTCTTTATTTCCTTGCCATGTTAATAGTTGCCTTGGTCCTGATCAGTATACTTCACAAGTCCAGCCTACTCAATTTATGTTTAGGCATTATGACTCCCATGGTAGTGTCCTGGCTGCCTGCCCAGAATGTGTTATTGGTGACCCTGTTGTTCTCTTTTTTAAACACAAAGTTAATTATGACTTGTTGGAGCCTCTAATGATATCTGGCGACTTTTGAGACATCATACACTCCCTTGCTAATCTTCTAACAAGTAGATCAGATTCTGTGTGAGAAAGTACCTTTTAAAAAAGTTCCAAATCTGACTAAAACAAAGCTAAATGGTCCTTTCTGATGAAATTATGCTACATGTGAGGATGTACATTCTTGGAATAAGATTCAATTTTTGGTATTCCAAGAAAATGGAACTTCCACTCCCTCACCTCTGACCAGTATGTGTTGAATTAAGTATGAACTAGAGTAATCAGGTTGAGGAAAAAGGATTTTAAAATATGGGTAAATTTTTCCTAAGAAGTCTGGATTTTTATAGGTTTATGTAAAATCCCAGCCCTAAATTAGATTCATTTTATTGGTTAATTTTGTGTGACTTGAATCTAGATGTATTAGATATCAGAAACAATTTTAGGAGAAGATTTAAATTTCATTTTAGAATCCAACATAATAGCAAGTTTAGCAGATAGGTTCATATTCATGTGATATTTTGCAAGTATATGATTAGAAAAATTTAGCAAAATGTATATCATTTCATTTAATATTTTCATATAAACATACCATTTGCTATTAGTTTATGAAGATTTCCTAAAGTGATACAGCTTTCCTTTGTAGAATAAAATTGAATTCATTCAACAGGAATATAAATTCAGTTATTAAGATATTCCTAGATAATGGAGTCTGACTATTTTGTTTTAAAATCATGAAAAACATAGGAAAGTTATTTTTGACCTCTCCATTTTATTAAAGGGTAAGCAAACTTACATGTATTAGAAAGGGGTATAACTTCATTGATCCATAAATATATTTGCGTTAACCTTATATTCATAACATTGATAGTCTGAATTTGGGATGTCATGGATAATGAACAAATATACACTTAGTTATTAGGTACTGTAACTGTACTATCATTATTTGGACATGCAATCTGTAAAAATTATTCACTTAGTTATTAGGTACTATAACTGTATTATCATTATTTGGACACACTATCTGTAATATGACTTTACATTAATGACAAATTAGTTGAAAAATCGGTTACTCCAGAATATGACATTTATTCCTAAAAAAAATTAAAAGAATATATATAATATTTAGAACATTCCTGAAAGGAAAAATAATGCAAATTAAATGATTGCGTTATGAAGCAATTAAGGGCAGTAAACAGGCTGATAACAGTTGAGACAAGTGGAGGATAAAACAAACAGATGCTTTTAAAAGACAAGGGAATATTGAGCTAAAGAATACTGTCATCCACCTTTCTCTTCCCAAGTAACATGACACTTTCTACTTCAAGCAGTTCCTTGATTGGACACAATTCTCAGGAAAGAATTGATGCTATGTGTTTTTCAGAGGTTCCTAAACTAAGTCAATTGTAGCAGAAGTAGCAGAGAAAGCAAATCTTCAGTTTGCAATATTCACCTGTCAGCTGGCAACAGGATGCCATTGCTTGTAGCAAGTAGGACATGCTAACCTAGGATATGTCATAGCGTTATGACCCTGAGGTGGTCACTCTGAAGGACTGGAATGAGACACAGGTAGGAAATGAATGATTAAGTTATAACTTGTTCTAGCCCTTGAACAGAGTGAAGTCAATAGTAAAGATAAAGACTTAGAGGTTGATTGGTTTCTGTAGTCATTGGAAACCTGAAATCAAAAAAGGCTTATGTGGGCCAAATAACACTCAAGCTATACTGTTGGAAGCCAGAGGCTATGAAAGTATCTTAAGTTTGCAATTATTTCTGAGAACCACCAGAAGAGCCACTTTTGTATTGCAGACTGAGAACCTGTGCTGATGTTTGTCACGATAATGACTGCGTAAAGTGATAATTCTCTCCACTCAAGACTTTCCTGTCTGGAATACATAGAAGGGCTTCTCATTCCTGATAGAATGTTACAAGGGGGTAACTGCCAAAAATATATTATGTCCCCTGTTGTGTAATCTCATTTTATTACAACTGTAAGTTATTGCATCTGTATTTCTACAAAATGATTATTAGTTTCCTAAGGACTCAGTAAAGACAGAGGATAGAGGAAGAAGAAATATAGATAGCAAGGTGAAGAATATGAATGATGTGCAATAAAGATGTTTGAATAAAGAAATGAGTGAAATAGTAAAAGCACATTATATATAATTTTATATTTTTATTTGTCTGATGTTTCTGACATTGACTATTTTGCTTTATTATTTTGAGATCCTTCAAAAATGGAATTAGGAGCAAATAGGAGCACCTGGGTGTCTCAGTCGATTGAGCATCCAACTCTTGGTTTCAACTCAGGTCATGATCCCAGAGTCCTGGGATGGACCCCTGTGACAGGCTCTGTGCTGAGTGTGGAGACTGCTTAAGATTCTCTCTCTCTCTCTCTCTCACTCTCTCTCTGCCCCTTTCTCACACTCACACTCTCATTCTCTAATATAAAAAAAATTAAAATGCTGTTATAACTCAAGCATCATAAGAATATGAGTTGTCTATAAATCACATGTGTTATAGCAAAAAAAAAAAAAAGCAAAAAGAATCTGCTTGATAATTGTTTTTTGGGTTTTTTTTAGTTAAGTTTTATAAAAATCCAAAAATAAGAGAAAATGCCAAATGAATGTCAGGCCAGACTTAAAATAAGTCAATATAAATGGATTTAAGAGGTTTCCCATCCCCTTGCCCCCCCAAAAAGTGATTTACAGTTTAAGGCAGTTTTGGAGACTGTGAGGACTATGTAAGAGGGAGCTTTGAAATCTGTGTGCATCTTCTCCCCGCTAATAATAATAGTAATAACAATAGCAGAAAGACAATACTCTGTCACCCATGGCTTGACTTTAATGACTGGAACGCCGGGTGTATTGGTTGGCCCCAACTATTAGTCTGGGCTCCCTTCCTTTTTCTAAGCTTCATCTACGAAAATGCACTAAACCTTATGGGGAAAAGATAAATTACCAAGTCTTATTTTAACAATTTTAAATGATCTTCCGTTCCTGGAATGCTCTTAAGTCAAGTTAATGCTAGCTTATAGGTTTTGCACAGAAGAATTCTTGCTCACTGGTTTCTTTTTATTTTGATGTGTGGTTTCACTAACTGATATTGCACATCACTTGTGACCAGGATCAATGTTGTATGCATGTTGAACTTGAATTCTGAAATGGCAGCAGGGGTACATTTCTAACAGAAAAGGGAGAGAAGGATAAAAAATCCAACTGTATGTGTGGGAAATAAGACGATGTTTAATAAATAAATGAATAGTCATACAAGTACTGATTCAGGAATAAAGGAAAAGAAATTTCAGAGTAAATTTAAGGTGACAAGAGTTGGAGACCTTCTCTTTACTGACCACTATAGTTTCATTGCAAACTAGAGGAACAGCAGCAATTTATTTAGGTCTTTTGAAGTTATTTCTTAAATAGATAAGATAAAAGGATGAAAATTAAATTGTGTTGGTTAAGATGCAACCAATAAATAAATAAAGGTACAGTATTTTTTAGTAAGAACCAAGCCTGTGATTTTATTCTCCTCCAAAGACAAACATTAATTTGTTAACTGTATTAGTTTCCTCTTACTGCTGGAAAAAATTTAACCACAAATTTGGAAGCTTAAAACAATGAAAATGAATTATTTTACAGTTCTGAGGTCAGAAGTCCTACCCGCATCCCAGCAGGCTAAAATCAAGGTCTAACCTGTGTCCTTCTAATGTTCTAGAGGAGAAACTCTTTGCTTGTCTTTTTCACCTTCTAGAGGCTGTCTGTATTCTTTGGCTCATGCCCCTTCTCCATCTTCAAAATATTCACATTCCAATCCAGCAAGGTAGCATCTTCAAATCTCCCTCTGATTCTGCCCCACCTGCCTCTCTCAACCACTTGGAAGGACATTTGTGGCTACATTGGACCCACATGGATAATCCAGGATACTCTCCCTAAACAAGACTCTTGGCTTAATCACATGTAAAGTTCCTTTTGCTATGTAAGGCAAAATATTCATACTTTTGAGAGATAAGAAGATGGATATTTTGGAGGATTGTTATTCAACGACCTTACCATTATTTATTTCAAATTATGCATGCTTTCTCAGAAATATATGAAATTACAATTAAAAGTGCATTCCTCTTCAGTGTACTCTATCTTCACTGGTCTTTTCAGTACCTTAATCAGTCAGTATTTTACCTCGCAAAATATTCAATATGGAACTCATTCAACAGGAGCATCAAGAAAAATCGTAACAGAAATAAAGCATGAGAGTTAGGATGGTTAATTTGTGATGTGTTAAACTTGGCTGGGCTAAGAGATAGCTGGCAAAACATTGTCTGTGAGGGTGTTTCTGGAAGTGATTAGCATTTGAATCTATAGAATGAATAAAAGAAGATGGTTCTCCCCGGTGTGGGCAGGCATCATCCAATTTGTTAAAGGCTGAAGTAGAATAAAAAGGTGGAGGAAGGAGGAATTTGTTCTTTTTTGCTTGAGCTGGGACATCCATCTTCCCCGGCCTTGGACATTGACTCTTTCAGTTCTCAGGCCTTCAGACTTAGACTGAATTATACCACTAGCTTTTGTCGTTCTCCAGGTTGCAGCCAGTAGACCATAGGACTTTGGGGCCTCCATAATTATGTGGGCCAGTTTTTTTTTTATAATAAATCTCCTCATATATATGAGAACCTATTGGTTCTCTGGAGTACACTGACTGATAAGTAAGCTAAAATAGAACATAATTTCATGTGAATATGATTGTATAATACAAATAATTTCCTACCATCACTTATACTTATTCTATATGTCTGTTGAGTTATACTGATAAATTGATCACTAAAAGTAACACTAATATTGCCCATTATCTTTATTAAGCTCTAAATTTCTTTTTTTTTAATATTTTTAAAGTTTATTTATTTATTTTGAGAGAGACAGAGACAATATGAGTTGGAGGAGGGGCAGAGAGAGAGGGAGAGAGAGAGAATCCCAAGCAGGCTCCACACTGCCAGCACAGAGCCTGATGTGGGGCTCGAACTCACAAACCGTGAGATCATGACCTGATCTGAAACTAAGAGTTGGACACTTAACCAACTGAGTCACCCAGGCACCCAACTGAGCTCTAAATTTCTTAAAGGTATTGTATTAAGAAAGACACCATGTTCTTTTATTCCAAAGGGTTTTTATGCATTTGTTTTTTAATATTGTAGTCTCTAAATATTACAAATTTAAATAAAAATATATTTGAAATCTACAATAAAAACACTTTAGCTTTGTCAAATTTGGGGCAAAAGGATTGGCTATTGAAAAAGAACGCAAGGGGGAAAAAGAGAAAAAGAACACAAGGTCAGTGAATTTTTTGGGAGTTAGAAGTGTGAAAACTAATATTTGATGGCAGGCTGAGACTGCTGTATCCATATGCCTCTGGAAATTAAAAGAATAAAATATAAGCTTTATACTGCCTTTAGAAGCATAGAATTAACCAGTGGAAAAGGTCCAGTATGGAAAGGTAAATATTTATGAATGCAAGTGAAAATTAAAAGAATAGATTATTTAAAATAATGTTGTAAAAATAATAAAAGTCACACATATAATCTCTGATTATACATTTTCAGTTTTAAGATAGAATACTAAGGGGGCTCCTGGGTGCCTGGGTCGGTTAAGCATCAGACTCTTGATTTTGGCTCAGGTCATGGTCTCCCAGTTCATGAGTTTGAGACCTCTGTGAGGCTCTGTACTGACAGTGTGGACCCTGCTTGGGATTCTCTCTCCCTCTCTCTCTCTCTCTCTTTCTCTCTCTCTGTCTCAAAATAAATAAATAAACTTAAAAGGATAAAATAAAATAAAAGAGAATATCAGGTAGGCATGTTCTTACCAGACTATAATTTGTTTGTTCAAAAATTATTTCAACTCCCATGTATTGATGGCTTACCTTGAAACACACATTGTGTTAGATGCCAATAGATAGGCTGTTTATAATCCAGTGGAGACATCATCAGACTTTTCAGTGTGATTCTATGTAAGAAGGACTATAAGCAGTTCAAGGAGCTATATATGCTTATAGGTGGGAAATCTGTTCCAAACTTTGTGTGCCATGAAGGCTTCTCATAACTTTCATTTCAAACAGTTTGTTCAATAATTTCTAAAGTGAAAAGATGAAATCAACCCATTAAATGTAATTAAACCAATTATGAGACTTGTATCTATATATTTTTTAGTTTGAAATCTCAAAGCAGAATTTTAATGTATTTTCTTCTGATATACCTTTCTTTATTTTAGCCCAGAACTTCAAGTAGTTTATTATAGGAGAGTTCTGTTTGTGATCTTTCTGAGTTCTGGATCTGTAAAAGTCTTCATCTTACTTTCATTCAAGTCAAGATATCTGCTCTGGGTGTAGCATTTTTGGCTAACAACATGTGTCAGATTTCTGAAGACTTCCCATTGTCTACTTGCATTTAGTCGTGAAGATATATTGCAGGCCAATTTGATTTTCTTCCTTTTTCTGTACCTGACTCTTTTTTTTTTTTTGGTCTAAAAATTTGTGGGTTTTCTTATTTTTAATGTTTAAAAATTAAAACAGGACTTCCTTTCCTCCTCTGTGTCTACTCCTAAGATTGTAACTATAGTAGGAGAATTTTCTGTTACAAATATTGTCTGTCCTGTTATCTCTGAAATGTTAAATTCTCCACAGGATAAGTGTCTTAGATTCATTTCTCTTGACTTAAATGTTTACGTTACTTGTTAAATCTATTTTTCTTACTTATTTTTATTTAAGTTCTTAGAATAATTTTGAGTTATTTTTAATGTGATTGTATTATTGGCATAAATTAAATCCATTTTTCCCAGTTTCCAAAGTGAATTTAATTTAATTCATTCATTTTTTAGTCATATTAATGTGTTGAATGTGCCTTTTATGTTCAACTTACTTTACTGCATTAAAAAAAATCTCATTAGCATTTGTCAAGGCTTTTTAATGTTTTTGATGGCTTATTAAATATATTAACATTTTAGTGGTCTGAGTCATGTGGCTTACATACCGAAATATGTTACTAAATATTTCATCTGAAATATCTTGCACAAATAGTGGAATTTTTAAGTAAGAAAAAAAAAATCAGAATTATGCTCAACAACCACAAAAGCTTCATCCCACACTTGGCTTAAAACTCAGTGTTTAACTGACCTAAAAGGTCTGAATGATCTTTGTCTCTCCTAACTCAGCTACCTCTTTGAACTCACCCTTAAACACTCTCACTTCCCAAAAGCTCCAGCCATACTGGCTTCCTGCTGAGCTCACACCAGCTCAGGCTCATTGTACTTAATATTCCTATAGCATGGAACTTTGCGGTCTGATATCTGTGCTTTATTTCCCTACTTTCTTTGGCTTTCTGCTTAAAGTTCACTTTCAGAGGGGTCTTCTGACTTCACTTTCTAAACTAGAACTCCTTCTTCTTGACCCATCAAAATTGTCACTTTCTAGCTCCTTGTTTATTTTTATTTGGAGCTCCTTTCACAAGCTGACATATACCATTTTCTTTGTTTATTTGTCAAACCCACAAAAGCATAAACTAGCTTTAAAACCACTCTTATTTTTAATATCTAGTGTTTCTCCAATGCTTAGAATAGTATCTGACATAGAAGAGGCTTTTAATTAATATCTGAATGGTTGGATGAAATAAGTTGCATTTTAATTTGTATTCTTAATATTTAATTACTTTTTTCAGAATGATATGCCAACATATTTCAATATTCCTTAATTTATTAAAATATATTAAAGAAGTTACTGAAAAACATGTCTTCTCTGGATAAAAGCAGTTTTTTTTTGCTGTGAGATAATAAAGAAGTTATGACTTCCTAGTGCTTCATTGAACTGCCAAAGGGTAATCATGGTTACAAGAAAATAACAGAAGCTTGTTTAAAATTAAACATTGTATATTTTATAAATCGAGAGAGCTGCAATAAATTCCGTATCCTCTATACCACAATATAGCAAAGAGGCACTCTCTAAATCAAAGCTTTTACTATGTAAGTGGTAAAATAAATCAAGCCATTTACCAACACAACATAAGTTACTGAATCTTTGTTGAAGAAAATGTCACTTCAGGTAGAAACCTCCTTTGTAAACATGGCAACATCAGGGTAACTTCAACCAACACTAAATAAAGACTTTCAGGTACACTGAGTGGATTTATACACAGTATTCTTCCAAAGGAAAAATTCACTTTATGAAAATGACAACACTCAGCAAAGCGGCAGATATTCTGAAATGCTAGTCATCTAAGGAAATAATAGAATTTAAATGATGCGCTATTCAAGGTAGAAAGAGAATTAATGTGACATTTTTTATCAAGAGAAATACGACAAAATATCAGAATAAAGAAAATGGGCAACAGCAAATCAAATCCTTCCATCTTGACTGTAAGATGAATGTTGGTGAATCATTAATCTTTTAAAACTGTCTTTTGGGAAGAAATTACATTGTCAAATGCATCTGTTACACAACTCAGTGTTGCACTGATGCACTATTAATATACCACACATTGGATTCTCTCTTCACCCCAGCAACTTTAATTGCTGCTTTTCATTTTCTTACTATGGCTGAAACCAGTAAACTGATGAAGGTGTTATCATAGGAAAGGAATATTTGTATATAGAAATGACAAGCTGCCCCAATATATCACAGTACAACTACTCTACTCTAGAGTAGCATTACTTAAGGCCATAAATAAGGTCTCTGCTAAACAAGAGAAGAACATCAATGACATTAACTGTCCAGTTGGAAAAATACATAAGGATTCCCAAAGGACATCTTAGATGATAAAAAAAAAAAAGCCACTTCTTAAAGACTGTAATATGAATTCAAAACACATCCTTACAATTGTCAAGGTCAATACATTTTCCCTATGTAAGTTTGTTGTTTAGATAATGCAAGTCAAGAATGCAAAGTGGTATTTGCTCATTGCTTTTTTTAACCTATGTGGTACACTTCAGAGAGCTCTATTCCTAATCATAAAATCATATATATTTTCAATATAGTGGTTGTGTCCATCTACTCACTTTTTTTTCTTCAAATGACATTTGCCAAGGTGAAAAAAAAAATGTTGTCATTAGATACACTGCCACTCTTGCTTTATCCATCTGTGTGATTTTCTCACCCAGTAAAATATAGGGAGGTCTAATGCTGCTAAACTAAAGCAAGCATTCAAATGCTTATTGCATTTTCCTTTTACTTAATCTGATTTTTTGATTTGTACTTCACTTTCTGTAGGGAGAAAATATAAAAACATGAGAATAAAATTTGGGGTGATTTTATATAATACTTCACCTATTTATAAACAGTCCTATTCCACAAAGATTTGGAGAATGATAAGAACAAAAGCAGAGGCCAAAAAAAAGTAAAATTATTAACAGAAATACACCCTTAGTGCAAGAAAAAAGATAAATAAGGACAGAATATGAAGAATGAGAGAAAGTATATCTATAAAAATATTGCAAAATTGATTAAGTGAACCTTGCTTGAATTTTAGCTTCCCAAAAGGCAAAGTGAAGTGGAGTTGTAACCATTTCATAGGTTTTAGTAAAAAGAGAGGAATACAGATATCTTAAAGAGAGTAAATAATTAACCTATTACAGTGATCTCAAATACAATTACCACACATTATCTCATATGTTGACAAGGAGGCGTATATTGAGTAATGTCATTAAAACTACTGTTGTGATAAAGAATGGATTTTACATTATTCTTTATTAACATGATTTTTGATCATGTAAAAATCACTGCAAGGTTATTTTTGGGAGACTGCATAACATCATTTTAGTAAATTGCTTTATTGTGTGAAGAAAATTCTTATGGTAGCCTTTAGATAAAGAGATAGAATCCTTTACTGCAAAATATTTTCTATTAATACCTTATCTGTATGTCTACTTATGCTTCTTAAGAAGCTGGGTGGGAGATCATTTTTAAGGAGCATGCTCAGAACTGGAGCCTAGAAGGAGAGCTAGCCCAAGTTCCGGGCAGGTTTGGCTAAAGATACACTGTCAGACAAAGTGAGGGTTCTTTTTTCCCACAAAAGAGATGTGAAACTAGTTAAGTGCACCAATGACTGGCTAAATAAATACCTAAAATTATGAACCATACAGCATGTTAATTTTAGCTTGAGAATTTCAAAATTTGTGTTATTATCAGTTGCTTATAATGGCATGAGGGTAAGAAGATCAATAATTCCTCCATGAAAATTTAACTTTCTGTAACATTGTGTCAGAAAATTTAACTTTCCGTAATTCGAGAAAAAAAAATGTTTGCAAGTTACCTCTGATATGTATGTGAAAAATGTGGACTGCTCTTAACATCATTAGAAAAAACTAAACATGGAAAGCATGTCAAAAAGGAGATAACAGGTTTGTATAGTTGATAATTAGAATTTTGGGATGGTTTTATAGACATTACCAATTTTAACTCAGAGCTAACTGTACTAACTACTAGTTAATGACTACCACAATCATAAGATTTATATATCCTGGTTATTTATATTGGACAGCAATAACTTCTGATAGTGGTGTGCTGGCAATTACTCTGAGGAAGGAGGGGAGTAAGCCCGATTTGTACGTTTGCTAATTTCACAGTATAAATACTCCCACCATAGCCAATTTCAAACTACTGACATGATGTCACTAAAAGTGGAATTGGGAAGAGATCATAGCACAATATTTTATAGTATTTTCAGCATACAGATTTCACCACACCCGTATATTTAAATAACTTTGAGTCAAATAGTAAAATCTGATAAAATAATTATAGATGAAGAATTCTTAGTGTTATTAATTTGTAAGCTTATATTGTTTAATATTTAATAGTGGCTATGTTTAACTGGTTAGCAAAATGCCTGAAATTTTTATAATTGACTCTTAGGAGTCTGTACGAACAGGTTCTAGCACACACAACACCAGCAAAAGACAACAGAATAAAAAGAAATGTTTTTAATTAGTGGGAGAACTAGTTTTAAAAAAGCCAAACATATATTGATCCTGAATTTGCTACATAGAGTAAAAATACATATAGAATATAAGCTCTAATGAATCAGATTTTACATTGCATGCAGGCAACAGAACTACAGACACAAAACTATTCCTAACCAGAGTCAAAAGTCAAGAAAAAGCTTAGAAACAAATATCTACATGCATGTGAGAGGATGTGGAAGTAAATTCCTGTTGTCTTAGAATTGTGGCTGAATCCACAAAACTGAACCAATTGCAGCTTAGTGCCTCTACATTTTAAAGAGAAGTGCAAGACACATTTCTCTATTATTTATAAGAGTTAGCAGAACCTGCTTTGAACTTCATGAAACTACCACTCACCAATTTTGCAAGCAGAAAATAGAGGAACTCATGATTAGGGTTAAGAGTTGTAGACCTAAATAATTCAGTGATCCTCCAGTAACCTCAGCTACCTCTTGCCCATTTTCTTTTTTCTCCTGGACCAATAGATATGTGGGGCAAACCAATCAGAGACTACAGAGGCAGATGTCAAATACAGGAATAATTTGCCAGCATCCTTTTTGCAAGGATCCCTATTTCCACAATCCCTTCCATGGAGGACATAGAAAAGAACTCATGTATTCACCCATACCTGGAGGTGATTACAGGAGCAATAGTTAGATAAAACAACAGTTGTATCCCCTCATTTTCCCTCTCTGCTTTGGACCAAAAGTTTGTGCTTCCTTTCAATTCATATATTTTAATCCTAACCCCCAATATGATGGTATTTGGAGGTGGGGACTTTGGGAGGTGTTTAGGCCCTTATAAAAGCGACCCCAGAAATCTCCCTTATTCCTTCTCCTATGTAAAGACAATGAAAGGATGGCCTTTTATGAACTAGGAAGCAGCCTTCACCAGACATTGAATCTACTGGCCCCTTCATTTGGATTTCCAACATCCAGAACTGTGAAGAATAAATTTCTGCTGTTTATCAGCCACCCAGTCTATGGTATTTTTGTTATAGTAGCTTGAATGGATTAAGATACTCCCAGTCTCCAATACAATAAAAGAGAAATACCCAAAGAAAGAGAGAATGGTACAGAGTAAAAACTCAAATTTTTATCCTTCCCATTCCAGATTCCTCAAATTGAGGTAGTAATGGGCAAGAAAATATAAGAATGTGAACGCAGAGTTAAAAAATTTGAACTTTATGGACTATTTTATACCCAAATTGTCAGAACCTCTATGGTACCTGTCCGATATGTAGCAGGAAAAGAAGATCTGACAGCTCATGCTCAAACACAATGATGGGGGGTAAAGAAAACAAAACAAAACAAAGTACATATAATTGATATGTATTAAGTTAGTATTGCAATTAACAACTTACTCTTCCAGAGATCATAAAGTGATTAGTTCTGTTAAACTATAATAAAACCCATATTACCCAAATAATAAGTTGGTTTGATAAAAACTAATGAGTACTTAACATATATTAGGAAAGAGGCATGTAAAATTGAGATGTAGGAAAGAGGAATGAAGGCACACTGCCTCATGAAGATTAGAGACGTATACATTTAGCCTCTCCAGTCTAGATCATATCATGGGGCTATTTAGTCTCAACTTGCAATAACCATATCTCCTAAACACATACAGAAAGAACTTCCTCTTTTTTTTTTACGTTTATTTATTTATTTTGAGCGAGAGCACGAACCAGGGAGGAGCAGAGAGAGATAGGGAGAAAAAGAGTCCCAAGCAGGTTCCACACTGTCAGCATAGAGCTCTATGTGGGGCTTGAACCCAGAACTGTGAGATTGTGACCTGAGCCAAATCAAGAATCTGATGCTTAAAGAACTGAGCCACCCAGGTGCCCCCAGAAAGACCTTTTTATCTATAATTCCATTTAAGACATTCTATGATGAGAAAACACATGTTTAACAGGAATTCAAATGAAGCGCTTTAATTTGTAGCATATTGGTCTCATAATCAAATATAAAACCCTAACTCAAATATTAATAATGTGCCTTTTACTTCTGGAAAAAAACATATAGCTGTTCACTTACTTAAGCGTACATTTAAAAATATCAACAAAAGTTACAAGTGTAATATAAAAAAGAAATTATAAGGAAAGTAATTTACAATAAATTAAGGCTCATTTTAGTCTGTAAAAGAACGGGAGTAAGTCACCGCAAGACACAATGAAGATGCCAGGTGCTTGCAGTTGTGTGTAGAATTGCGAAGAATGTTACAGCTCTATAGACCGACGTAGGTGTCATAGGTGGCTCAAATGGCACAAGCAGTATTGCCCTTGAGGATAAGAGTTTCCAAGACGGTAACCTGCTCTTGATAAAATCTTGAAATTTTTCTTGATTTAAAGGGAATTTTAATTTGTGGAAGATTTTGTATATGTTAGAACTTCAAAATATATCTCACGCTGATATCTGTTTTAATAGGTTCTAAATTAGATAATTATAAAGAGGTGTTTCACTTCACTGAATAATCAATGATCATTTGAAATGCTAGTGGAATACAAGCATGAGTTTCTTGCAGTCTTCAAACTTTCCTTCCAATATCTAGGACAACTGGAAACAACTCTATAAATTTGTAAGCTATTTCTTACTAGTAACACTACAGCCACTGAATATCATTGTTAGTGAGCATTATAAGGGAATCAAAGTAGCTGGGCTGTGGGCCTGTTAAATAGCAATAAATGCCTTTGTTAATCTCTTACCTAAAAAGTAGGTCCTGGGGTCAAAATTATTATTTCAATAATATCCAGTTAATGAAAATAAGGGTATTGACAAATTATCAAGAGGTCAATTCTTATTTCCTCCTAGTAACTCCCAAATTCATTATACTTGAAATTTATGTGTGAACGTTATTCAATAAAGACTAACTTTTACCAGCCATGTATTGCTTTTATTAAAGATAGCCGCAATGTGCTGTGGGGATTGTATTTCTACAATTTGTTGAGGTTATATTCCATAAACCACTTAGAGGCAAAAAAGACATAGATATTGATTTCTGTAAGTAAATTAGGTTTTGATTGTAAAGTGTTTGTCCATGTGATTGCTCACCCATTTAAAAATGACATCTTGAAGTACCCTAATTGCTACCTTGGTTAATATATCTCACATAGATACACCGTTAACCACCTAAAGAAACCAAGAGAAGTGCAGGACATAATTGCATCTTAAAAATATAAGTATAACCTTCTATATCATTCTAAGCTTCTTTTGAGATTACAAAGTAAAACGTGTAATTTTCAATGGCTTTTAAAGCAATGGTGCTTTCCAAATAAGCAGTTACATTCTAGTGGTATTTCCAAAGCTTCACACAAATTAAAAAATAAAACAAGCTATTTTCTTATTGATGTATAAATTATTTCTGTTTCACAAGTCTAAAGATTTTTAAACTGTGCAGCCGTATTGTTTTTACAGATTCATTTGATATAAGCAGGCAAAATACTTTAGCCACGTAGATTCAACCTTAGATATTACTCCCATTTATGCTTTAGAGATCAATGGATACTTCCAGATGAATCTCAGATACCATCCTTTTTATCAAGATCTCATGGTCTTATGGCTGGAACAGGTTCATAAATAGATCATTTGAATACAAAATGTGAAATGTTCATAGGGCATTATGGACTTTTAAATTAAGAGATTATGTAAATTAGAGTAAATCAAGCGTCTACAAAAAGTAAATCCTGGAAAACCTATGTGTTCACCTAATACAAGTTTTCTTTTCACTCACGTAAAGTTCAAAAATGGGATTCCTGAGCAGTGCCCGGGGGAGCTGGGAATGGGACAGTGCTCTGCTCCACTGAGTCACTTAAGAACCATAGTTTTCACCAATGTTTCTGGAGTCAACACAGTGATGGCTTCAGGTTAGCATAGCATAAATGAGTAGGGGTGAAAAAGGCATTACTTTCTTAACAGCCTTGTTATAAAGGTATATATAAAGGTAAGTAAATAATCTACTTACCTTTATTTTTGAAAGAGAGAGAGAGACAGAGTGTGAGCCAGGGAGGGACAGAGAGAGAGGGAGACACAGAATTGGAAGCAGGCTCCAGGCCCTGAGCTGTCAGCACAGAGTCCAACATGGGACCTGAACTCGTGAACTGTGAGATCATGACCTGAGCCGAAGTCAGATGCTTAACCAACTGAGCCACCCAGGTTCCCCTATAGTATATATATTACACACACACACACACACACACACACACACACACACAGAAGGAGAGAGGGAATAGAAGCAGGGAGAAAGGGAGAAAGGAAAGAAGGAGGAAAAAAAAGAAAGAAAAGAAGTGCATTTTGGAGACTATGTAGCATTCTCTGCTATTTTCCTGAGTGTTAAAAAAAAAAGTTCAAAAATCACAGCTGTAAGCAATAGGAGATTTTAAAGATTCAATCAGAGAAGTAACATGATCAGTTGTGCATTTTAGATAGATCGTTCTGGCACCTGTGTGTCTGAAGGAATCTGGGGGTGGTACATTTCTGGAAAATTATATTTTTAGCCATCAATTAACACCAAGCCTGAACAAGGAGAAATTAAACATAGCATAAGTATCCTCATCTAAATATTCTTCAACGGAAGGAGTGGGGTGTATAATAGAAAAATCATTTTAATGAGGGTCAGATATTTCAATCAAACTCTGCCACGTTTTTGTTGTTGTTGTTGTTGTTGTTTGTCTTTCAAGTATAACTCTCTGTACCATAGATAAATGTGAAGATTTTGACCAGGTAAGCCAGCAGATCCCAGTAGTAATCCTGCTATTCTAGTGAATATTTTTTCAATGTTTTATTTTAGTTTTGAGAGAGAGAGCACAAGCAAGGGAGGGGCATAGAGAAGGGGACGGAGGATCAGAAGCATGCTTCTTGCTGACAGCAGTGAGCCCAAAGTGAGGCGTGAACTCAAAAACTGTGCGATCGTGACCTGAGCAAAAGCTGGATGCTCAACCAACTGAGCCGCCAGGTGCTTCTGTTCTAGTGAATCTTGAGAAGGGTCATTAAAGATGGGTTAGGGGAGCTCTAACACCACCCACTGGACTTTTCCAGGAACACGCAACCCAGTCATAGTGAAAGGGTTCTGATTCCAGCTAATTCCCGTGTATGTGTGTGTTGGGGGGTGGGGAGTCCCCATCAACAGGCAATTCTCTGTACACCAGCTGGGTGTCCTACAATTCGACTCAATTCTGACACTACCTACCCAGAAATAGGATCAGATTCCACAGGTCATGGGTTTGATTCTACAAGACCAGCAACCTCCAACAGACTCTAATCACAAGTCCATGTTGTCACGTGGACTTTGGACCAAATGGCTCTAAATCAGTGGTTCCCATGACCCCCTCCTTGGGTTCCATTCGTTTACTAGAGTGACTCGAAGAATTCGGAGAAACATTTTACCTTCTAGATAACCAGTTTATATAAAACGATATAACTCAGGAACAGTCACCTGGAAGAGATGTGCAGGGCAAGCTGCATATGGGCTTGGAGCTCCAACGTCCTTTCCTAGAGTACCACTATCACTATATCTCCAAATGTTCACCAACACAGATGCTCTCTGAACCCTGTGCTCTTGCGTTTTGATAGAGTCTTCACTACACAGGCATGATTGATTAAATAATTGGCCATTGGCAATTGATTCATCCTCCAGGCTCTCTCCTCTCCCCAGAGGCTGGGGGTGAGACTAAAAGTTCCAGCCCGCTAATCACAGAGTTGTTTCCCCTAACAAATAGCCCCCATCCTCAGGGAATTTCCAAAAGTCACCTTGTTAACTTACACACAGTTGTGATAAAAAGGAGCTTGTTATAAATAACGGGACACCCATTTCACCTTTTATGACTTTGGAGTAATTTCAGGAACTGAGGACAGGAGAACAGAGATGATGACAATGCTCCCTTTGCTGTTATGGCTTAGGAAATCCCAAGGGTTTGGGGAGCTATAAAACAGGAAACATGCAAGACCAAATAAGTATGAAAAAATTATTTTGGTCATCTGAATGACTCAATATATTTTATTTATAAATCACAATATCACAGAGAGTAATTTCACAATGAATGGCAGCAGAATTTATGGTGGTCATACAACCTGAATTCAAGATTTGAAAAATAAATTATTTTATTTGATTTTAACATATATAAAAGTAAGAAAGCAAGGTACTACATTAACCATATTACCTGAAGCAATCATTTAATATAATGTCATGTCAGTTTCTGTTGTAAAATGGGGCTGACCAAATCGAGTAGTTGTTTTGATTAAATCAGATCATCCATGTAAAGCAATCTACATATTTCATAGTGCAGAATAAGGAGTCAGCGAAGGCTACTGACTATAGTCATTACAAATTAGGTTATATTTTACCTCTTAGTCCACCAGACCTGAAGGTGGAGTATAATTCAACTCAGTCCTGACACGATCTAGAATAGCATCAGATTCCACAAGTTAAGGGTTCAGTCCTTACAAGACCACCCCCTGTATACCACCACAGACTCTAATCACAAGCCCACGTTGTCACCCAGGCTTCTGACCACATGGGTGTTAATTGTCAATTTTGCTCCTCCCGGCTACTTCTAGACCAATCTTCTAGACCCTGCTCCCACCATCTCCAGCTTCATATCTCTTGTCATCACACTATCTTACCGATACTCAAATTTTAGCGTGCATCAGATTCACCTGGAAGACCTGTTAAAATAGACAGCTGAGCCTGCCAGAATTTCTGATTAGCAGTCTTGCATGGACTTAGAATATTGCATTTCCAATAAGGTCCCATTGATGCTATTGTTGCAGGTCCACCCTTTGAGAACCACTGTGCTATACCTTACACAACCTCTCATTGTCACTAACATTCATAAACCTCTAAGCCTCTCCTCATTTCTCCCTTGGCTCACTGTCACTCTTTCCAAAATACTTTGACGTTACCTTTAGTAATTTCAGTTAACATTTACATGGCCCTTTTACAAGTATCTAGACCTGAAGCTTGGGCAACTGCTCTCTTGCAATAAACTATTTTTTCCACTGTACCCCAAACTTTTTTTGTCTGACCAACCCTACATGAGAACGCGCCATTAGCAATAATAGGTCTCAGTCTCACACATCCCTCTCACAGATCAATATCTCTTGTATTTCTGCCTCCTTCTCACTAATGCTTCAACTCCAGAAATCTTCTAGACCTTCGTTCCACTCATCTTGTCATGTATTTGTGTACTTCCTCTCAAGTTTTATTTCATAGTAAGCTATAATTGTATAAAGTATCAATTTCATTGCTTCCCTTGCATTTAATCTTATTTGCCTAGGAAAAACAAACAGGATTAAATATAACTCCCCCATATTACACACTACATTCATAACTCAGAATACAAAAGGAGGGGAAAAAATTAATACAAAAGGAGGGAAAATAGAGATACACTGACTTGCATTTTAAATTCATGATCCCTAATCTGAAAGTGCCTTTAACATTGCTTGACAATTAAATCTTTCTCATTCAGTTGACTCTCAGAATGATTATTTTATATTTTCTCATGTCTCTTATAATCTTTTCTGCCCTCTCTCCAATCTTCGTAGTATTTATTCACTTACTTGTAAGTCATCAGAAGTTACCCAAACTAACATGTATCCTTTCATGCACCAAAGAGAATCTACCTATGTAATCTGACTCCTAAAACCCAGTTTCATCCAAAGGGAGCTCTTCACTCTTGGCATTACAACTTGTCTGCTCTTGGCTACTCAAGGACAACGCTAACAATTTGCCTGTATCTCTCCTAATCATTAACATTTCCCCACCTCTGGGTATTACTAACTTTAACATACAAACAAGTCTTTATCTCTCCCATTTTAAAGGAAGCAAAAAAAAAAATCTCTCTCAAGACCATTCTTTCCCTCCCAGTTACTGCTATGCTATTTCCCTTCTCCTTTTACTCCAAAGTTCATTTAGAGTTGTCTACTCTCACTTCTAAGTCTTTCTAAGCCTATTTCATTTAGATTTTCACCCATACTATTGCACCAATCCTGCTCTTAATAAGGGCAATATGACTCACATTTCAATAATGTAATGGCCAAGTCTTGGTTTTATCTGACATGTCCTACCAAAAACAGAGAAAAAGATGGTCAAAATTTCATTATGCTTATAGAACACCATTTTTAATTGGTTTTCCTGCTTCTTCTTTGGCAGCTAATTGTCAGTTCTCTTTGGTGGTTTTGCTTCATCTACCTAATGTCTTAATGTCTGTTTAATTCTGTTATATTACTAACATCTAAAATAGAGAGTGGCACATAATTAGTGATCAAAAATACATATGTTGAGATCATTATTTGATTTGGCAGAGGATCAATGTATGCCTTCGACTCTGAAGGCAGACTTGGATGGATTTGGGCGTTGCCTATATTCACTGATAACTATTTGATTGAAGCTACTTAATCTCGCTATGATACAATTTCCTTGTTTGCAAATTCCTATGCACATATAATAAAAATTTAACAGCATTCTCATAAGGATTAAGTGATATAACATAGGAAAAGAACATAGTGCATTAGCTGTCATTATTATCAAGAATGACATTGGATCCTGTAGTTCAGAGTCTCCTATCACAAGGCTAAAATCAGGAGTTGGACAGGGCTGAAGCCTCAGCTGAAGTTCAGCTGGGGAACCAGCTTACGTGGCTACTGGCAGCATTTAGTTCCTTGTGGAGAGCTTCAGCTTCTTGCTAGCTGTCAGCAAAAGGCCATTCTCGGTCCCCTGCCATCTATGTCTTCCCAGAATTCCCTTTTGTTTCTTCAAAGCAGTCAAGGGAGAGTCTCTGTGCAAGAAGGCAATTATGATTATACACACATAAATCCTGTTCAAGTGTGCTCTATTCTACTGAGTGCGAGCTGGGGAGGAACAGAGAGAGAGGGAGACACAGAATCTGAAGCAGGCTCCAGGCTCCAAGCTGTCGGCACACAGCCTGACGTGGGGCTCAAACTTACGAACTGTGAGATCATGACCTGAGCCGAAGCCAGATGCTTAACTGACTGAGCCACCCAGGCACTCCTAGACCCCTGGTCTTTTAATCTGGTCTATTCAATATTTATTGAATATTTATTGTATATTACTCACTATTAATACCATTATGTGAGGCACTGGGAATGCATCATGAACAGTTGTACCATCTGAAGTGACTAGTGTTTCCAATATTCCTAATATATTAATTACTTTTGATTTTTGCTGGACAGGTGGACACCTAAGCATTTCCACTCTTTCTTGCAACTAGCACTGGCCATTGACTCAGTTCGTATCTGAATGATGTCAGTGGAAATACTATGTATAAATCCTACTAAGTGTCTGAAAAACAGAGAGGTCATAAACCATTCCTCCTCTTTTCTCCCTGTTGCTGGTTGAAATATTGAAATAACAGCTCCAGTTGGGGTAACTGTCTTGGACCATGAGGCAGAGACTGCATTCTGTGAATGGCACACCAAAACAAGAAAGTCCAGAATCACTATGGTTCATAGAACTTCAGTACACATGTGAACTTTGCTTATGAGAGAAATAAACTTCAATTTTGTTTGTTACTATTAACTAGGTGTCTTCACTAATCGAAGCAAAACCAAACTGATAACAATAAAAAGAAAAATAATGAGTGAATCTGATATTGTCCTTACCTTCATGGATCCATTAGTTCTCATTTACAACATATTTTAAATAATATTCTATAATTATTCTATAATTAATAATTATATGTATTCTGTAATTATATAATTAAGATGTAGATCCTTCCTACAGGCCCTTTAAGCAGGTATCCAATTTTTTTAAACTGTTGAATATATAACTACATTCCAGTAGATTGTATCTATACACTGAATATAAAATTAATTTTATGTCAGCAAACTGCTGTTTTTAACAAGTTATACAATTCAGAGAACCATATAATTGTCTTGCTCTCCAAATATGCTGTCTTTCAAATAGAGATAATGAAGATAGCTAAAGAGCAATGCAAAAAAAAAAAAAAATCACGTCTGTTCAATGAATTCTACTTTACAGGTGGTTGGCTGAAAAATTAGCAAGCCCTATTTTCTGTGGTAATAAATCCTAATATTTGAAGAAAGGAAGTGTAGATGAATTACCAGTTCATTGCTACTTGCCACAGTACAATGAAGATTTAATCTTTATGGTGAGAAATCCAATCTTTATACAACTGCTGTAGTGATATTATTAATATAAAATGCCATCATTTCATTTATAATGTGGATATCATGCTCCTTCATAGTTTTGCACAATTACAATATTGACATTTTGGATAATGTTGCAATTTTAAGTAATTGCAATGGTGTTTGTATGTGTGCTATACTCAAGGTTTTAAAATGGAAAAAGGGAATTATGGTTGTTACATAATCACACTATGTTTCTAGTGTGTTTAGATGAAAATGTGTAAACCATTTAAAAGGCAAATACATTGAGGTCAAGTCAAACAAATTATTCTATGAATGAGATTTATGGAGTTGTTCATGACCTATCAATTTTCAATATATAAATAAATGTTGCTTACTCCTTCAGGTAAACAAAATTTTTAAAGCTATTTTCAATGGATGGCTTTTCAAATTTACAAATAAAGAATAGTTTCCTAGGTATAAAGTTCACTTATAAAGATGAAAATTAAAATAAATTCGGGAGGTTGAGATGTTATATATACGTGGGTTGGGAATGGTGAGGAGACATGGTATTATGGAGGCATGGACCACAGCAAACATTTTTATACAATGTATGTATAAAATGAAGTATTTTTATACAATGTATATTGTTAACAAGTAGAAAGTGATTGCTAACGTGGATTTATCAATACTGTGTAACAAATGAGAACATTTCACCTCATCTGTACACAGATAGTAGATCAAATTCTAAAGTTAGTTGTTTGGATGCTGCATTTTGCAATATGTAAATGGGATATGTTTTTGTATTTATCCCATCGGTCCCTCTCTCTCTGTCCCTCCCTTCTTTATTTCCCACCCCTCTTCTCTACTTGTTATACCGCTGAGATTTCCAGGTAATCACATAGTCATTATTTAAAAAGTAAAAGACTGCATGGGCACCTGGATGGCTCAATCCCTGGAATTTCCCACTCTTGATTTCAGCTCAGGTCATGATCTCAGGGTTGTGGGATTGAGCCCCGCATCAAGCTCCATACTGAGTATGGAGCCTGCTTAATATTCTCTCTCCCTCTCTCTCTCTCAATCTCTCTCTCTTTCTCTCTGCCCCTCCCCTGCTTGCTTGTATGTGCTCTCTCACGCTCTCAAAAGCTTTTTTAATTAAAAAAAAATAAAATAAAACATAAAATTTACTGCAGTAAATTTGTCCAAATAATATTTTTTTATGTTATTTCCTCCCCAACGTCTGTTTGTTATTCACACACTGCTGATACCTGCTTTGTGGATGTTTCTTAGGACATCTGCTTCCTATCAAAGTCATGGTTTATTTTTGTTACTGTTTTTCACCCATTGTGTAAGGAATTATTGGGATCTATTTAATACCTCCACTAAAAATATAGATTCAGAGTATATACTTAGTTTTCTGGGCCAGAGGACATCTCACTCCCTTTCTCTATCTTTGCATCACAGATGGTTGGCTACTTGGTTAGAGTATTGTTTCTTTGTCAAGTGAGTTAATCAGCTGAGGCTCTTTGATTGACAGCCCATGCTCTAGTTTTATTCTTAGCACCCATTCTATATTAATATATATTCTGTAATATATATGTATATATATATAATTTTATACATATAATATTAACATATATATCATACATATTACACATACATTATATATAATACATATATAATATTATATTAATATAATTTTATACCTTTTATTTATTAATATAATTTTATATCTTTAACTCTCCTTTGACTTGTTTCTTTGTTTCATACCAAGTGTAATCATGCAAATTGGTTAGCCTGAGGCATTCTCAATCTGTTTCTGTTTTCCCAGTTTTTTCCAATTTAGCTTCCAAGTGATATTTTTATTTTTAATAAAATAATCTTACTAATAGTTCCATTAAGTTAAGGCAACGTGGATTGCTTTCTGCATGTTTGTTTATTACAGATTCTGCCATGATCTCATCTATTAGTGATTGAGATGCATGTGTAGTAAACAGTTCTCATTTGAACATGTGTTATGAAAGATGTGTATTGATAATTTCATCTCTCTTTTCTCAAAGCTTTCTGGACTCATCTTAATGAACATTTCTTTTTCAAGCATACCATTCAGAATGTTCAGTGAGTAAAGGAAAAAAAACAAAAAGCAGTTCTCAGGCACAAGTGGCAAAAAAGCAGCCAAGGCCTTCCCGGTGATAGATGAAGAATTATGCCACACAACTGTCCTTACTAGTCACTAGTCCAAGCCAATATGCCAATGGTTTATCAAAGCCTATAAGCTTTAGGCTGCCAGTTGGTGAAAGCCAGTGAGAAACAGAAAAAAAAAATCAATTAAGTAAGCATAAAATATGTACTGCAAATAGAGGATGAGTTTTGTATGTCGAATGTGAAGAGATTAGTGTAAACACTCATTGCTTTGTCAGTTGTTATATATCCTAAACCTTCAGTATTTGTATTAGGAATGCTTTTCAAGTTTTTTTTTTTTAAGTCCTTAGGCAGCAATTAACGCAAATAAAGGTAAAGTGCATATTAAATGGAAAATTGAATACTAAATTTGTTTCCTGAGAAAATCAATGTTGAGCATTTAATCTCCTTAGTATCATCATTGATATTTATGATGCACTTTGAGTACCATGCTGATACCATAACCACATGAAAGTCAAAAGGAACAAGATATAGCAGTTTCTGCTTGAAAAGTCAGTATTTTCCCAAGCTTATCCTTAAAAGGGGAAATTTTAAAAATCTAGCCACAGAAGATATGTTTACATGTTACCCTGTGAAGCAAGAATTTTTATTAAGATCAAATGATTGGCTTCCTGAATTAATTTGTCTCATTTTTAAAATCAAACATTCTGTTGTACATGAGAAATTAAGTGACATCCATTAATAAGCTAGTTTGTGGGGTTTTTTTGTTTTTGTTCTTTTTTTGTTTTGTTTTGTTTTTGTTTTTTTGCCAGCAAACTTCACAGGTAAATGATGCTCTCACCATCATCAGGTGCTTTAATGGAAAATGAATTAAGTAAATTCCAATAATGGATTTTTTACACAGTTCAGTGAAAGTAAAACCTTTGAAATATATTCAGTCACATATATATTAGAAATTATATTGAACACTATGGTAAATTGTAAATGTTGAAATTTCAGGATTGGAGATAAAATTATTAGTCTCTGATAATAATACAAATTCTACATAAAGAAATCTATGCAGGAAACTTGTACTTCAAATTCATTGTGATGAAAAACATTATTTATATTGTATTCAAACATCCATCAATATTTTGCCAATCGAAACTAAAGCTATTTTTCATTTTTTAAATTTGTTATATTGTTTTTAAATATACACACATAGAGGATTGAGCTACAAAATTTTTTGTGATGAAATTCATGTTGAATGTAGAAAAAGTCTTTAGCATGCAAATATACTTTACTGTTCATTAGGAAGCAAATTTTAGGAAATCTTTGAAGAATCACTCTGTAATCAACCTATATGTCTTATTATGTTTTGAACATTATCACAAATGAGTCCAGTAAGTTTTTATTTTATATTTCTACACTAGTTATGAATCTTTAATCAAAGTATTCAATAAATGAACACCTCAAAATCTTCACTTTTGAAAGTGATAGAAAATGCAATTACTGAAAATAATTGTTGCAAATGAAAAAATTCAAAAATATCTATTAAAGCAAATAAAAAGGGAATATCTAGATTTGGGGGAAGAATTATTGCCTGGAGCTCCTATTTTTATCTGCATTAGTTTATATTGTAGTTTTGGAATGAAATGAAATTGGAAAAATTTCTTAGCGTCTTCATTTAGCAGTATATCCAAATAGTAGAAGTTATTTGAGAAGTTTTGTCTTGAAAAACTCTTTCTTGAAAAATGGCACCATGTGTAAAGGCAAATATTTGGACTGAAATATTAATATTTAAAATAAAGTTGAATAGAAAATGTCTTCCAGCAGAATTTTCTGTGAGTTTACCAGTTATCTCAGTTCCTGTAAAAAATAATTTCTCAGTTAAGTTTGTTGTGTTGCAAAGAATAGAGTCAACTGAGTATCACAATTTTAAATTTATTAACCAAAAATGCAACTTTGAAGCAGATTATAGGAAATTATATGAAAATAAAATAAAAACCACACCATATTTTAAAAATGATATTCTTTAAAAATGAAGGTGATATAGACAAACACAGCTAAGAAATTGATTAAAATATATGGCAGTATATGTAGAATAATTATTCTGCTTATGAAATATTTTAATGTTCAGATAGTAAATTTAAAATTCTTTTTTTTAGGGGCGCCTGGGTGGCTCAGTCGGTTGAGCGTCCGACTTTGGCTCAGGTCGTGATCTCACAGCTCGTGAGTTCGAGCCCCGCGTCAGGCTCTGTGCTGACAGCTCAGAGCCTGGAGCCTGCTTCTGCTTCGGTATCTCCCTCTCTCTCTGCCCCTAACCCACTCACATTCTGTCTCTGTCTCTCTCAAAAATAAATAAACATTAAAAAAATTTAAAAACAACATTCTTTTTTTTTTATTTTAGCTTTAGGTGTATATATCTATTCTATTTATTTAAAAGGAGTTTTTACCTAAAATATTTTCAATACAATTGTAACTCAGGCCCACTAGTATCATGAAAACAATTTGTCAGTCAATAAAACAATTGCTGGTAAATACTTTCAAAAATTCAATATATCATTTTAATTATTTTGCCATCCTGTTCCACTTTCAAAAGTTTCCAGTGTGGAAAAAAAAATTGTATGATATCTTTATTCACATGCTGCATCCATACCCAGTCAGGAAATTTCTGCATCAAGAAATCATGTTGGTTAAGCTCTGTGTCTCACTCCTTCTCTGCATCTCTGATGTCCTAAACCATTCCAAAACCAGTATACTCTTTCACCAAAATATCTAACACATCTTCCTCTATTCTGGCTCTGCTAAACGCTGTTGTCAATACAACAGGTAGAATGAAACTTTTTTAAAATGTAAATCTGTTCAAAAATTTGTAGATGTTCTTTATTTCACTCATAATAAAAGGTCAGTCTTAATTATAACCTTCAAAGGCTCTATTAGAGTTCACCCCATTACCTC
Organism: Lynx canadensis; assembly: GCF_007474595.2. Classification (NCBI taxonomy): domain Eukaryota; kingdom Metazoa; phylum Chordata; class Mammalia; order Carnivora; family Felidae; genus Lynx; species Lynx canadensis. The sequence continues at coordinate 136,855,354 of NC_044311.2, read as the reverse complement.
TTGGACCTTATTCTAATCAGGTCCTTGATCACTCTATTTTGGTTACATTCACCATTGACCTGCTATTGCTCTGACTCAAGAGTCACCTTCTTTATGTAAGAGTTTTGCTCTAGCTGTTCTCCCACAAAACGCTGTATGACTAACATCTCACATCCTTCAGATCTTGATTCAAATTTCACGTTGTCAATGAGCCATCACACCCTCCATGCATTCACCCTTCATGCTAACTGTTCTTTCTTGGGCATGAGAACTTCAGGTTCACCAAACCCTGCTTCCTTCTTTCCAATTTCCCTCTAATTTTTTCAGCGTGTAGTAAGCCATATGATTTACTTATTACATGTTATGTTTATGGATTCTCTCACCTTCTAGAATGTCTCAGGGTGGACCTCTATTTGTTGTTCTTCACTGAGAAGTCTCAAGTACCTAGAACCATGCCTGAACATAGTAGGTTATCCTTAGGAAATAAAGCTCACATTTTTGAGCATTGATTAGAATTATTATGAATACAGGGCACCTGGGTGGCTCAGTCAGTGAAGCATCCAACTTCAGCTCAGGTCAAGGTCTCACAGTTTAGGAGTCCAAGCCCTGTGTCGTGCTCTGTGCTGACAGCTTGGAGCTTGCACATGCTTCAAATTCTGTTTCTCTCTCTCTCTCTCTGTTCTTCCTTTGCTCATTCTCTGTCTCTCAAAAATAAATAAATGTTAACAAAATTTAAAACAAAAGAATTTATTATGAATATATAGTAAAACTGTTTCATAAATCTCTCTCTATATATAACTACACATATCCCTTAAAATGTATGTGTGTATAATATATATACACATGCAACATATTATATATATGCAATATATATTATATATATATATATATAGCCATTTTTATTGTGATTTGGTGGCAAAGGATTGTTTGGGAGATATATAAAGATATATGTAACATTTACCTATCTTTTTTTTTAATTTTTTTTAATGTTTTTATTTATTTTTGAGACAGAGAGAACGGCAGAGCATGAGCAGGGGAGGGGCAGAGAGAGAGGGAGACACAGAATCAGAAGCAGGCTCCAGGCTCTGAGCTGTCAGCCCAGAGCCCGATGCAGGGCTCGAACTCACAGACTGTGAGATCATGACCTGTGCCGAAGCCGGATGCTCAACTGACTGAGCCACCCAGGCGCCCCAACATTTACCTACCTATATATGTAGATATCTAATCATATATGTACATATGATTAGGTACCTATATATATAGATCTGTATTTATATACACATATCTACATAGATACATGTAGATATATATGTATGTAGATACACAAATCTATCCTTTTTGCCACCAAATCAAAATCTGCTATCCAGAAAAACTAATTTGAACAAAACTTGGAAAAGTATCAAACATCTCCAGTTTGAAAAAGCTCACAATTCAGCAAAAGCAATACGTTTAATGTTATAATAATTGAGAAACAGAATAAAGACTTGTCCTTTTTGGAATAAAATGCTCTATTTACCTTTTACATACTAGGTAAGATAGTTCAAAGTATTTTGTTGTTTGTTTGGTTTGGCCGTTGCATTTTAACACCTTGAAGAGTGTTTAGATTTATGATACAGTAATTGGAAGATTTTACATAAACTATAAAAATCAGAAATAGAGCCCAAGAAACAAAATGGTTAGAATGTTTTTTATTTTTCTATCCATAAACACATATGGCCAAAAAAAAGAAAAGGGAAAACCACAACCAAAGTAGGGTGTGTTGTGGCGTGTGAACAATACATTCAACTACTTTGAAGACCTACTATTATTTGTCAAAGATTTTAGAAATTGAGTGTTAAGACTAATTTTTCCTAATAATTTAGATTGCTTACCCTATGCCTTGCTCACATATTTCTTAAATTATAATTCAGAAAACATTGAAATATTTTAAATACCTGCATATTTTTTCTTCATATATAAAGAACCATAAGCATAAGCAACAAAAGACATTGTTTTGTTATTATTAAGGGATAAAATATATTTTAATCTTATCTATTTGAATGTAATCCACTTAAAATTTCATTAGACTTTACTAAAGTTATCTCCAGTGAGTAGAATTTTCATTTTCTAATTTAAAATGATGGAATTATAAGAGAAATAGTGTCCTAGAAAAGTTTATCTAGATATTTTTTATCCCTCAGAAAAATCCACCTTGGGATTAAATGGAGCATTTGAGTGTGATGAGATAGACATAGTAGTAAGAATGTATTTTATCCTACACAATTTTGTTTTTCCCTAGTGTCAAAACTACTCCTGAGGTATGGAGAAATTCAAATTTAAATTCATATTCCATTTCTACTGGAATATGAAAACAAATGAATTATAATGAATAAAATAGGGAAATTAGAAATATATTTAGTTACAAGTAGGGGTGCCTGGGTGGCTCAGTTGGTTAAGCATGTGAGTTTTGATTTTGGCTCAGGTCATGATCTCATGGTTTCTGAGTTCAAGCCGCACCCGGGACTCCTCACTGACAGTGCAGAGCCTGCTTGGGATTCTGTGTCTCCCTCTCTCTCTCTGCCCCTTCCCTGCTTGTTCTCTCTCTCCCTGTCTCAAAATAAATAAATAAACATTTTTTAAGAAGAAAAAAAAAATAGCTACAAGTAGAGAAGAATTTCAGGAAATTTCTCAATTCGGGGAGGATAATTTCTTTCCTTTTCTCCCTGTAGCACTGTGGAGCATTATGTTAATGCAGTTCATAAGTATTCATTGCAAAAATGTAAAATTATAAATTTGCATGTTTATTTATATTGGTAAGAATACAGAGAAATAGTTTCAAAATCTTAAATCACTCAAAATATAATAGAGTAGGGTGGAGTAGCCTCAAAGGTAATTAATATTAGCTCTAAGAGTAGATAAAACTGGTCTGTTAAATTGGGAGTTTAGGAGTAGAAAGAGAGGAATTTGTGAATCCAGAATCACATGAGGAGAACGGACTTCCGCGCTGGACAAAAGACAAGAATGGTCAAAGCTCCGTGAGCAAACACTTCAGGTCAGTCTTCACTTAGCTCAAACCATCCCAAGATGCAGAATTTCCTTGGCCTCCTCCATCCAAATATTCTTCAGGAGACTTTTATTGACCATTTGCCTCCAAATTCAGAGCAACTGCAGAGAACTCTCCTGTAACACCGACCCTTGGCTCAATCCTGTTTTCTTTTGGCCCCCAAATAGCCTCAGAGAAACGTGTCTATTATTTTGAGCAAGATAAGGCACTTGAGATTTAAAATTCAAACCCAAAATAACTTTCCTATAAAGAAGGAAGGAAGACAGAGCTCATCACTAGGAAGAAACTTTTTATTATCTATCAGAATTCATTTTAATTTTACATGAAGTAAAGTCATATGCAGACAGATGTAACCACGGGGCTGGGAGCAAAAGTGAAACTAGCTGATTCAGATATGTATTCAAAAGACAGAGGGAAAATGAGTCCCTCAACAGCCATTGTCCTGCTTAGCATCTGAAAAGAGGGAGCTAGGAACTGCAAAATGAAGATAAAGACTGAGTAGGGTAATATTGAGGAATAATAGCCTGAATACATACATATATAAGACTGAGCCAAATTGTACTCACTTGGCAAATATATATTTGACATTGTTCTTATTATCAATAATACTAAACTCGAACAAGAGGAACAATATTTATCTCAATATATTTGGGTGTGTCTGTGAATTTATATCCATTTTATGAAAGAAATGGGAAAATCATAACAGTGTAGTAATATTAATTTTGCCCGTTTCACTAAGCAGTTTATTTAACATAATTGCAAAAATCCCTGAAAACTTGATAAGTATGGTTTGATAAACACATTAGTTTCCTAGGGTGGCAGTAGCAAATTACCCCAAACTGGGTCTCTTAAAACAACAGAAATTTATTTTCACAGTTTTGGGGGCTAGAAGTCTGTCTGAAAGGCAGAGCTGTGCTCTCTTGGAAGGTTCTAAGCCAAGGGGTCATTTCTTACCTCTTTCTAGCTTCAGTGGTTGCTAGTAATGTTTGGTGTTTCTTGATGCATCTTTCCAATCTGTCTATCTCATCTGGTCTTTTCTCTCTTTGTCTTTAATGTTAAAAATGTCCTCTTCTTGTAAGGACATTAGTCATTGGATTCAAACTCACACTAGTGCAGTATGACCTAATTTTAACATCATTAAATCTGGGAAGACTCTCTCTCTAAATAAGGCCACATTTACAGTCACCTGGAATCAGGACTTAAACATATCTTTTTGAGAGACAAAATTTAATTGTATAACAGGTAAGATAAACATGGATGAGTAAAATAAAGAAAAAATACTTTTGCAAAGCATATGGTAGGGGGGGTGAAAGTCACCATAGGCTGAAGAGGACAGTGGAAAAGCAAGAAAGATGGATATGCCAGAAAACATGAAAGGGAGATAAAAACTGAGATAAAGAAGATGAGAATCATAAGATTCATGCATTTCATATATATGAGGACAAGTAGCAGAATTATAGAAAATTTAAAGTCCATCTTTATTTAAACACAACAACTTGAAGTAGATAAGCCAGTAGGAAGGCAACTGTGTGCCTCTCTCCAGACTTATGTCTCCATTACTATTAACTGATAACTTGGGAACCTGCAATTCTAAAGCCAGACAAGTGGTTCTTGCTTGTTGAAATCTATTTGGTTAATGAGAAATAAGCCAAAAGCGTATTTTTTGTTGCAAACTTAATTGTGTCTCTTGAATTAAAAGGCATCTATGCGGCCGTGTGTAATATCAGAGCCCGTGCATTTTTCCACCCAGCTCTGTTAAATCAGTTCAGATAAGTTCATCCAGTACAAGACAGCTCGTAAAAAGGAGCAATGTCTGCATACAATGAATCTTTCACTCCTGATTCTTTTATAAAAATTCAAGTGTCAATACCATTCACAGAACTAAGGTAACATCCAGTCACAAATTCCAATTTAAAATATCCAAGGTAGGATATGAACTTGCTGGGATTCAACACAAATGTTCTATGCATACGAGGGTTTCAATTTTACTATCAATGTGACATACGAAAAATATGTCGCACTTCTTTAATAAACCAATCTATATCTGTAGCTGTGGAAGAACTCAGTGAAAAGAACTCTTTAAAACTTACTTAAGTTATATTAACTTTGGAAAATACAATATCATTATTCAAAAGACTTTAAAATTCTGAAGACACATATTTATGTATCTGTTAATTTTTTTTAAGTTTATTTACTTATTTTGATAAAGAGAGAGCACATGTAGGGGAGGGGCAGAGAGACAGGGAGAGAGAATCCCAAGCAGGCTCTACACTGTCAGTGCAGAGCCTGATGTAGAGCTCGAACTCATGAACCAAGAGATCATGGACCTGAGCCGAAATCAACAGGCAGATGCTTAACCGACTGAGCCACCCAGACGCCCCTATATATGTTAAATTTTAAGTGGGTTATTATAAAGAACTTTTCTCATAAACCACAACACTCATATCAATTTAATAAAATGACAATACTTCTATCACCTAATGAAAGTAAAACCAAATAATAATGTACCTATGTAGAAATATATGTAGCGATATTAGAGCATATTTCATATAAAACTATATTTTTATATAAAACCATATGTGTGTGTGTATATAGATATCCATATGTGTATGTCCATATACATATATGTATGTGTGAAAATAATATAACAAATATTGATCTTCTATTTTTGAGAATCTTGCTTGTTGCAGAAAAGGAATATTTTGTTTTGCTATCTTGCTATGCAGTGAGGCACTTGCTTGAGGGGAGACAGAGGAAGCCCTTTCTTGTCCAATTTGACCTAAGACCAGATGTGGGTGTGAATCAATTTAACTAAGTCAAGAGAGTATTAAAAGATTGTCCCCATATTTAACTGTGCATTTTAATTAGTAACAGAAATGGACATTTTGATCTCTATCTTTCTGAATCCTGGATAATTATCTCAATGGATTTTTTTCTATTTTTTTTAACATTTATTCATCTTTGAGAGACAGAGAGAGACAGAGCATGAGCAGGGAAGGGGCAGAGAGAGGGAGACACAGAATCTGAAGCAGGCTCCATCCTCTGAGCTGTCAGCACCAAGCCCGATGAGGGGCTGGAACTCAGGAACTGCGAGATCATGACCTGAGCTGAAGTCAGACGCTCAACCAACTGAGCCATCCAGGCGCCCCTCAATAGATTTTTAACTTGTGCAATAAATAAGGGTGTGATTTATCCACCCTCTAGGATTCCAAAAATATTTATACATATTTAACACAAATCCAGATTTACACATTTATCTAAACCAGAAATCTGACAGTTATCCTAGAATACCTTCCTTATCTTCAAATTGATGAAACTCATTATTCTGTCACCAAGTTTTATTGATTTGACCTCCAAAATAGAGATTTTCTTTCAATTTCATCAGATTTTCTCCATCTCCACGGTCGTTGTTTTGACTTGGTTTTCATCATTTATTATCACACTAGTGCAGTTGCTTTCCTGCTTCCAGTCTTTCTCTTACCCACGCAGCTTACAAAATATTAATCAAACCCAAACTTAACCATGCCACTTTGCTACTTAAAATCCTTCTCTTACCCCTGTCCTTTGAGGATAATGTCCAAACCTGCTCGAGTGGTATTTGAGGACACTCAGGAGCTCTTTCACACTTCATCTTCCATCACTTTTCTTATCATTCTGTGTAGACATCCTCCATAGAATTCCTTGAAAAGGTTATGCCTGGAATCACCTCCCTCCATTAACTCACCTAATTCATATCCTCAAAGCTCAAGTTAAGATATGCAATGACACTTTTTCCAGTTTTCTCTCTGCTCAGAAATATGTGCTACCTCCATCGTCCCATACACCTCTATAAATGCTGAAGCGTAGCATGCCTTGTCTCTTAATTATCAATGCACACGCTGTTCCCCCACGCCCAGGACACTGGTAAATATTTGAGCAAAGAACTATGTCTTATTCATTTAGGTAAGATCCTATTCTAGTATATAACATGTCATAGGAGGTGACCTATGATATAAACATCTTACAACTGAAAGAATAAAACAAAATTTTGATTCTAAGTTGAGGTTCAACCGAGAGTATTCATAATCTTTAAATACAGGGAAAGCACTCTGTGAACTTTTTTTAACTTTTTTAAAATTTTGGTACAGTTGACATACAATGTTACATTAGTTTCAGGTGTGCAACAGTGATTTGACAAGTTTATGCATTATGCTATGGTCACCACAAATATAGCTGTATCTCTCACTTCCCTTCACCCAGATTGCCCATCTGCCACCCTTCTTCCCTCTGGCAACCATTAGCTTGTTCTCTGTACTTATAGATATGATTCTACCTTTTGTTTGTTTACTCATTTGTTTTGTTTGTTTGTTTTTAGATTCCTCATATGAGTGAGATCATATGGCATTTGTCTTTCTCAACCTGACTTATTTCACTTAGCATAATACTCCTATGTTGTCACAAATTAACTCTTATTTATTGAAAATTTAGAAGAGGAAAGTCCTATGAGACAGAGGGAGTCGTATTTTCAGGATTCCACTGACTCCCCAAATTGGGACACATCCTTAACTGTATTGAACACACACCATGGTAATATAATGGAAGAGTGAAAGCCAGAGAAGAGAAGGTCCTCACTTACACGTTGAACACAATGGTCACATACTCTTTGGATGTTGCCAAACTGAACACAGTGAACATAATGGTCACAAACACTTTTGGGTAACGTGTACAGATGCTTCGGGTACAAAATAATTGCTTGGGGGCAGGTAGGGAGTCTCACCCTATGTTTTAAAAACACATACACACATACACACTCACATAGGGAAAATCAAGGATCATGAATAGGTTGGGCAATAATAGTTCACATAATCCTTTAAAATACCTTGTTAAGATATGTGCAAATATAATAAAGTCATTTTTGCTTAAGCATATTTTTCAAGACTTACACTTATTTAAAAGAAAAAATGACTTTAAATTTCTGGCATTTAGCATCCTATTTTCATGCCAAGTTTTCAGTAGATAGCAGTTTTTAGTGTGACATACATTACAATAAATTACAAGGTTTTCATTAAACACTTATCCAACTCCCATGCACTGATGCATATTCACACACACACACAGACACACACACATGAAATCCCCTCAAATTTTCCCTCATCGTTTCAATTAGCATACACAGTTTTAACTTCTCTCACAGATTTTTTTTTTCCCTTCTGGAACCCTGAAACCATTTAGAATACTTTCAGAACAGAATATCTGTTTTAAAATATATACCAAATGCTAACTGGTTCTTTCTAAGAATTACAAGCATTGTGTTCTCATTAGAAGACAGATTCAGTTTTCCCAAGAGCATAGTAATCTCAAGGAGGTCTCTCACTTTGTCCTCTGGCATGAAAAAAAAAATTCTCTTAATGATACCAATTAAGAGGTGTGAATGTCATTTCTACATCTTTGTTCTGTTTCAGGTCAGCAAGTCCAGGGCTCAAAACAAAGTCATATCAACCTTGTTAAAGTTTATACAGACTTTTGTAACATTCGATCAGGAAGGCAAATATTTCAAAATAACTGCAAATATCTTAAGGTATTCTCAATAAGAGATTTACATTATTTATACCCTATTTTTATTTATTTTCTCTCTATAAAACAAAAGAAGGAAAAGGCATGAAATGTATCACTCTAATCTTACCTGAATTTCTCTTTTAGTTTCTACTTGTGAGTTTAACTATGCAGTATTAACTTTTCTTAAATCCCTTTACACAAATAATGCAATTTTCATGTAACATTACTTTGATTACTCTTTTCAAGAATGACAAGGACAGCCGTTCTTGCATACTTTTTCTTTTGACCTTCCATCTCAAGATGTTGATTCCCTCCTCCTTAATGTTTACATGTGCTCATTCAGCAATAATTTGTCACTTTTATCTGGATCAGCTAGTGTCTAAGTGCCATTCAAAACTGGTTCAGCTCAATGAGGCAGTAAAGATCTATGGCTTCTAGAGTACTCTGGTTAACAACTAAAAGTGAAGTATGGAGAAAAGAGGGTAGGGTTATATTGCAGGAGGCATTTTAATCCTGCAGAAGCTGAAAGAGCTGTGCCTTCTTCTGTAAAAAAGTCACGGGTCCCTTGTACATAAAATTAATGTTTTGTAATGATAATTGAACAAAAATATTAAAAGTATAATTGTTTACAATGAATTAATTTTACATAAGCTAATTTTATAGTACATAATTTTGTTGAGTTATAAAAAATAGTATATCTTTGCATGATGTCTAATTTGCTTGAAGGTTTTTTTTTTAATTTTTTTTTTTATTCTTAAGTACACATTAAAGCTAAAAAATACATTTAGGAGAGCCTGGGTGGATCAGTCCGTTAAGCGTCCGACTTCGGCTCAGGTCATGAGTTAGTGGTTCATGAGTTTGCGCCCCATAGCCGGCTCTGTGCTGACAGCTCGGAGCCTGGAGCCTGCTTCAGATTCTGTTTCTCCCTTTCATTCTGACCCTCCCCCACTCATGCCCTGTCTCTGTCTCTGTCTCTCTCTCTAAAAACAATTTAGGTAATATTAGCATCAATAATATGAATTATCTCAAGCATAATTGAGAGTTCCAGATAGAGTGCTTACTATTTTTTCTCAGATCATTTGAAATTTGTACTCAATTTTTTAGAGCAGTTTTAAAATTCAATACCATCGTGGGGCACCTGGGTGGCTCAGTCGGTTAAGTGCCCGACTTCAGCTCAGGTCATGATCTCACACTCCCTGAGTTCAAGCCCTGCGTCAGGCTCTGTGCTGACAGCTCGGATCCTGGAGCCTGCTTCAGATTCTGTCTCCCTCTCTCCCTCTCTCTCTCTCTCTCTCTGCCCTTCTCCTGCCCATGCTCTGTCTCTCTATGTCTCAAAAATAAATAAAAACATTATTTTTTTTTAATTCAATACAATCAACCCTCAACACTTTGAAGTGCATTGGGTTATTGTTTCTGTTTTATATGTGAGAAACCTCAAATCCATAAAAGTAACAATGATTTTCCATGCTCACTAAGGAATAAGCAAACAATTTTGGAGCCCAATAAAATATCAGAGGTATAATTATATTTAGGGTCCTGAATATTATTTTCCCCAAATATGATTAAATCTTTTCTGAATATTAATTTCAGGGAACAGGTTGAATATAATCAAATTCTTCAATATATTTCCAAGAAGTTATAACTAGGTGGAATCAAATTTTATATTGAAGATTATATTCAATTTCTTTTTAACAGAACTACTCAAGAGTACACTTGTATTTCCTAATTTCTTCAGCATTCGTTTTCACCATTAAAAATATTTCTCTTGAAAAAAGTCAAACATATAAACATAGTTTAAAAAGGTGTATTTTAAAATGAAAAGTAAAGTTCTCTCTCTACCAGAAAAGTATCAGACACACTCGTCTAGAAGTGAACACTCTTGAAAAGTTTCTTAAATATCTTTCTATAATTGTATGCACAGAGAAGTATACACATGTACAGACACACACACACACACACACACACACATATATATATAAAATATGTGCACATGTACATAATGTTATTTATATATTTAAATATATACTTTGAGGGTTTTTTCAGTGTGTCATATATCTTGAAGACCTTTTCATATGGACACATATAATTTTATCTTATTTTTTCTAATGATAACCTAGTATCCTATCGTCTTTAAAACATGGTATATAGTAATTGCTTACCCAATCATATTGTATATTATATTAGCATATATATAATATCAGATTATATAAAGTATCATATTTGTAGTTTGTTTTTCATTTCTTCAATAATGAACATGTTTCACAGTAATTTATGAATTCCCTGTTCATGTTCTAGGCCCATATTTCTGTCATGTTTCTGATGATTTGTGTCAGTTAGGTCAGTAGCAACTTTGCAATTTCTTTTTTGGTCTTTGACCCACTTAGAAACCTCACTGCTCTTCTCTTGCCATAGATCATCAAATAATCATGCAATTATGTGCATTTTGTTATTTCCTTTCTGGCCTCAAGGCATTTCCCATGCACAGAAAACCTGGAGCATGTCAGTGCTTGGGGAAATCTTCCCACCCATCTGTTTGCTACTATCCTACTTCAGATCTCTTCCAATCACTTTCAAAAATAATTCTGGGAAGCTCCAGATTAGATTAGATACTCTACAAGAGTATTTATCATACTCTATTAATGTTTTTCATTTAATTATTACTTTTCACCACTAGACATTTAAGTTTTAGGAATGAAGTCAGGGGATGCATCTGTATCCCCAGCATTTAGCACAATGCCTGGCACACAGAAGGTATTCAATAGATAGTGTTTTTATCTGAGTAAAATCTCTATTGGATTAAATACATCTTGAAGCTGTTATACACCTGTAGAGTAATTAAAAAGGAACAGTGGGATTAGGATTAAATCACATTATCTGCTTCTTCAATTATTCATGCACGTGATCATTCTATAAACATAGTTACCTATTATACATTTGACATTAATAACAAAAATAGCCAGCAATAACACTAAACTATTGAGCAAGTGGTACTTATGTACTTAAGACATTTGCATACATTTCGCATTAATTCTTCCAAAAATCCTGAATGGAACGTTAATTATGGAGGCTTTATGAACACACACACACACACACACACACACACACACAAAAGTAAAATTAAGAAAGCTTAAGTGATATGTTAGTATTGCGGTGAGTATTCTATCACTCATAGGTGACAGAATCAGGAAAATTGAATTCTATATTTCATTGATTCTATTGTCTAGATTTTTTTAGCCATCTCCATAAAGAAGATATTATTTTTTAGTAGCCAATGATAGCCAATGTAAATCCAATTACAAGATCATCAGTAAAATATTTCCATTGAATCCCTTTCTTTAATTTTCTATGTATCCCTTTGTGACTTCTTTTCTATCTGCATTTATTGAAATAATGCCAAGATTTGTTTCTTTTTATTCTGGTAACGTATTCAAATAGTGATTGATTTTTAGAATGTTGAAATTCCCTTGAACTCCTAGGATAAAACATTCTTGGTGAAAATTTATTAAAATTTTCATATTCTACTGAATTTGATTTGTTAGCATTTTGTTGAAGATTTCTGCATCTATGTTTATAGGTCATTTGTTTTGATTTTCAGGTTTTTAAAAAATCTTTGTGTCAGGTGTTATTACGATTCATCTAGCTTTGTAAAAATCAATTGAGAAGTGTTTCCTCTATCTCTACTTTCTGAAAGAATTTGTGAAGTGTTGACTATTTCTTTTTACAAGTTATAAAAATATACTCGTAAATATAAAATTATGGTCCAGACAAGATGGTGTACACTCATCTTCTCCTCGCTGCTCCCTGTTTGGTACAACCGTAAACCCTATGATGAATGCAATAGGTAATTAAAAAATAAATGCAAAGGTAATAAATAGAACTTAAAAAGTGGACAAAGGAAGGCAGACTGATTTGAGATTCCAGAACTGGAGGAATAGCATAGTGTGTCTTGTGAAAACCCACCCAGCAGAAGAGGTGACTCAAACTTGCTGTTTTCCACCCTCCAACTTAGCAAGTAGAAGCGGCCAAGTATGTTCATCACTCATTTAGATCAAATGGGAGTACTGGAAAGGCAGTACTGGAAAGAGAGATTGATAGAAACTCCACTGACAATGATCAACCAGGGGAAGTATGGTCTTACCCCACATGATCTCAGTGGGGACAAGGAACACACACAAAAACACCAGGCAGTTGGGGTCACCAGCAGGTGGGAATCTACCAAAACAAGCATCCAGCCAGGGATGACGTCTCTGTCTCCTACAAGCAAGGGGGCTCCCACCACAAAAAGAAGCCTCACCCAGAACAGATATTTTGTCCTTTTGGGCCTGAGTCTCCCCTCCCTCACCTAGAGATATCTGGTGGCCAGTGGGCAGCAGCAAAGTGATCTGTCCACAAGCAGACCAGCTCCTGATGCATTTTTAATCACCACAGACCAAAAACGCACCTTCCCCACTGTGACCCAGTCAAATTAAACACCTTTTGTCCACTTGAGCACCAGGAATTGTGACTCTGGAAGCCCTCTTGGAAGCAAAAACAAACAAACAAAAACAAAACAAAACCAAGGAGACTAAACTAGCCATGCAAAGATTCTAAAAATCAGGTAGTCATTGGACCCACAGCCTACAAATATAGGCCGGAGTTTGTATGGTAAACCTAAACAGAGTGAATGCCTGCCAAATTAAAAAATTAAACAGGACTCTAGTCTCCTAATATAATGCTCAAAATTGTCCAGAATACAATAAAATTGTTTTCATTTTGCCTAGAATCTGGAAAATCACAACTTGAAGGAGAAAAGGCATTTGCCTGATACCAATCCCAAAATGAATCAAATGTTGGAATTATCTAATGATATTTAAATAGTACTAATAAAAATGCTTCAACAATACATTACACATCCCCTTGAAACAAATGAAAAATGAAAACATTAGCAGCAGCACCTGAGTGGCTCAGTTGGTTAAGAGTCTGACTTTGGCTCAGGTCATGATCCACGGTTCTTGAGTTTGAGCCCAATGTCAGGCTCTGTGCTGACATCTCAGAGCCTGGAGTCTGCTTTGGATTTAATGTCTCCCTGTCTCTGCTCCTTCCCCACTCTTACTCTCTCTCTGGGTCTCTCTCTCTCTCTCTCAACAATAGATAAACATTAACTATTTTTTTTAATAATAAAGCATTAGCAAAGAAGTACAAAGTTTGAAAAAGAACCAAATGGAAATCATAAAAATGCAATACAATAACAGATAAAAACTTCCTAGAAGAGTTCAATAGTACAGGGAGAAAATACAGGATACAACCATTGAATTTGAGGGCAGATCAATAGAATTTACCAAATCTGAACAACAGAGGGAAGAAATATTGGGGAAAGCATAAACAGAGCAATAAGGTTTTGTGGGAAAATAACTTAAGATTCAATATTCTTGTAGGAGTCCCACCTGAATAATTAATATATATTATGTATTGGATATGTGTTATCTGGTTATGTGGAGAATTTTCCAAATTATCAACTACTTGCTCCTCTTTACTTAGCAAGTTCTTCAACATATTTCTTTCTTCTCCCACTTTACTATATGCAGTAAGGTGCATACTCCACCTCCCACAATCTGCTTAGAAATCTACTCTAAAAAACATCCAAGTTCATCACTTTCCACCCAACATTAGAATACAATTTAGCCAAGCACTGATTTCAACAGTATCAATAATATATCAATATTTGTCTTCTAAGGCATCACCAGAAACACCTTTAACATTCGTAGTTCTACCAACATTCTGTTCATAATGATATTTGTATTTTTTAAGATGATGAGAGAAAGTTCTCCGTAGCTCTCCTCTTTTCAAGCTTTCACAGTCTCTACTGACTGTATTGCTGCCAAAAGTCCCTTCAGGGCAATCCAGGCTTTTTCTACAAAACATCTGAAAACGCTTACTAGCTCTATCCATTACCTGAGTCCAAAGCCATATCTACGTTTTTAGGTTTGTGTTACAGCATCACCCCTCCTTCTCTCCGCAAAGATCATTATTAGTTTGCTAGGACAGCCATAACCAAGTCCTACAGAATGTGTGGCTTAAAACAACAGAAATGTATTTTTCACAGTTCTGAAGGATAAAGGTCCTAAAGTGTGGTATCAGGAGAGTCACATCCTCCCTTCTTTGCCTCTTCCTAGATCCTGGTGGTTACTAACAATCCTTGTTTTTTCTTGATTTGTAGTTGAATCACACCAGATTCTGCCTAGATAGACACATAATATTTTTTCTTTGTCTTTGTCTCTGCTTTCTTTTCTTTTCTTTTCTTTTCTTTTCTTTTCTTTTCTTTAAGTTTATTTATTTATTTTGAGTGGGGAGGGGCAGAGAGAGAGGGAGAGAGAGAATCCCAAGCAGGCTCCATACTCATCACAGAGCCAAGAGTCGGTTGTTTAACTGACTGAGGCACCCAGACAACCCTCTGTTTTCTTTCCTCATAAGGACACCAGTCATTGGATTAGGGTACACTTTAATCAATCTGATTTCAACTTAATTTAACATCAGTTGCCCAGTTTCCAGTATGGTCACATTCTGTAGTTCTGCATTTCTGGGAGACACTGCTGAAGACAGTATACTATCCTTCTTATGAGTTTTATGACTATCTGATGATTGAAGCGTAAATTATAACACAATATTATACTCAAGATAATACAATTTGTAAGTGGTGAAACTAAAAAGAACTAAATGTAATTTGAAGTCCCTATATTTCACTCCATGTATTAAATGTCTGAAACCACACTTGAAATATCTTTTGTGGGAGGGTTTTGATTATGAATTCAGTTTATTTAATCAGATTCCTTATTCCAGCACCTGGGTGGTTCAGTTGGTTAAGCGTCTGATTGGTGGTTTTGGCTCAGCTCAGGATCTCGCGGTTTCATGAGTTCAAGCTCTACATCGGGCTCTGCGCTGGCAGTGCTGAGCCTGCTTGGAATTCTCCCCCCACCTCCCTGCCCCTCCTCTAATCACACTGTCTCTGTCTCTCTCAAAATAAATAAATAAACTAAAAAAATCTAATCAGATTCCTTATTGCTTCTTGAATTAGTTT
Source organism: Lynx canadensis (assembly GCF_007474595.2). NCBI lineage: Eukaryota > Metazoa > Chordata > Mammalia > Carnivora > Felidae > Lynx > Lynx canadensis. The sequence continues at coordinate 136,839,743 of NC_044311.2, read as the reverse complement.
TGCTATGTTATGTTTTTCAAGGAATTTTTTCTCATCTACGTAATAAATATTACCATAAAGCTTTCCTTTCCTTTTCATTTTAATCTCTATGATCAATAATGATAACTCCTCTTTTATTCCTTATGGTGTTTGTGTTTGTCTTCTTTAAATTCCTTGACAAATCTTGGTTTAGGTCTATCAATTTTATTTAAACTTTGAAATAATCAACTTTTTACTTTTTTTTCAATTTCTGCCTTCTATTTCTTTGATTTTTATTTCCACTTGTATTCTGTTCTGCCTATTATTTTAAATTTAATTTGCTCTTTGTTTTAATCTGGTTGAGTAGGAATTAATATGATTGTTTGAACATTTATTCTTTTGAAAAGTATAGACATTTACAGTTTCAATCTGCATCGGCTGCTAATCTTATGTCTTACAAATTTTGATATTTGGGGTTTTCCTCATTAATTTTCCAGTATTTTTAAATTACCCTTTGGACATTTCCTTTGGCTCACGTGTGACTTGGAAGTGAGGATATTCCCTTAAATTTGGGAATTTTCTATTTCTTATTGTGTTGATTTCTAACTTAATAATTTGAGTCAGGTGATCTACTGTGTATGATTTGTATGTTGTGAAGTTTATTGAACCTGATTTGATGGGTCAGAATATGGTCTTTACCATGTGAATTTTTAAAGCATGTTTGTTTGTTGCAGTTGCAGTTGTTGGGTACAGTTTTTTTGTAAATAGTATTACAGGTTTATAGTATTGCTCTGATCTCCTACACGCATACTAGATTTTTGTCTATTTGTTTTATTAATTACTAAGAGAACTACATTATAATGTCAAATTAAGTTGAAGAATTTGTCTATTTTTTTTCTTTAATGCTGTAGTTTTTGCTTCATATATTTTCAAATTCTGTGGTTAGGTGCAAACACAGGTAGAACTGTTAGGTCTTTCTAATGAATCTCCCCTTTATTGTTATGAAAGGTCACTTTTTATTTCTCCTCTGTTATTTTTTGTGAGGTTTCTTTTGTCTGATAATATAGCCTTAGGGCTTTCTTATGCTTACTGGCTGTGTGATGTGTGCTTTTACTTTAAACCAATCATGTCTAATTTTAATGTATATCTTTTGGGCATAGTCCTTATTCCCAAATCAAAGCTTTCCCATTGTCTCTGGTGTCAGGCTCTGGGGATGAATGAGTGGCTGATGAGCTCTCACCCCTCAGGCAGGATTGAATCTTTAATATCCTTCAGCACTGTTTGACCTCTCTCACCCCTGCTGCTCCTTTGTTCTCAATTTGGTTACAACCTTTCTGTTGTAAACCCCTTGCCTTCTTACCCTACACCTTCTCAGCCAAGCGTTCATCAAAGATTTGCTGGAAGCCCTCATGTAGATTTCTGCCTCCCCATCCCCAAACCTTTGTGGCTCTACACAGCCACACCCTGAGGATTCCAGGTTGCTGTTCTGAACTCTGCCTCTTGAGTTCAGTAGTATCACCCGTGCTCTGCTAAGACTCCAGTGTTCTGTGTTTGGAAGATTTTCATCAGGCAAGAAGCCCGAGTGAAAATGAGATTCACCTCCTGACCCCCTCCCCCCCCCACCCAACCACCACACTCAGTGATCAGTTTTTTATTGCATGTTTTTCTTTGACTGAAGATAGTGGTCTCAAATGTTCTGTCCAACTTTGAGTATGACAAGTCCAGGCCCATTTCCTCTATCATCACAAGTCTCTGATTTTTTTTTTTTTATATATGAAATTTATTGACAAATTGGTTTCCATACAACACCCAGTGCTCATCCCAAAAGGTGCCCTCCTCAATACCCATCACCCACCCTCCCCTCCCTCCCACCCCCCATCAACCCTCAGTTTGTTCTCAGTTTTTAACAGTATCTTATGCTTTGGCTCTCTCCCACTCTAACCTCTCTCTTTTTTTTTTTTTTTCCTTCCCCTCCCCCATGGGTTCCTGTTAAGTTTCTCAGGATCCACATAAGAGTGAAACCATATGGTATCTGTCTTTCTCTGTATGACTTATTTCACTTAGCATCACACTCTCCGGTTCCATCCACGTTGCTACAAAAGGCCATATTTCATTTTTTCTCATTGCCACGTAGTATTCCATTGTGTATATAAACCACAATTTCTTTATCCATTCATCAGTTGATGGACATTTAGGCTCTTTCCATAATTTGGCTATTGTTGAGAGTGCTGCTATGAACATTGGGGTACAAGTGCCCCTATGCATCAGTACTCCTGTATCCCTTGGGTACATTCCTAGCAGTGCTATTGCTGGGTCATAGGGTAGGTCTATTTTTAATTTTCTGAGGAACCGCCACACTGCTTTCCAGAGCGGCTGCACCAATTTGCATTCCCACCAACAGTGCAAGAGGGTTCCCGTTTCTCCACATCCTCTCCAGCATCTATAGTCTCCTGATTTGTTCATTTTGGCCACTCTGACTGGCGTGAGGTGATACCTGAGTGTGGTTTTGATTTGTATTTCCCTGATAAGGAGTGACGCTGAGTATCTTTTCATGTGCCTGTTGGCCATCTGGATGTCTTCTTTAGAGAAGTGTCTATTCATGTTTTCTGCCCATTTCTTCACTGGGTTATTTGTTTTTCGGGTGTGGAGTTTGGTGAGCTCTTTATAGATTTTAGATACTAGCCCTTTGTCCGATATGTCATTTGCAAATATCTTTTCCCATTCCGTTGGTTGCCTTTTAGTTTTGTTGGTTGTTTCCTTTGCTGTGCAGAAGCTTTTTATCTTCATAAGGTCCCAGTAATTCACTTTTGCTTTTAATTCCCTTGCCTTTGGGGATGTGTCGAGTAAGAGATTGCTACGGCTGAGGTCAGAGAGGTCTTTTCCTGCTTTCTCCTCTAAGGTTTTGATGGTTTCCTGTCTCACATTTAGGTCCTTTATCCATTTTGAGTTTATTTTTGTGAATGGTGTGAGAAAGTGGTCTAGTTTCAACCTTCTGCATGTTGCTGTCCAGTTCTCCCAGCACCATTTGTTAAAGAGGCTGTCTTTTTTCCATTGGATGTTCTTTCCTGCTTTGTCAAAGATGAGTTGGCCATAAGTTTGTGGGTCTAGTTCTGGGGTTTCTATTCTATTCCATTGGTCTATGTGTCTGTTTTTTTGCCAATACCATGCTGTCTTGATGATGACAGCTTTGTAGTAGAGGCTAAAGTCTGGGATTGTGATGCCTCCTGCTTTGGTCTTCTTCCTCAAAATTCCTTTGGCTATTCGGGGCCTTTTGTGGTTCCATATGAATTTTAGGATTGCTTGTTCTAGTTTCAAGAAGAATGCTGGTGCAATTTTGATTGGGATTGCAGTGAATGTGTAGATAGCTTTGGGTAGTATTGACATTTTGACAATATTTATTTTTCCAATCCATGAGCAGGGAATGTCTTTCCATTTCTTTAAATCTTCTTCAATTACCTTCATAAGCTTTCTATAGTTTTCAGCATACAGATCCTTTACATCTTTGGTTAGATTTATTCCTAGGTATTTTATGCTTCTTGGTGCAATTGTGAATGGGATCAGTTTCCTTATTTGTCTTTCTGTTGCTTCATTACTAGTGTATAAGAATGCAACTGATTTCTGTACATTGATTTTGTATCCTGCAACTTTGCTGAATTCATGTATCAGTTCTAGCAGACTTTTGGTGGAGTCTATCGGATTTTCCATGTATAATATCATGTCATCTGCAAAAAGCGAAAGCTTGACTTCATCTTTGCCAATTTGGATGCCTTTGATTTCTTTTTGTTGTCTGATTGCTGATGCTAGAACTTCCAGCACTATGTTAAACAACAGCGGTGAGAGTGGGCATCCCCGTCGTGTTCCTGATCTCAGGGAAAAAGCTTTCAGTTTTTCCCCGTTGAGGATGATGTTAGCTGTGGGCTTTTCATAAATGGCTTTTATGATCTTTAAGTATGTTCCTTCTATCCCGACTTTCTCAAGGGTTTTTATTAAGAAAGGGTGCTGGATTTTGTCAAAGGCCTTTTCTGCATCGATTGACAGGATCATATGGTTCTTCTCTTTTTTTTTTGTTAATGTGATGCATCACGTTGATTGATTTGCGAATGTTGAACCAGCCCTGCATCCCAGGAATGAATCCCACTTGATCATGGTGAATAATTCTTTTTATATGCTGTTGAATTCGATTTGCTAGTATCTTATTGAGAATTTTTGCATCCATATTCATCAGGGATATTGGCCTGTAGTTCTCTTTTTTTACTGGGTCTCTGTCTGGTTTAGGAATCAAAGTAATACTGGCTTCATAGAATGAGTCTGGAAGTTTTCCTTCCCTTTCTATTTCTTGGAATAGCTTGAGAAGGATAGGTATTATCTCTGCTTTAAACGTCTGGTAGAACTCCCCTGGGAAGCCATCTGGTCCTGGACTCTTATTTGTTGGGAGATTTTTGATAACCGATTCAATTTCTTCGCTGGTTATGGGTCTGTTCAAGCTTTCTATTTCCTCCTGATTGAGTTTTGGAAGAGTGTGGGTGTTCAGGAATTTGTCCATTTCTTCCAGGTTGTCCAATTTATTGGCATATAATTTTTCATAGTATTCCCTGATAATTGTTTGTATCTCTGAGGGATTGGTTGTAATCATTCCATTTTCATTCATGATTTTATCTATTTGGGTCATCTCCCTTTTCTTTTTGAGAAGCCTGGCTAGAGGTTTGTCAATTTTGTTTATTTTTTCAAAAAACCAACTCTTGGTTTCGTTGATCTGCTCTACAGTTTTTTTAGATTCTATATTGTTTATTTCTGCTCTGATCTTTATTATTTCTCTTCTTCTGCTGGGTTTAGGCTGCCTTTGCTGTTCTGCTTCTATTTCCTTTAGGTGTGCTGTTAGATTTTGTATTTGGGATTTTTCTTGTTTCTTGAGATAGGCCTGGATTGCAATGTATTTTCCTCTCAGGACTGCCTTCGCTGCGTCCCAAAGCGTTTGGATTGTTGTATTTTCATTTTCGTTTGTTTCCATATATTTTTAAATTTCTTCTCGAATTGCCTGGTTGACCCACTCATTCGTTAGTAGGGTGTTCTTTAACCTCCATGCTTTTGGAGGTTTTCCAGACTTTTTTCTGTGGTTGATTTCAAGCTTCATAGCATTGTGGTCTGAAAGTATGCATGGTATGATTTCAATTCTTGTAAACTTATGAAGGGCTGTTTTGTGACCCAGTATATGATCTATCTTGGAGAATGTTCCATGTGCATTCGAGAAGAAAGTATATTCTGTTGCTTTGGGATGCAGAGTTCTAAATATATCTGTCAAGTCCATCTGATCCAATGTCTCATTCAGGGCCCTTGTTTCTTTATTGACTGTGTGTCTAGATGATCTATCCATTTCTGTAAGTGGGGTGTTAAAGTCCCCTGCAATTACCACATTCTTCTCAATAAGGTTGCTTCTGTTTATGAGTAATTGTTTTATATACTTGGGGGCTCCGGTATTCGGTGCATAGACATTTATAATTGTTAGCTCTTCCTGATGGATAGACCCTGTAACTATTATATAATGTCCTTCTTCATCTCTTGTTACAGCCTTTAATTTAAAGTCTAGTTTGTCTGATATAAGTATGGCTACTCCAGCTTTCTTTTGGCTTCCAGTAGCATGATAAATAGTTCTCCATCCCCTCACTCTGAATCTAAAGGTGTCCTCAGGTCTAAAATGAGTCTCTTGTAGACAGCAAATAGATGGGTCTTGTTTTTTTATCCGTTCTGATACCCTATGTCTTTTGGTTGGCGCATTTAATCCATTTACATTCAGTGTTATTATAGAAAGATACGGGTTTAGAGTCATTGTGATGTCTGTATGTTTTATGCTTGTAGTGATGTCTCTGGTACTTTGTCTCACAGGGTCCCCCTTAGGATCTCTTGTAGGGCTGGTTTAGTGGTGACAAATTCCTTCAGTTTTTGTTTGTTTGGGAAGACCTTTATCTCTCCTTCTATTCTAAATGACAGACTTGCTGGATAAAGGATTCTCGGCTGCATATTTTTTCTGTCTAGCACACTGAAAATCTCGTGCCAATCCTTTCTGGCCTGCCAAGTTTCAAAAGACAGATCAGTCACGAGTCTTATAGGTCTCCCTTTTTATGTGAGGGCACGTTTACCCCTTGCTGCTTTCAGAATTTTCTCTTTATCCTTGTATTTTGCCAGTTTCACTATGATATGTCGTGCAGAAGATCAATTCAAGTTACGTCTGAAGGGAGTTCTCTGTGCCTCTTGGATTTCAATGCCTTCTTCCTTCCCCAGTTCAGGGAAGTTCTCAGCTATTATTTCTTCAAGTACCCTTCAGCACCTTTCCCTCTCTCTTCCTCCTCTGGGATACCAATTATGCATATATTATTTCTTTTTAGTGTATCACTTAGTTCTCTAATTTTCCCCTCATACTCCTGGATTTTTTTATCTCTCTTTTTCTCAGCTTCCTCTTTTTCCATAACTTTATCTTCTAGTTCACCTATTCTCTCCTCTGCCTCTTCCATCCGAGCCGTGGTGGTTTGCATTTTGTTTTGCATTTCCTTTAAAGCGTTTTTCAGCTCCTCGTGACTGTTCCTTAGTCCCTTGATCTCTGTAGCAAGAGATTCTCTGCTGTCCTGTATACTGTTTTCCAGCCCAGCAATTAATTTTATGACTATTATTCTAAATTCACTTTCTGTTATATTATTTAAATCCTTTTTGATCAGCTCATTAGCTGTTGTTATTTCCTGGAGATTCTTCTGAGGGGAATTCTTCTGTTTGGTCATTTTGGATAGTCCCTGGAGTGGTGAGGACCTGCAGGGCACTTCCCCTGTGCTGTGGTGTATAACTGGAGTTGGTGGGCGGGGCCGCAGTCAGTCCTGATGTCTGCCCCCAGCCCACCGCTGGGGCCACAGTCAGACTGGTGTGTGCCTTCTCTTCCCCTCTCCTAGGGGCAGGATTCACTGTGGGGTGGCGTGGCCCATCTGGGCTACTTGCACACTGCCAGGCTTGTGATGCTGGGGATCTGGCGTATTAGCTGGGGTGGGTAGGCAAGGTGCACGGCGGCAGGGGGGCAGGCTTAGCTCGCTTCTCCTTAGGTGATCCACTTCAGGGTGATCCACTTCAGGAGGGGCCCTGTGGCCGTGGGAGAGAGTCAGATCCGCTGCCGGAGGTTTGGCTCCGCAGAAGCACAGAGTTGGGTGTTTGCGCGGAGCGAGCAATTTCGCTGGCAGGAACCGGTTCCCTTTGGGATTTTGGCTAGGGGATGGGCAGGGCAGATGGCGCTGGCGAGTGCCTTTGTTCCCCACCAAACTGAGCTCTGTCGTCCGGGGGCTCAGCAGCTCTCCCTCCCTTTGTCCTCCAGCCTTCCCGCTTTCCGAGCAGAGCTGTTAACTTATGACCTCCCAGACGCTAAGTTGCGCTTGCTGTCAGAACACAGTCCGTCTGGCCCCTCCGCTTTTGCCAGCCAGACTCGGGGCTCTGCTTGGCCGGCGAGCCGCCCCTCTGCCCCGGCTCCCTCCCGCCAGTCCGTGGAGCGCGCACCGCCTCGCCGCCCTTCCTACCCTCTTCCGTGGGCCTCTCGTCTGCGCTTGGTCCGGCGACTCCGTTCTGCTAATCCTCTGGCGGTTTTCTGGGTTATTTAGGCAGGTGTAGGTGGAATCTAAGTGATCAGCAGGACGCGCTGTGAGCCCAGCGTCCTCCTACGCCGCCATCTTCCCTCCTCTCACAAGTCTCTGATTTTTGCGGTTACTTCATTTTATTCTTTCAACCTTCTTTATATTGCTTGTGGGAAACTAGCCAGGACTCAATAGCGTATTAATTTCTGACGTCTTAATATCCTCCGGGGGAGCCAAAACATCAGTCTGCAGGTATACTGCACCTGGAACCCTGAGGTTCTGCTGACCATGAAGAGATTTCAGAGGAAAATCTTACGAAGAAATACCTTTTTTTTTTGTTTTACGTTTATTTACTTATTTTGAAAGAGACAGAGAGAGAGAGCGGGAAAGGGGTAGAGAGAGAGAAAGAGAGGATCCCAAGCAGGTTCTGCGCTGTCAGCACAGAGCTGGAGGCTGGGATTGATCTCACAATCCTGGGACCATAATCTGAGTGGAGATCCGGAGTCAGATGCCTAACTGAGCCACCCAGGCGCCCCAAGAAATACCTTGAAATTTTAAACCACGATAGACATCTCCACCTAAATCAGGACACATGGTATTTACAGGAAGATTTCCTTGCAAAAATGGCCAACACATCACAGCCACATCTGTAAAGATGATCTATACCTTCAGAGCAGATTAGAGGCCTTCGGACTTTAGAAGGAATTTTGAATTTTTGAAGTGGCAAATCTGCTATTTGATAAGTTCTTGCAATGGTGCTGTGGCAAGGATATTGTTTCACTTGAGTGGTTCCTGTAATAAAAGAAGCAGATTGTAAATGTGATGCATGCACATATTTTATGTAGCACTGTTTCTTTTCTGTTTTTTTTACAATTTTTTTAATATGAAATTTATTGTCAAATTGGTTTCCATACAACACCCAGTGCTCATCCCAACGGGTGCCCTCCTCCATGCCCATCACCCACTTTCCCCTATGTAGCACTATTTCTGTAAGTTAAGAATATTTCACCGTAATTCTTTGGGGCTTAATTTATTTACATTGATTGAATTTAGCTTTGATTTTTTTTAAAACTCCAGGCCACTTTCCATATTTTTCTTTTTGGCAATGTCCTTCCCATTATTTTTTATATTTGTTTGTTTCCTTGTTTGTTTCTTGATTCCTTGTGTCTGCCTCTCCCTTCAAACTTTGGCTCTAGGGTTCCAGTAATTCAGATTGAATTGGATTGTGAACAGAAGTCAAGTTACAAATGGTTAAAATCTGAGGAGATGGTAAAAAAAAACAGTTGTGATAGAAATGGAAGTAACTCCTTAAGTCTCCTGCAGTCATTTCCTAACCAGTCTCCACAATGTTAATTTCATCTTTTTTAATCCTCCCTCCCTTGTGCTTTCTCTAAATACAATCCTGTTTGTATCCCTCTCCTGTATCCAATCTGTGAGTGGCTGACCATGACATAGAACTCAAAATTGCAGAAATTAGGAAGAAGTTAGGAAGGCACGATGGAGCACCTCCGTATCCATTAATTTTATCTCTATCCCTGTCTTCTCTGCACACTATGTGCTTCAGACATTCTATGAAGTTGTTAAATTCCCCCAGTGACCTGTTTACTTGCAACTTTATGTTTTTATGAATACTCCTTCTCAACCTGAAATTCCACTTCCAACCATATCCATCTGTAAAGTGCCTATTATGGTCTGAAAGCTTGTGTCCTTCCAAAATTCATATGTTGCTATCCTAATCCCAAAGATGATGGGGCCTTTGGAAGGTAAGGCTAGTTCATAAAGCAGAACCCTTACAAATGTGCGTACTGCCTTTATAAAAGAAGCCCCACAGAGCTTTCCAACTCCTTCCACTTTGTAAGGGTACAAAGAGAAGCCTATGAACCAGAAGAAGGCCTTAACCAGAACCCTGATCTTGGTACCCTGATCTTGGACTTCTAGCCTCCAAGAACTATGAAAAATAAATTTCTGCTCTTTGGTAAGCCATCAATCTATGGTATTTTGTTACAGAAGCCCAACTCAAACAGACTAAATTAGTGGCTATTTTCTTTTGTATTACTCCTTTTTCAAGTGTTAGTTTTTATGTTTAAGACTTTATTGACACCCTGTTTCTCCTTGAAGGAGTCTATAACTCTTTATTTCATTATAAACAATATTCTATGGCCATTTCTACTATAATAAGGTGTTGAAGCTATTTGTGTAATTTATGTTTTATTCCACATGTAGTGTGTGGTTCTTATATCCTTATGGGCTGAGTCCCACATAATTCTAAAATTCTAAAAGTCTGGAAATCAGTTTTATTTATTTTTATGATCCCCAAAACCTTGCAAAATTGCCTGATGCATAACAAATGACCTGGACTTAGTAAAAATAAATGGAAGATGGAAGGAGCTTTATTCATATATAAACAAATATTGAGGTCAAATACAGTGTAAAACTCCTCTTAATATACCAGAAAAGAATAAAAATTCAAACATAATGTATTTTTAGCCATTGTTAAAACATTTTTAACCATTTTAACCATTGTTAAAATTTAACAATTTTAACGATTGTTTTTAGTCATAATAAGAAATGCAGAAGAAATATAGATATGTGATGAGGAAATATTTTAATGTCTCTGGAGGATGCTTTCTTTCCCATGTGAGTAGTTTAGTTGACATGATTCAACTGGTCTTCTGCAGAGAGACAAAGGATTTGGCTGATCTCAGTTTTCCTTCCATGCAAAACTCCTCTGCCCTCAATGTGTAGACATGGTCCTTGATATGCACATTCCCTCTGTTCCTGGGCCTGGGAATTTCTTGATACATTTTTTATTTCTTTGGAAAAAAGACATACTTAACACTTCTTGGCATACCCTCTAGATATGCAACACAGGGTAGGAACAGGGCATATTCTCTTCCTTGGGGTACTCTCAGTCTCACATCCAGTCTGCTGGCCTGGGCATGATCCTCGCAGTTGGAAATTCTGAAAAATTATACACTAGTATGCCAGAGGCTATGGAATAATGAGGTAAGAGGACAATATGCACTATATTTCACCACTGTTACGAACTTTGTCCAATAAAATGTGTGTTATAGCTGCACCATGAGGCTAGCAGTGTGTTTCAAAAGACAGGAGAAAACTGGCATTCAACATAGGTCACACTCTACTCATCCTGGTGCCATGCTTTTGTTCTTATTTTTATTTTTTGTTTTGTTTTGTTTTTTGTTTGTTTGTTTTCATTCCTTTTTTGGAAGTGAGAAATTTTCACTTGGCCATCTTATCCCTTAGGAAAAACAACAAGTAACCAGGAAGTGTTGTGGCTTGGTAACCTGTAACTCAGGACTGGACCCAGTGGTAATAGTGTCCACTAGCCCATAGTCCTCAGATGGAGCTTCTGAGATATTTGTTCAGATTTCAAGGGGAGGCAGGGTGCCCACAGATTCCACTAGCCCAGAACCAATAAGGATCAGAAATGACTGGTCCAGGTCTCAGATGGAACAATGGCAGAGAAGTCTGTCATTAAAACTTCTAAACAAGTAGTTTATTCGAAAACAAGGTGGATTTGTCAAAAAGGAAAATAAACTTAGTAAGACATTGGTAACCAAAGGAAACAAAAATAAAACCACAAAATATATATATTTTTTGGCCAAAGTCTAGGGTACTGATAAAAACACAATGAATACACAGTTTTTTGAGATGGGAGCTTAGCAACTGAAAGTAGCACTGTGTGGAGAAGCTGATACCAAGACCTGTTTTTTGATTTTAGAAAATTCTAGGGATGGGATGAGCCAGGATAAAGGATAGGTAGGACATATTTCACTCTTCCTATCCCAAACAAAAAGTTCAAAAGTTCCCAGGATAACAGGGCATAGATAGCTATTACTTTTACTTTTATACCTGCATATAATTATTATTCTTTTGACAGTGTGTACAAGTGATAGGGATGTCTTGGTGGTCAAATATACAGACAAGTCGGTTGGTTGGATCCAATGATATCTGCATCTTATGCATCAACAAAAGTCAATAGAACATAGCTAACTGTAGTCTCTGCCTGGGAAGCTTGCTAGGAATGTACAGTTGCAGTGATGTACCAGATCATAAAGAAAAAATTACTTTGTCTTTTCACAGAAGAGTTAGTATAGACTGAGATGCCACCTTGCTACCCAAGGTTATCTCCAGTGTCATATCCCTTACTGACCAATGGAAGCCACTAGTGCTTGAAGTGTTTGCGAAATTTAAAAACATAAACAAGAAAGTAGTTGCTATTGTTTCCATTTTACTTGACATCATAGTGGTTACTTCTGCTGCCACTATTGGCATTTGTAGATGTCCTTAGATATTGTTGGTGCTTTACTTTTCATATCCACTGGAAAGAAAACCAAAGCCAATTTCCATTTACATGGAAAGGCATTCCAATAACAGGCCATTAATGAGATGAACAAACCCAACTACAAGATGAACTCTTGGTGGACATAGAGATATTCCCTTGCAATGGCAGTTTTTTGGTAATGACCTCTACTGAGAAAACTATTTTTACTGTATTGTATGCCATCTTGGCACAAATGACTAATTGTGACTCTGAATGAAGACAAAGCTCAAGTCCCCACCATACCAGTGATCCTATGGAGAGTCATACAAAGAAATATTAAAAATGTGTTCTTGCCTCTGCAACCACCAGCTACCAAGAAAAAGACCCAAAATTGAACTGACCTCCTTGGATATTGGAAAAAACACATCCCACATCTGCAAATTTTATTCTAGCCTCTATACCAAAACACTAGGTAGCTAAATTTGAATGGAAGTGTCCACATCCGGAAGCCTTGAAAGCAATCCAAACAACTCAAGCCCTTCCCTGGAATCTCATATTTCCTTCAAACCCCATGAAATTGCAAATATCTGGATTAACTTCCCAGTAGATTGAAACTTTTGTCAAAAAACTTTTGCCACAACTCTTTCTGCTGCTGGATGTCTATACATAGACTGTACCTGCCCCCTAATAGAAAAAGTTCACAAAAGGAAAATCTAATGTTATCAATCTGATTTTCTCATTCTATAATTAAGTCTCCAATTAAGGTTTCATATTGGCCTTTAAAGTTTTAGTCTCTGTTACCTACAGGTGTCTGCTCTCCCATTGGACACAGAGACAAACTTGCCTACTAGTGTAGCTAATCACCAGATCAATGGGCCCTTGCCCTCAAATCTTGATGCTTAAAAATACAATATCATTTACTGATAAAACAGTCTGCCTTCAATACCCTATAGAATTCAGCAGTCATCATAATATGGAGGCAGGTTATTTTGATATCTATGGCATTAGGTATTTTGCTTAATAGTCTCAACTTCAAATTGTTGTTAGCCAAAAACCATACCACCCCAAGTGTTATTAAAGATATATATTCGGGGCGCCTGGGTGGCTCAGTCGGTTGAGCGTCCGACTTCGCTCAGGTCACGATCTCACGGTCCGTGAGTTCGAGCCCCGCATCAGGCTCTGTGCTGACAGCTCAGAGCCTGGAGCCTGCTTCAGATTCTGTGTCTCCCTCTCTCTCTGGCCCTCCCCCCATTCATGCTCTGTCTCTCTCTGTCTCAAAAATAAATAAATGTTAAAAAAAAATTAAAAAAAAAGATATATATTCATAAGCCAAAAAGTAATGGCTTAATTCTAAGGTTAGGCCACTGGGATACTAAAGAACATAATAGGAATGACAAACCAGATGCAACAATTCACTTATAATCTGAAACTCTATATCATGTAAAGAAAATATGGGAAGTATGAGACAGGTGCAACTATCACCTGTACTATGACATTTGACATATATGGATGCTCTTGCTAATGCAGGCCTTATTATTTTACAACTATGCCAGCGTCTGTAACAAGGATTTCTGTAGACAGGCATCTCTGTCACAACCCTGAAAATGCAGCACAGAGGATTTCTGGCCAAGTTGTAGAATAATGAATATTTGGGAAACAGCATCCACTCTGCTATTTCTCTGCTAGTACATTTTCGTGATAACCCCTGGGTCATCTTTGCATCATGTGGACCTCACTGTCTTTGTACATGACATTCCCTTGCAAAAAAATATGCAATCAAATATGTATATGTTTAGAATACATTACTTTCCATTTAATATATATGAACATGTATGGAATACATTAGTCAATCACCCATATTTATGCAATGCTTGCAAATCTTTGGATTAAATGGATCTTTAGATCTGAACTCATTTGAGTTTGGAATACCATTACATAGTAGATAATTAATTTTAACTTATCACCTCACATTAAGTTGACTGGCTGGAATACTATATGCATTCCTATGTTTTAATTTGAGGGTAAAGTAAGAAAATTACAAAGTAAATTATTCAGACACATGACCTGACAGTATGTGATTAGCTAACAAGTGTTATTTATCGATGACGAGCATTGGTATTCATACTCTGGGAAATGTCCAAAAGTACTGTCTGATGCTGTACAGCATGGTAAGGACACAATCGAATATTTAAATAATTTCTTGTGACTAGTCAGTGAGAAAAATTAACTCTGACAGTGAGTCTCAGCAGTATACATACAATCTTCACTGACAAAATACTTCTTGACCTTGCCAACCCTCAATTATTCCAGGTTTTTTGAAGACATATGTTTTAATTGCTAAAATCAATAAACTAAAACTACCTCTACCAGAGAGAAAAATTATGTTATGTTGGAGTTGAGATGACGGTATTTCCTCAGAGGTGTCAGGATAAATTTGCACTTAGAACAGTCCTTGGCGGAGAATAATTATGTAATATTTTCATACATGTTAGGATGATGCTGTTTTTTGAGATCCAAGAAGACTCCCAGTAAATAAATTTTGGATATTTCCCAGTTGTAGGAAATCCTATAGTCCACTATCAAGTTTTATTGCTTTTACTGTATATTTAGATTGCTTTGGAAGTGCCCTAAGGATAAATGTTTAAATTAGTAATTAATCATTATTATCAGTGTTTGCAACATTAATTCATTATACCCAATATAATTCATTATTTAAATATAATTCATTATATTAAATATAAATGAATGTTTTATGAAATCCAGAATTCTGTTCACTTTAAGAAACAAACATAATAGATATATTTAAGAGAGAAAGATACTTTTATTTTGCTCTTCAGAAATAGCCTGGATCTAACTGTAAATCTAAAATGTCTCTGACCTTTTTTTACACTTGCAGGTTGAAACAAGTAATTACATTTGTCTCTAAGCAATTCTTGTCCATAAAGCCTTCAGAATCCAAAGAAACATCATTATTGTGACTATTGCTTCTTAGGTTCTTCCATTCTCTCTTTTGAGAATAATAGTATATATATAAAGAGTGCCCATCTGAATTTACAGTAAGAAATTTCAGAATATTTATAAAGCCTTCTATACATTGTGAAATTATAAAATGGGAAGGGTTAATTGCATCGAAAGAAAATAGGTTTGTTAGAAATAGCTTTTCTTTTCAATAGTCACATTTTTCTGTGCCTTTTGGCTTCTCTTATAGTTTTTGATTCCCCTTTTTGCTCAGCTGGAACAAGAACAATGATGCCAGGAGGGATAAGGGACTCGCACCATGCTTACTAGAAAGAAGGGCACCCACGCTGCACGACAGTTATCACTGGATTTACTATCTGTCAGCAGATGCTCACCGAAATGAAAATGTTCCCTGAATTCATGTTGTGCCTGTCTTCTCTACTCCCCAGCGCCTTTCCTCCTCAGGGAATTACAGGGATAAGAATCTTTCTGTCTTATAACTAATGTTTTAGAGCTCACAGAGCAATATGTCTTTTGCCCCTCTCTGGGGAGTCATTTATCTCCTCGAAAGCACATTTTTATTATTTTGTTTTAAAGAGAAAGGTTTGGGTGCACATAACCCATTATGTTATCGGGGTTAGATGCAATTGTTTCCATCTTCCAGGGTGCCTGCTTTTTTCCACATAATGAGTGATTTATAAATGTTTCACTACGTGGTTTCTGGCTTTGCTACCTACCCACTTTGAGAAAATCGTCATTCATTCAAATGCACACTGCACACATAAAAATCCAGGGAAAATTATTTTTGCTGACAATATCCCAATTAGATGAGCTGGAAGGAAAGAGGCTAGTTGAAGAAACAGGGTGACACGGGGATATTTTGTAACCTCTCCAGGCTCCTGCTGCTGCATTTTGTTCAGAACCTGTGAGTATGGTTTTATATATCTGTTTGATATTCCTTCCCTTCCCTTCCTCCTTCTCCTTTCTCTCTCTCACCATTTTGCCCATTCCTTTCTCATTGATGCATCTGTGGATTAGAGTGGATTAAAGAGTACATTAAGATGTTACAAAGCTATTTAGAAGATATTTGAAATACATCTAGCAATATTAGGAATACTTCTATTAGTAATACTCTAGCAACAAGAACAATAAAAATACTTGATATAAAAAAATACTTGCTATATTCAACAAGCCTGTGAGGTAAGCAGAAATTAAAGGTATTCTTATCTCCATTTTGCAGAGGAGAAAAGCAAGGTTAAACTACTTATCCACAGTTACAGAATGGAAATGAAGCAGAGAATCAAATTTCACTCACCCCTTTTTAATTCTGGAAGATTGAAAGAGGTTTGCTCTTTGAAACCACTTGGTATTGGCATGCACCCTCAAGTGGTCAGGAATGTGTTATTTGCCTAACACACCAAGACTTATCATGGCCCTTTTGCTGTATTCTTAAATCCATTATTAGATGGCGATCCCAAGGGAAGGCTCATTGCATATAACGCTGAAGGCACAATACCGGCAGAGTACGAGACTCATGTGTGCTCTACATGCACGCTTGTCAAAAGAGCACATCAAAGGCATCAACGACAACAAATCCCTCTGGAGAGTATTGGGAGCACACGTAAGGACACAGATGCTTTCACACACAACACATTTTTCATTGAGATCGGTCAGCTAATTGAATGTTGATAATCTCCAAAATACACACAGGTTGTATCCCAAAAGAAAAGAAAATGAAAGAAAAGAAATCACTGTGCAAGTTGGTTGTTTTTGTATCTAATACATTTTCCTAGAAGATATGTTCTAAATTGCAGTTAATTTACCAAGCTAGGAAAAAGATGATTTTAAAGGAAAATCACATATTATATAATACACACACTGCTATTCCAACTCTGGCACGTGTCCTGATGAGTGTACATTTATTGTGAGAGGGGTGAGTGTGTGTGTGTCAGATTATTTTCCATTTTCTTAAGATAAGTCCTTATTCTTTTTGTTTTTAAGTTTATTTATCTATTTTTGAGAGAGAGAGAGAGAGAACATGAGCCAGGGAGGGACAGAGAGAGAGGGAGAGAGAGAATCCCAAGCAGGCTCCAGCCTGTCAGTGTAGAGCCTAACATGGGGCTCAATCCCACAAACTATGCGATCATAACCTGAGCCGAACTCAAGTCAGACGCTTCACCAACTGACCCACCCAGGTGACCCAATGAGTCTTTATTCTAAAATAACTTACCACGTATTTCAACGTTCCTTCTCTAGATCAATTGTATGAAGGGAATGGGAGGGAGTTATTACTACATTTGGACAGATTTTGAATATCTGTTAGAGTTTAGAATACTCCTCGGATGTATGGTGATGCAAAGTTTGGAACCGCAAGTGTTGTTTCAGTGAATATGTCCCCAGGATGGCCTGTTTCCTAGAGAATGAACAATACAATGTACTCTTTTACTTATTTATCAGAGTATTTGGATTTTTTTTTTAATTTTTTTTTCAACGTTTATTTATTTTTGGGACAGAGAGAGACAGAGCTTGAACGGGGGAGGGGCAGAGAGAGGGAGACACAGAATCGGAAACAGGCTCCAGGCTCCGAGCCATCAGCCCAGAGCCTGACGCAGGGCTCGAACTCCCGGACCGCGACATCGTGACCTGGCTGAAGTCGGACGCTTAACCGACTGCGCCACCCAGGCGCCCCTGGATTTTTTTTTAAGGAGAATCTCCACATTTTTACTTAGTAATGCTGACTTGATTACAATCAATTACATCTTCAACCAAATACATATCTAATATTACACACCTATTACCCAATAGTACAGAGCACCATGCTTGATAGCATTTTGCCGAAAGCTTCATTTCAGTTCTCAAGGCAAAAAAAGATAGGTAGTCATAAGCACACTGAAGAGCTTATTCAATACCTGTGAAGGCATGGACGTGTGGAGTATGGTTACAATTCTGACCATGTTTTGATCCAATGAGGCTGCTATCCCTGCCTTGTGTTATTTAGAATGAGAGAACTTTCTCAGTAAAGCTACCAATTTCTATTGATGTCCCTGTCACATTCACATGCCTTTGTCAAATAAGTCATAATATGATTGTATTTTAAATAGATTTTGTTCTCAAAGCAATTTAAGTTGTCAGAGAATAACACAGAGCTTAGGTAAATTTGAGAAAAGCCACAAATGAAAATATGAAGGGCCATAAATCATTTGGCTTTCAGTTGACTAAAACAAGAAGGGAAAAAATATATATTGAACCAATCTGCCATTTCTTCCTCTTTTCTACAGTCAGTTCTTCCATAACCATGCCCCACCCCACCCACTCCATCCCAGCCTGAGAAAAACTATGCTAATATTGTAAACAGACAAAGATTTTAAAAAGTCACTAAATTATTACAAATATGTGACCAAACACTCCCATAATTGCTATATCTTCCTTTGTCATTGATGCTTGTGACAGGGGAATAATGGACAACTAAATACATCAACAACGCATACTATCTGAAAAGAAAGTTAGAGATCACAGATGTGAGTTTTTTTCTTCTTTGTGCTTGCAAGGTCCCAGATGTCATTGCCAAAATGATAGAATTTGTGAAACATAAAGCAATTCTTGAAGATTACTTAATTCAAGTACATTTCTGTTTGTATAGCTAAGTCGCCAGTAGTTAACCTTATTTTTGCAAAGGCTTATAGTTTCAAACTCTGTAATTGTCGAGAAGTTTACCCTTTAAATTTTTTTACAGATTATTTATTTTGAGAGAGAGAGAGAGAGAGAGAGAGAGAGAGAGAGAGAGAGAATCCCATGCAGGTTCCTCACTGTCAGCACAGAGCCCCGAAGCCACTAACCATGAGATCATGACCTGAGCCGAGTGGGATGCTTAACCGACTGAGCCATCCAACCAGCACCCCCACCCTCTAAATCTTTTTTTTAAGTTTCTAGAATTAGAATCAATCTTATTCTTTACCTTAGTTTCATCTTATGGCACCTGTACTTTGTCTCAAACATCACTGTATTTATTTTGTTTTTATTTTTTTGTTAACCAACCTAAAATCTTTCTACTTCAATTTTGCTGTAAATTCTAGTCTGATGTGATCAATTAAGTAATGGTACTCAAAAGCAACAGAAAGCTCTTTTTTTCTCACTTTATATCATTTATAGATACTTCTGTGTGTGTGTGTATGCATGTACATCATAGGATAAATAAAAAAATAAATTTCAAACTCTGTTTGCAGATACAACCTAAGGCATCAGTTTTCTTAGTGAGTCTAAGTATGTATTACCAATACACAGTGTTGGAAAGCAAAGTAGGAGGGAACCCTCTGACAAAGAAAACAAGAGAGGGTAACTAGGCAAGTAAGTTGAGATCTTCCAAAAAGCTATGTAACACCTTAATGAATTAATATATTTTTAGCATTTCTTGCTACTTTAGGTTATTTGTTTTTTAACTTAAAAAGGAAGAAAATATCAAGAAAAAAGATGCTATAAACTAAAAACAACTTATCCACTTTGTTTTTTTATGACGTAAGAGTTCTTAAAGACATTAGTAAATTAAACACAAATTGTAAAATTTATTTACTTCGAAACAATATGAATCAATGGCTTAGCTTGCCTTTGAATTACCCTCTTTTTTTCTATAAAAATAATATTTTGAAATTTGAGTAAAACTTACTTGCATCTAATACTGTGACAGTTTTGTTTTGCTTAGCTTTGTTTCCTTAGTGGCTTTAAGTGATTGAGGTTAATTTGTTTCAGTGTCTTTGTAGAGGGTCTTTACTACTCCATTCCCTGGTTTCTCAGTATTAATTCTTTGTTGGTAGTTAACAAGTTTGTTTATGGCCTGGAAATTATTGAAGAGTTCACCTCTTTCTAATTTCAGGAAATGGTATCTTTTTCCCTAAAAACTCAACTTAATGCACTTTCTCTTCCCCCTTGGGAAACATATGAGATACGGCAGGGATTTTTGAATTAATTATTTTTTCTTCTCCTGTTCACTCATATTTTATACTGACCACTCCTCTGAAAGTCTGAGAGTTTACTACATAGTATTAAAAAATAATGATTGTTTGGTGGAATATGTCCTTTATAATTTGGAATATTAGAATAGTTTTAAATGTCTGTTGGTGAAAATGGTTATATTTAGGTTAGACTTAAAATAGTACTGGCATACATATTTGCATAGCCTGCACCTATCTGGAAGCATACTAGGATGGAAAGTCTGAAGAATGTCATTTAACCTAACTATACAACACCAAGTTATCACAACACGATACCAGACTTGACTTTTTTTTTTTTTTGAGTCCTATAGCTTTTTCAGTGTGCCAGCCTCACATCTCCATCCACAGTTATTAGAGTGACTATGTTGCCTCATCTTCAAACCATTTTCTTTCTCCTTGGGAAATTAGGCTGAAGACAAAACCAATATGCCTTTTTAAAAGCCATAATGTCCTTTGGTAGGTGAATGGATGTATACATTGTGTTACATCCAGAAAATGGAATATGGGTCAGTGCTAAAAAGAAATGTGCTACGAAGCCATGAAAAGACATGGAAAAACTTTAAATGCATGTTGCTAGTTGAAAGAAAACAATCTGAAGAGGCTACATACAATATGATTCCAACTACATGACATTCTGGAAAAAATAAAAGTATGGAGGCAATAAAAAGATGAATTGTCACCAGGGGCTGGAGGGTAAGCACAGAGGATTGTTATGGCAGTGAAATTACTCTGCATGATACCATAATGATAGATACATGTCATTATACATTTGTGCAAACCCATAGAATGCACAACAGCAATAGTGAATCCTGATGTCAACTATGGACTCTGGGTGATAATGGTGCGTCAATGTAGGTTCATCAATGATAACACATGTACCACTCTGTGGGGGATGTTGATAATGTGGGAGGGCTAAGCGTGTTGGGGGGGTAGGGAGCATGGAAAACATCTATACCTTCCTCTCTATTTTCCTGTGAACGTAAAACTGCCCTAAAAAAATAAAATATTTTAAACACTAACAACTACATCAACCACAACAACTTAAGTCATTTATTATACCAGAGGTTCTCACAGTATAGTCCCAGAACAGCAGCTTTGGTATCACCTAGGGACTTTTTAGAGAAGCAAATTCTTAGGCCCTCCTCCTGCCATACTGGATCAGAAATTCTGGGTGTGAGATCCAATAATCACTGTGGAAGAAGCCTTTCTGATCATAATGATGCACGCTAAAATCTGAGAAGCACAGTGTTTGATGATGTCATTCTACCCTTGGCCTCCTTGCAAGTCCAATTTCCAACTAGTTTGTTCCTTATGTTCTCGATATTCTGTCCAGAGTCCAGGGCTTCAATTCTTGCTTCTTCAAGATATGAAATCTTACTGTTTTTTTGTTTTTTGGTTTTTTTAACATCTTGCGTATTGTCTCAGAATTACATTTCCTCACTTGCCAGAAAATTGAGTATTAGCTCCTGGATCTTCTCTCAGCTTCATCTAAATTTCATTGTAATAGGTAGATATATTTAAATGTATGGGATGATGATGGGAACTTGTCTAGTTTTACTATAGATGAAGTTTTCATCTCTATTTTATTGTGATTTATATCACTTTTAATGGCTGTCAAACAATTTTGGAAATATGCCCCAACTCTCTATCTTTCTTGGAAGACTCTCAGTGCACTGCATATTTATTAGATACTAACACCTAATGGAATGTAACTTCTTTGCTTTAAAATATAAACTTCCTTGCAATGTCATGGTTTCAGGTACACAGGAGAGCTATTTCAGTGCATCGTTATCTCCACTGAAATGGAAAAGGGATCTAGGGGTTATTTCTCTCTAACAGCAGAGAGGTATACCAGTTATGCTGGAAACTAAAGTAGGCTGTCCTGAAGTATTGACCAAAAAGAAACTGGTATTTCAAAAGAGCATAGCCCCACCACGTGTTAGAAGGCTCTGAAGAACCACGTTTGTTTCGCCATCTTGCTAAGTATTCAGGTCACATATTGGCCTGTCACTGGTGTTCTTAATAAGGAAAGGTATACTAACAAAAAACTGGAGAAGGAAACTACTTAGGTTAGATAAAAGGAAATGCACATAAAATAACTGTAGAAAAAAAATACCTTCTCTGGAAGTGAACACCTTAGGACAAAACCTAAGGGGACAGCTACCCTAAATGCTGCCCACAGAAAAACACATGAGCCAACATGCTCAGCAAACAGACCCTCTTTCCTACTCACTTTGTTGTCCTTTCCTAAAAACAACTCCGGTTTTCTCTTTCTAGGCATGGTCCTGGATTCACTTTCATTGTTTCTTATTTGTCTCTATATTAAAATCTTTATGGGCCTTGTCAGGAAGAAGGAACCAATTCTCACTTTCCTCATAATGACATAGGGATACTTTTAACATGATATCAAAGATGAAACTATTCTGAACAATATTTGGGCATTTTTTTGCATGCAGTTAGACCACTGCCTGTAAGATCTAGCCATGACCATGAGTAATATTTTTGATTCTGAGCTACAAAGTTGTATATACACTAGCCACTGCTCTATCCTAGAAGCATTGACATTCATAACAAAATAGGAAGTATCAATTCAAGGAGCACCATATTTCTTATAGAAAGAATACATGTCAGAGGCAAAATTCATTTGAAAAATTGGAAGACAGAGCAGTCGAAGGTGAGGTAAAACACCAGGATAAGGAAAGATAGACAAGAAAATGACTTTTATTTTAAATGTGTTTAAGGAAATGGACTTAGAGTATTATAAGTAACAATAAGAAATAGTGAACACGTTAACTTATTTTATTATTTTACTATTATGTAAACAATTAATTAACGTTACATAAAATATTAATTAATAGATTATGCTCTTTCTTGCTCCTGCCATATGTTTCATATACACAATCTCTCCTATTGACAATTCTTTATAAACTTAAAAAAGTATGTTAATTATTCATAAAGAATACCACAATCCCATGGTTTATCAGGGACACATTTTTGAAAATTCATTATTTTTAAGTAGTTTTGTGTGTAGTAACTACCTTTTAGGAAACACTTTTACAGACAAGATTTGGGGTATAAATTTAAAAATTCTCTGTGTAAATTAATTCCCAACACAAAACAATCTAACTTCTTTCTTACAGGAAACACAATTGTTCATCAACAATCCATAAATAAAATTTGCATACCTGGAAGTTAATTAAATATAGAGGATACCATAAAAAATTTAACATGTAAACTTTAGTATAGCATTATTTAAATCTTCTAATAATACATAAAATTTGTATATATGTTAAGGAAAATTTCATAATGACTAACACATTTCATTTTGAGAGCTCCTTAATTTATAATGTGATATAATGCAGCGTAAAATTTCCATTTTAATGATATAGCATGATAGGGAAAGGTGAATATGTCCTTGTAGTCCAGCAGAAATGGTCATGAAATTCAGCAGCTTATTTTAGGTATTTGACTTCATGCAATTATCTCTCAGAGCTTTAGTTTTCTCACACACGTATCAAATTCCAAGTGTGTGGGCATGCATGTACGTGTGTGTGTATACAGATCAAATTATATAACATTTCTGGAGGCACTATATATATGAAACAGAATTTTTTCAGCTGACTACATATCTTTGTTTATAAATTTAAAGATTAAAATAATAAGTTATATGATGAAATTCTGTTTTCTTAACTTTTATTTACCCTTAATTTTAGGTGAAATGGCACTGTGGGCTTGAATTATCCACATGAATCTCTCCAATTTTTATTATGATTTACATACATACACATGGGTTATATAGAAATGCACTATGGCCCTTGTTTGTCATTTTTATATTGAAAACAAAGCAGCAAATTCATTAAATAATTGGTGTCATAAATAACAGATGCACTTGCCACACTTTTTCACTTGAATAGGTACATTTATTTTTCATCTGGTGTTAGATAGTGCTCTGCTTATATACCCTTGGGAAACAACAGAGTTATCTCTTTGTACCTAGAGAACAACCAGACTTTGATAAATGGTATGGGGCAGTGCTCGTGTACCATTGATTTCATATATTATTTCTTGCGACAGTTTTTTTGTATATTTAACGTGATACCAACAGTGTTTTATTTTATTATTTAGTGTCTTATTAAACGTTATTAGTTCCTGAGTATGAGTTTTGAGCCAATCAAGAATTTTCAGCGGAAAAAATTGTAGTTGCAGCAATTTTCCCAATTAAAGTAGAGAATACTTTTACATATTACAACCAGGTGGTAAACAAAACGTGCTACACTAAAAAAAAATCTTCATAATCCATATAATGCTACTACGACCTTGTTTTCCACAATTGAATTACAAGTGTGCACAAATGGGTAAAAAGTCCACAAAAATATTTATCTCCACTGGGTACCTAGTTAGCTAAGTGGGATATGAAATATTAAGCCAGATGCCTCTAACATCAAGTAACTTACTTATTTTCTTCAGCATGTAATATAATTTTAACATTTTCTATGCATGCCACGGTATGAAAAATTTGAGAAGCAATTTAATGAAGGCAACTTTTTAAAAGAGAATTAAATCGTCAGATGAAATATTTTAAAATGGTATTCAAAATACATCACTTATATGTTTTCTTTTTAGTTTTTTTAAATGTTTGTTCATTTTTTGAGAGAGACAGAGCATGAGTGAGGGAGGGGTAGAGAGAGAGAGGGAGACAAAGAATCTGAAGCAGGCTTCAGCTTCTGAGCTGTCAGCACAGAGTCCAATGTGGGGCTGGAACTCATGAACCAGATCAAGACCTGAAATAAAGTCAGATGCTCAACTGACTGAGACACCCAGGTGCCCTCTGTTCCTTTGTTTGTTTGCTTTGTTTACTTTGTTTGTTTGTTTGTTTTTAATGTAGGATGTCTCCTGAGGCCAATAATAAAGTAAAAGTTGGATCCCTGGTGAGTAAGCAAACCCCAAAGGAAATCTTTCTCCCTGTGTCTTTTGGAAAAACTCTGGTGAAATTTAGCCTGTATAGGACAAGAAAAAAAGGAAAATACCCAAGAATGCCTGGGAAATCCCCAAATTAATAGCACTAAGAATCAACCCAATTAGAGTTGGGCACAAAAGGAATATACCTCCAGTTTGTCTGAATATATCCATGAAACAGAAAAAAGCAGCAAGGAATCTTGGCTGTAGTACTAGATTGAATGAAAAAACAAATCCCTTCTGAGAAGCCATAACGAAGTAGCTCAACATAGATTTTGGATGGAATTCATCCCACTTGCAGGTCTGAAAATATTAAGTGAGGAATTAAAATGTTGTATGGCTGATAATGGCTCTGGAAACAGAAAGAAACATAAATTCTATTTTGAGGGACCAGTTTTAATCTGGGCCTCAAATAATTGCTGAAAATAGTGTTTGAAAAATTATAATGATCAGTATAAGTTCAAAAATTACCAATAAAACACAAAAGGTACAATACCATGAGAGATGTTAGAAATAAGCCCAAAAAGATCAGTAATCACAATAAAAGTTAACAGATTAAATCTGAAAACTGAAAGATCAGAAATCATAATAAATGAACTAAACTCAGAAATCAATAAAAAGCCTTTCAGAATATAAAAAGGAAAAGTAAATAAAAGAAAAGAAGGAAAGAAAGAACAAAAGAAAGAAAGAAAGAAAGAAAGAAAGAAAGAAAGAAAGAAAGAGAAAAAAGAAAGGAGGAAAGAAAGAAATTCAGCCCAGCTTGGCTTATGAAGGAAACATTCCAGAGTCAAAGACTTTTAAACCATGTTTTCAAGCATACAGTCATTTGCACCTCCAGAGACTGGAGAGTGTTAGACTTCATATTCTCAACATAAATATTTCATGTATTTTATACATAAGAACAATCTAATACTGCTCCAGAAATTGTTCTGTATGTAACAGTTGGGGTAGGATCTTGTGATATTTATGTAGGAAAAGTGAGAACTCTGAGAGCTCTGAGCATTATCTGATCCTGTCTTTATTTCAAATTTAAAATACAGGGGCACCTGGGTGGCTTAGTCGGTTAAGCATCCAACTTTTGGTTTTGGGCTGAGGTCACTATCTCTTGGTTTATGAGCTCTAGCCCCCATCCCCTTCTGTGCTAACAGCATAAAGCCAGTGTGAGATTTTCTCTCTCTCTCTTCCTCTTTCTCCGCTCCTGCTCACTCCTCTCTCTCTCAAAATTAATAAACTTTAAACATTTTTTAATAAAATTAAAATGTAGATATTTTGTTTGCTATGGCTATTTGCATTAATTTTGATTTTTAAAACTATATGGCATTAAAATATCATTTATCTAGTTAAATCACTTATCTAAATTTGGGGGCAACCTCACTTGCCTCACCCTGCTCCTGGTGCTGGTTTTGGATGTAGCTGGTTAACCCTTTCTTTCCTGTAGGCTAAAGCTAGCAGAAGGTAGTGACAATATATGTGTGTCTTTCAAAGCTTCCACGGGGTATTCCACTGCAATATACAGTCATGGGGATGCATGAGATAACTTTAGAGGACCTCACCCATGCGTTGGCAAGGGATTTATTTTTCTGGAATTCCTTTACATAGATTTAATCCTCCAGCTATAATACTTCAGTTAGTGTGGAGTCTAGTGTTAGCCTATCAAATAAGAAATATGCTAAAAGAATGTTGATATTTTGTGAATCTTTGAAAATAAGATATAACATTAAATTGCAACCGGGTAGCAGACCTCTGTTTTCTGTTTCACTCTATATGTTATTTGCACAGGTTTCTCCATTTTACAAGTAGCACATGTAAGGCAACATAAGACAAGAATTTCTATTGACTGAAAGTCACTATCCTTTCTACTACATATTATATGAAAAATATACACAAAAAATAGAAATGGCATTAAATAGAAAAAGAGTAAAAAACGTTTTAGTAAGCAACTACTAACATAAAAGAAAAAAAATAAAGTCAAATATTACTTTTCCTTTTTTTTTAATTTTTTAAGTTTATTTTTTGAACATGTAAGAGAAAAAGAGAAACCAAAGGAGGGGAGGGGAGAGAGAGAGAGGGAGAGAGAGAATCCCAAGCAGTCAGCACAGAGCCTGATGCGGGGCTCAAACTCATGAACTGTGAGATCATGACCTGAGCTGAAACCAAGAGTTGGACACTTAATCCACTGAGCCACCCAGGCATCCCAAACATTACTTTTTTGAAGATAATATTTGGATAAGAATAAAATCTCAATCCCCAATTAAATAATAAGGCATATTTGTAGCTATAAAAGTTTAAAATATTGTATTTCTTTAAAAAAAATCTTTAAGTGACAACACCCACACACACAAAATGTCAGAAGCACTCAAAAATGCATACATATTTAGCTCATGATTGTTAGGTCAGCTGTTTAAGTGTGGCTTTACTGTGCAGGGATTCTGGTCTCAAATGAATTTACTCATGTAACTGATCACCAGTCTACTGCCAGCTAGTCTGGATGATCTTGCTAGAAAGTCTCCAAAAGACTGGCCTGGGCATGATCTCATGTTAATCAGCAGATGGCAAGAAACGAGCACTGTTCAAGCTCATGTCAGGTTTACTAAAACTCCATTGACCAAAAAAAGACAAATTCCAGAGTCAAGTGGGAGAATACTGTAGGGCACACAACAAAGGGTGCAGATTCAAGGAGAACTGAAGAATGAAAGTTACTGATGCAATCTACTATCATTATAAAAACAACTACAAGGCCAAATGAAGAATTTCTCCATTAGGGGCGACAGACTCTTGGTTTTGGCTCAGTTCATGATCTCACGGTTTCATGAGTTCCAGCCCTGCATCGGGTTCTTCTGAGCTGGCAGTGCTGAGCCTCCTTGGGATTCTGTCTCTCTCCTTCTCTCCCTGCCCCTCCCCCACTTGTGCTGTCTCAGTCTCTCAAAATAAGTACACAAACTTAAAAAAAGTTTTTAAAAAGGTTCTCCATTATTTGCAGATATTTTAACACATTTCTCTCAGTAATTGGTAAATACAGAAAAAAATTAAGAAATGAAATATTTGAAAAACGCAGTTCATATATTTGTACATTTGTAGAACATAGAAGCACTCACATTTTTACCCAACAAACATGAACATTCACCAACAATACACATATGAGGGGTCACAAGCAAACCTAAACAAAGTTGAAATAATTCATATTATTCTCTAACTAAATGAATCCAGTTAGAAATTTAAAAATACATGATTAACTATACCAAATAGATTGAGATTTAAAACACATACACTCACACATGCACACACACACACACACACATACTTCAACACATTTATGGCTTAAAGAAAAATTCACAATGGAAATTAGACATAACTTAGAATTACTGTTAAAAAAAAACATCATGTCAAAATACAGAAGATGGGTCAATGAATACCTAAAAGGAAATTTTACCTGAAGAACTAATTTAGAGAAGAATGGCTAAAAATTAATAAATTAACTAATCAATTTAAAAAGATTAGAAAAAGATCAAAGTAAACACCCAAAGAAGAAAGTGAGCAACAAACTAAAAATCTGAAAGAAATAAAATAAAAAAGAGAGAGAGAATAACAAAAGAGGGAAAGAAACACAAATGGATTAAAAGAAAACAAGTTGTAGGAAGAAGAGTAACACATTCAAATTTGGTTATTTGAACAACTGACCATCTAATCTCTGGAGAAATTACCAAATAAAAAGAAAATAGTACATATAAATATAGTAGATATGATATAAAACTTCATACAAATATATTTGAAAAGATAGATAAAATATGTAGATTCTTAGAAAATTAAGACTCACCAAAAGCAGACTCAGTGTGAAATAAGCAACCAAAACATTTGTAATTATTTAGTCTTTGTTTATTTTTGAGAGAGAGACAGACAGACAGAGTTCAGGAAGGGGAGGGACAAAGAGAGAGGGAGGCACAGAATCTGAAGCAGGCTCCTGGCTCTGAGCTGTCAGCACAGAGCCCGACATGGGGCTCAAACTCACAAGCTTTGAGATCATGACCTGAGCCAAAGTCAGACGCCCAACCAACTGAACCACACACAGGCACCCCAACATTTCTATTTATTTAAAGGTACTAAATCTGTAATTTCAAATATTTCATTGAAAAGAACCCCACCACATTCAAATGTGCTTGCAACTGAGTTTTACTTAATATTCATAGAATTGATCATTCCAATCTTACACAAACTCTTCAAGAAATTAGAAGATAAGAGATTATCCCTAAATGAATGGCATGCGTCTGGCATACACTAGAGATTGAAGAAACTTATATGTTATCTCTGCTATAGTAAATAATTTTATGTTTTAATTTTTAAGGAGTATTTTAGGGGTCACAGCGAATAATTCAGATTGAGCAGAAGTATTTGATTTTATTCATTTCTACAAGAATGCCCCAATATGAGTAGACAATGACACAGTAAATAATGCTCTTTTGGGCATTTTATTGATTCCATTATTTTGATATTTAGTTAATTATAATATAATTCTACTTAAATAATTAAAGACACTCTGAATTTTCAAATTGATCATACTTTGCGTATTTGCAATTTATTAGATTCATTTTTATCCATTTTAAATACGCCATAGTTGCCACAGAGATTATGTTTACTCAATAGATAGAAAGTGGAGCTTTGTAATTATTTGGTTAGCTAACAATCAATAGGAGATTACAAGCACTAAAGTGAATTGAGGGTGAAGGTGGTCCTAAATTATCTGTGTGGTTGTGGTTATTGATCAAGTTAATAACATAACAGCAGAATCCCTACTTCCTTCTCTAATATACATTCAATTCCACATTTGTAGTTCATTTGTTCCTTCAAGAAATGTGGAGGTTCGTGGTAATCACTTTCTCTTTAAAAATGTGATTTTTCACATACATTTGTTAAGAGAAACATCATAAGACTCTATTTTGTCCTCTCTATTTTATCCTTATTTCATTATTTACTCATTGTTCACTCCCCTGCTCCATATTTCCACTTTTCAATTTCTAATTGAAGGCGTGAGCCTTCCTTATTTGGGTTGCTTGCCTTGTTTATCTTGATATTTGCCATCTTGTCTTCATCATTTTTCCACTATACTAAAGCCTTCCTCATTCTCAGGTAATCAAAGTTTGGTGGGACTTCATCACAAAGAAAGTGAAGAAGCAGGAATATTTCGGTTGCCACCAGTCAGAAATCCCCCAACACTAGATTAAAATGTTCTTAGTATCTTAGTTAAAACTTCTATGTGACTCATAACTGAGTAACCTACTTAATACATAAGTCCTGCTATATTATACCCTACCTCTTCTCTGTGACTGCAATTTTATATGACATGTGTTTGGCTTTTTAGTTTCTCCTCCTGCTCCCCAAATACACAAGAACAAAGAAACTGCAGATTTCTGCTTTCTTCAGGTTTTATTAGATGGTCGATGAACATAAGCTTGGAGAAATAAAAGTATCGTAAATGGAAAAGTCCTTTGGCACGTTTTTGACTTCATGAGGTTTAACATTTAAATCCATCTTTGTTTTGTTTCTTTACCATTGGGTTGAATCCCTGATATCTCGTTTCTACCTTCATGGAATTAGATCCTAAGGTGTTTTAAGAGCTTTATATTCTATTTACAGACGTTATGTCAAAACAAGAAACAGTGTTTCACACGGTTCATAACTAGGTTGTTACTTTTAAAACAAATTTTAAACATGAATGACAATAAAAATGGCATAACAATCATGAAATTAAGAGACTATAATGAAGCAAGTGATGTTCGTAGAATAACATTCTCAATCATCTTCTCTAATAGTAGTATATAGATCTCTAACTCTTGGGGTAGAATATTCTATTCAAAATGATATATTAAAATAAGTCTTGAGTCTTTAGATGTCTTTGTCTTAAGAACATAAAAAGATCTTTACACTATGGTAGAAAAAGCAATATATTAGAGCTTATCTGAACAAACCTTACAGCTTAACAAGATATTATATTTTCTTCGAGAGAGAAAGCATACAATGTTCAAAACTGAATATTCTTGAGTTCTTTTATTTTGTTACCTTCTTGAAGATGCTATCTTTCTTGTATATTCCATTATAATTCATACATAAATGCATGAGATTCCTTAAATCCTTATCCATATCTCTGTTCTGTGCAGTGCAGGCTTTCACTACATTAAAAAAAAATTAGAAAACTGTATCTTCGGGTCTGCTTAAAACCTTGATCATAGTAAGCTATTAATACGTTAGCTAACATTGGTTTTCCCACTGCCAGATCTAACCATAAAGGTGAATGATTTTGTTACCTGTTCCTCAGTCCTCAGGCTCTGATGACCAATCCTATTACCCCACCCCTTCAAGTGAATCCACAAACAATTCCTACGACTTCTTTCTGTATACCTTTACGAAACTTTCCTTTTGCAATACTACTAGGTAAAAGACAGACTTGGAATCAAATACCCATAAGCTCAAATCCCAGGTCTTACACTCCTCAGTTGTGGTAGCTTGAGAGGTTGACATTTTCCCTGACTTCTCTCAGTTTTACAAGTCTGGGTATTCTGCAAGAAAATAAGAGATCAATACAATGAAAAAGCTTGTGACATTCTAAATTTATTTTCTCATTTATGCCAAGGTGTTACACATGGCCCGGACTCCAAATCTAAAAGAATATTTGTGTTCATAGAGAACACATTTTTAAAAAATGACACAAAAAAGATACCAGTGATCTCACATTTGGATCCCAATGTTTTTCTTAAGAATTTTGTGACAGATGTCATATACAACAGTGAATCCCTGGCCTCTGATCTAAGTAAATTTTTACTGAACTATTGAATCTAGCCCTAGATGCCTTTGTTGATTAAGCATGTGACTTTATAAACAGTAACAACTGTTACAAAGTAAAATGTTTTACTGGAGAAATTGCCCTTCAACAAAGAAAATCTGGTTTTCTGAAGCTGCCGTATTAGGCAAGTTATTTCTTCAGGTTCCACCTAAGTAAAATGGAGATAAAAATTGCAGTAAGATCTTATGAAGTTTACTAACTTGAATTTAAATAAATAAATTAAAGGGCACCTGGATGGTTCAGTCGGTTAAGTGTCTAACTCAGTTTCAGCCCATGTCATGATCTCACGGTTCTTGAGTTCAAGCCCTGCGTTGGGCTCTGTGCGGTCAGCTGTAAATCCTGCTTGGGATTCTCTGTCTCCCTCTCTGTCTGCCCCTCCCCTACTTGCTCTCTAACTCTCTCTCTCAAAATAAATAAACACTAAATTAATTAATTAATTAATTTTTTTAAAAGATCTTATGAAGTTTAAATATGGTAACACATGGAAAACAACGAAGCTAGTGAGTATCAAAAGGAAAGGTTTAAGAAAGGTTAGCTATTATTATTATATGAGCTCTGTTTTTATTATTTACGAAACATGGGATGATTACGTTTACAAATCCCACTGTTCTTCCTCTTGGAGAACTTCTGCTTGTCTGTTATAATTTTATTTTATTTTAATTTTTTTTACATTTATTTATTTTTGATAGACAGAGAGAGACAGAGCACAAGTGGGGAAGGGGCAGAGAGAGAAGGAGACACAGAATCCAAAGCAGGCTCCAGGCTCTGAGCTGTCAGCACAGAGCCCCATGCGGGGCTCGAACTCACGGACCGTGAAATCATGACCTGAGCCGAAGTCAGACCCTTAACCGACTGAGCCCCCCAGGCGCCCCAGAACTTTAGTTTTTAAGAATGTAAGTTGAACACTTTTAATCGGAGAGAACATACCATTTTGCACTTTGCATTGTTTTACGTGAAAGTGTATTATAAATATTTTCCACATGTTATCATATTCAGTTATAATTGTATATGCTGCATAATATTCTAACAATTTATGAATATTCATTTAGTTAAAGCTATCATTCCCAGTATTTCATTCTTTTTGATCCTGTAGTAATTGACATCTTTGTTCATGTAATTTTTACTTTCTAAAAATGTCCTTAAGATAAAAAGGACTATAATTATTAAGATACTAGAATTTTTACTACTCTTATTAAAAATATTCTAAAGTTGATGGAAATTTACACCACATATTTTACTGTTTGACAACTTATTTTTTTTTTATTTTTTAAAAAGATTTATTTTTTTTGAGGGAGAGAGAGGGACAGAGTACGAGCAGGGGAGGGGCAGAGAGAGAGGGAGACGCAGAATCTGAAGAAGGCTCCAGGCTCTGAGCTGTCAGCCCAGAGCTTGATGCAAGGCTCGAACTCACAAACCGTGAAATCATGACCTGAGCTGAAGCCAGACACTTAACCAACTGAGCCACCCAGGCTCCCAGACAACTTACTTTTTAAACTTTGCCAAGCCCTGCAATTAACTTACCTCTGTCATTTTACTTCACTTGACCCTAAGAGATATTTACGCTATTAGATGGCATTTTAAGCCATCATGTTTAATAGAATGCAGTTGCGGCAACGAGTATTTGGGAGAATTATACATAAGCTAGAAGGAAGATTTCATATCTAGGTTACAAGGAAATAAATTGCATTTAATTGAATTTCCATTAAATACTAAGTACTGTGTTAAGACTAAGGAATGTTTTTAGCACTGAAGTTATTATAAATATTGTGTCAATTAATCAACTCGTTTGATTGATGATGGCATATCCATTAGGGTACTCTATGTACATAATTTCCTCTTTACAGGATTGATAGATGGTAGAGGACCAGGAAAGGGGGGTCTGTAGTTGTCTAGTATCTTAAAGTTCAGCTCTAATATACACATTTTTTAATTAAAGTAGTAAGTTTTTTATTCATCCAACACGTACTTATTGAGTGATAATATTTGCCCAATAATACTCCACACTCTAGATTTATTAACAAAAATGGGGAAGAAACAGCCAGAGATGATACTATTTACTAATTGATAGCACTTTAATTATAATGGAATATCTGTATATATTTAAAGTGGACCTGAATGAAAATTAAATTGATCTGCCTCTTCAACATGTCATGACATAATACTGGTTTTTTTTTTTAACTTTTTAACTTTTATTCAGTTTTTGAGAGAGACAAAGCACGAGTGAGGGAGGGGCACAGAGAGAGAGACACACACACACACACACAGAATCCAAAGCAGGCTCCAGACCCTGACTTGTCAGTGCAGAGCCCAATGCGGGCAGGAACCATGAGATCACGACCTGAGCCGAAGTCAGCCACTTAACTGACTGAGCCACCCAGGCGCCCCAAACTGAGTGTTTTGCAAGGGCAAAAAGAGACAAGGGGCAGCAAGAATAACGCCTCAGAAATTGGGTTAGAAAGACTTATGCGCGGAGAGTTCAATGCTGTTTTAGAAATGAGAATGCCTTGGGATTAAATTTTCATACAGCCAGATGTATATAGCCATAAACTGGCAAATAAATAACAGGAAGTTAATAATAATAATAACATGCAACATTTATATATTAAGTGCGCATTCTGCAACAAGAGCTACTCCAAATATTTTACATGAATTATCTCATGCATTCCCACAACAAACCTGTGAGCATGATATTGTCAAATCTGTTTTACAAATAAGGAAACTGAAGCTCAGATATATGAACTAATTGTGCCTGAGATGATACTGTTGGTATATGGTAAGGATGGTGTGCACTAAAAACACTCCTCGTAATATTGGAGCCTGCAGTCTTAGAGTTATGACCTAGATGTGACCAGACTTCTTAGAGTGCAGATGCTGATAAGACTGACTTATCTGTGAATGTTACAAGGAAACCTATACTCCTCTAGAGAAGAAACATGTTGAAGCTAAGAAATGGAGACTTCTTTTATACCTTGGATGATTTGTGTGCGTGTGAAAATGTGTTTGTAATCACTTCTCGGCCTTTTGGCTAAGATCAAGTGAAAATGTGTTTGTAGTATAATTGAATGTATCATATCTTTAAATACATACCCGTCTTTCCAAATTGCTAACTTCTCCAAAGAAATGTATCAGTTTGTGTGCTGGGACCATTTGAAATTGTCACTGTGTTCATTTATTTGCCATAATCTTGTGCAAGTTATAGTGAAATAAAAAACATAAGCAGGCTGTGATAGTCTAGGCATGACCAAATTATAATTAAACACATTTATTCTGCTTTATGTTTTCCCTGAGTAGATAAGTCCTGTAGGGATATTACCTAATTATTTAGGTCATAACTTTCTATTTACAAGTAAGAGAATTAAGCTGATGCCAAGTGCAATGGCAGAATGGTTACTCTTTGAAAGAGTAACAACTGCAAAAAATAAATAATAATAATAATACCCCCCAAAACAAAACAAAAAATAAAACAAAACTGCCAAAGTTGACCCTCTTTTATTGTTACAGCGATAGAATCATGTCATCTGATTTTCCACTGAGGTTATGGTAGGAAAGTTACAGTAATGATTCTGCTGTGCTCAAGAAGGTCTTTATGGGTCAAATAAGTCACAGAAATTAATAGGTGCACTTGAACTTTGGGAATTGACTTACACTTTCTGCTTTCGTTTCCAAAATTAATATTTGAAAGTTTCCTTGGATTGCATCATGGGAGGTAGCTGGTTATCTGGCAAATGCTGTATGATTGAGCTTGTGAAATACAATTTTTGAATACTTTCTCTTAATACAATGTTGAAATATAAGATAATGAATTCCCTTAGTAGAAAATTCATGATGAGTATCCTAAGACCACAAATAAAAACAATTTTCAGAGATCTGATCTTACTTACCGGTCTAGGGAAGGATTTTACCTTAAGGTTGGGAGTTCTGGTTTGGAATTGATGCAATGTATTACATCTATAATAGCCTGTTTAAAGGCCTGGTTATTTCATCATGTGTATTTGCTATCGAGATTTAAAATTTTGTATTTAAAAAAGAATCAGTAACTTGGAGAGTGTTTTCCTCGGTGAGATTATAAAAACCTAAAAGTGTGGAAGATTATACACCACACGGAAAACTAGAGAGTGCCATATTATATAATACTGTATAAAAGATTTTAGTAGAGTAATAAAGCTATAGTTTTACAAACCAAACCTAATGGTTGTGGTAAAAAGGATGTCTACATGATTCAGAAATACTGTAACTTTTACATTATATTAAGTTAATGAATATCAATGAGGAAATGTAATTCCTTACCCTTTACTAAAATATATTATATTTATGATTTGAATTAAGTGGAACATTTATATTTTATTTGTATTAAACAAGATGTTTAGCCAAAAAATGGGAAATTGAAGGAAAAATTTGAATGTCATACCTTTGGTATTTTTACACTATATATTTCAGGTTTATGAGATATTAGAAGAACTAGGCAAATTTCTTAATTCTGTTCTTTCACAGCCATTTACTATTTTACTATTTTAATCTGTTCTTTCTGAGAGTAGAAATATATAGGATACATATTTATAAATTTTAAATTCCTTTAAAAATGGAATTATTTTATAACCTAATGCTTATCATTTTCACTCCATTTTTCCAGCTTCTAGTTATATTAACTGAAACATAAACTCTAATTATGTAAAAATGATTAACTTATTTATTTACACCATGTTTGAGGTTGGTACGCTATTAACTCCACTCATTTTTATATGCATAAGAAAATTCTTTTTTCTTTCCCTTGATAAAATTGGTATTTTGGAGGTTCCTCTTTGTTTTGTTTGTTTGTTTTAATTTTTTTTTTCAGATCAGGGGCGACCCTGATCAGGGTGCATGAGAAGAAAGTGCATGGGTGTTGGAGACAGAAAGTTGAATTAATAATTAACTTCAAGGCTTATCACTAAGTAGTTCTGTGACTTTAAGTTAGTTTTATAAACAAAACACTGAAACCTAGGATCTTTGTCAATATCAGATAAGAAGACATAGGTAAA
The DNA here is from genome assembly GCF_007474595.2 of Lynx canadensis. Taxonomy (NCBI): domain Eukaryota; kingdom Metazoa; phylum Chordata; class Mammalia; order Carnivora; family Felidae; genus Lynx; species Lynx canadensis. Next base: position 136,803,150 of record NC_044311.2, on the reverse strand, counting down.
TGGAGTTTATAAAATTCAAAGGCACTACAAAATTGTTGATTTTTACATTTAGAAAGATATGGGTATTATTTTTAGGTTAATGAAATAGTTAAAATTAATTAATATTAACAATTAATTTAAATTTCCCAACAAATTTACTTCGCTGGATTTCCAAGTACCTAGTCTTAATTAACATTATCAATGGTTGGATATATTAGTCAGTTACACTGATCTTTTAGCACTATTCAATTTAGAACTCTGCCATATTTATGCAGGGTGATTTTTCATGCATGTTTCTTATATTTGTGAAATTACTGCAGTCCAGAGTCAATGTTGAGGCTAACAGACCAAATCTCTATAGTAATTCATAATCTAGTGTAGGGGTTTCTTTCTACCAAGAGCCAGGTAGTAAATATCTGAGGTGGCGAAGAATACACCTAAAAAATGCAAGGATAGGAAAATATCCTTGCTGGCATATAGTCTCTCTTTGATCTTCTTCTTTTTAATACTTACATATTTATTTGTTTACTTGTCTTCTATAACCCTTTAAAATGTAACAAAGCAATTTTTACCTTAGGGCAGTAGAAAAATATGCTGTGAACTGGATTTGGCCCAGGGGTCATACTTTGCCAATCCCTGGTCTAGTAGCATGAATGTCATCTGGACCTACACTACCTTAAATTCCCAGGTGAGAAATTGAATTCCAACTAAGGAAGGTTGACCTGGTTGCCCAAGGACGCAGTGTCATTTAAAAGATTACGTCTGATCCACTTCTCTGGGTATACACTTATTTTGGAAAATCATTCCTTTCTCATTTATTTGAAAATTACATTTGATATTAAAACTTTCAGAAGCCAGTGAAGATGCAATCAAATTGATGTTACTTCTTGAGAGCATGTAACTTAGTAGATTTCATGACGCAATGATCTAGGATTTGTGTAAGAATCCATTATCACCTTATGGACATATACATAAATGTTTTCTCATTTCAATTTCAAGAGCTTTCAACAATATCATCTGGCAGAAGTCAGGTATCCTATTTAAGCACGCACATGGGAAAGAAGAACTAAAATGATTCCACGCAGTGTCACCAAAGAGAAAAATAGCAGAAGTTGGAGTAGAACACATTGTCACATCCAGATTATATCTGGATTTAACTGCCCATAGATGCTAATTTTCAACTATATCCCAGATGGTGATTAAATTAATAAAATCTTTCAGGTGTATTTTAGAACATCAGAGAAGCCATCTGGCTTGACTGTCACCTTAACTTTTAGTGTTTTTATTGTGAATCTTACAGTCCAGTGTACCATTTTAACACCAGGGAGTGTTGTATCATCCACATTTAATTATTAAGTACCTAAAAGCATGACATTCTGAAGCTAGATAAGACTAAGATCATGCCAAATAGTGTGTTGGAAAATTCTTTGCAACTCAAGCCAGAATATTGACCTGAAATAGTCAGGTACCTTAGGTGGAAGTATTTATATAAATTGCATTATATATGTGAGTGTGACCGTTACCCAATTCACTGTGTGCATACAGACTCAGTTATAATATATTGTTAAGTTGCTTTCATAAAAATTCATGAGCAATAATTGTGTGGAAAGTATAATAGATATACTCAGAACCAGGAACTGAAGAAATGTCCTGACTTGAATACAAGTTTGCTATTTGAGGGTAAATTATAGATAATGAAGAAGTTATCTGATGCTATTTTACTATGCTGAAAAAAATTAAAGATGCTATATGCTATATGCTTTGGATACTAATTAAAATGTGTCGTCTGCCCTTTGTGGCATTGTATGTTTTCTAGTTTTATTCTAGAAGTGAGGAAAATATTTGGAAAGGTCACCCCACTACCACCACTATGACACACACGCTGAATAAGAAGTATGATTCTCTAATGTCCATAAAGGGATATTTAGCAATTCGGAAGTTATCAATTTTGAATTTCTGTTTTGTTTCTATAAAATGTAGATCTTCTCATGGACTTTAGTGTTTGTAAAGAGCCAGATGAAAATTTGTTGATTTATTACATGAAGAAAGCATGTCAAAAGAGACTTGTGCAAAAAAGAAAAGTCCATTTTACTCTTTAGAGCCTAGTCACTTCTACATTTAGGCAGAGCACATGCGGTCAATACCGTGTAGGATTTACAAGAGGGAAGCAGTAGAAGATGAGACACTGATGATCTGTGGGAGAGATCAGAGGCCAGGACCTCTTTTTGTTCATGTATAAGTAATTCTTGTAGTCCAGATTGTCCACAATAACTCTCTGTAGATTGTGGGACAGTAAAGATGAGGGTTGGAACACACTGGAGTAGAAGCAATAGTGAAATCATCAGTACTATCAAGTGGCACTTACATTGGTTTGCAATTTCCTTTCTTCCTCACAGTCAAATTAGTAGTCCCTTAACAAGCGGGATGGTGTCTTATTTGTCCCTGTTTCCCTTACATTTAGCACTGGGCACTTTCTAAATGCTTGACAATATTTGGTGAACTCAACTGACCTGAGAAGCTACAATCACATGGAGGCTAGAACTCACCAGCAGGAGTTCCGTATTGTCAGAAAATAGAGGTCATGTCAAGAGAAAGTGGTCAGAGTAGAAGACATAGTCGGTCCACAGTTCCATCACAAATTATGGTGGAATAAGGAAAACAAGACTCATACAGGTAGTGTCAGATTTGAAGGCAAAAAGAGTTGTCCATGATGCCTAGCAATGGCCACATAACCAGTGGAAAATTAGACTGGAGTAAATAATACAGGGGTGGGCCCTAAGCATCCATTAGTCAAGATTGGGTTAGAAACATCCCTAAAAGTTGTGGATAAGAAGAAGTGTAGAGCAGAATTGAAATAAAAGTGCATTAGAAGAAACTGATTAGGACAGTGTACAAAGACTCCAAATTACCTCTCTTTGGCCCAATTAAATCAGTATTAAAGGAAAAGAAAGAATGAGAGCATTTTCCTTTCCAAGGGAAGGAAGAAGCCTGGAAAGTAATAGACATTACTCATTATCAAGGACAGGAACTGGGAAAATGTTCTGACTCTAATTAATGTTTATGATTTTGAGGCTGAGATATAAAGACCAACATGAGACGTGAAAATCCTGAAATACTAAACCAGAATATATAAAGTTACTTTCCAGAAATATATTTGTCCCCAAAATATGAGAGTAAATACACAAAAGTCATTTTCCTACATTTTACAGATATTCACCTTTTCAGCTGTTTGACACTAATTAGGTTTCCATAAAATTGCAGGTAAAACTTCTAAAAGAACATTTGTGAGACAGCCCTGATTTATTCAAAAGTGAAAGAAGTGAGAGTAGTCTGAGACTATTTCTCTTTATTTATGAGTTTGTCCACATTGTCTGTATTTCTGTAACATTTTTAAAGAGTACAAACTGTATGTGACAAAAATATCAAAGCCAATATTAAGCTTAAACTTCCAATTAGTAAGCCTTAGTTTGGGTGTTGTGTGTTTGTGTGTACATATTTTAAATATCTAGCTGAAAAGGAGAATAATGCATGTAATTATAGAGCAATGCCATGAAGGAGTCATTGAGAGTCTTGGTACTCTCCTCCTACCACAATTACTGATCCAGTAGTGTGGTCCATTTATTTCACCATATTGGATGTTTCCCATTGATATTACCCAGATTCTGTTGCACCATATTGTAGAAGATTCAGTACACCAAAGGACATTTGCTAAAAGTAGTTTAAGGTTTTCTGACTTAACCTTCTTCTATCACAGGATACCCTCATTATGGTGATGGGGATACTTTTTTAAAAACTTTGTACACAGATTACACAACTTAGAAATATATGAAAGCCAAAGGTAACATTTCTATATTGTTATGGTGGTTGTAACACCCCCAGATGAAGCATTTAAGAATGTGATAGAGTAGACAGCTGGCAGACCATTAAATTTTCTTAGGAGGTTAGTTAATATTACATGGAGCTTCACAGAGAAGATATAAATATTTATTCATAACGATGTATTCACTGTGAATTGACTTTTAATGGGGAAAAACTGGTAGATTCACATAAAGAGATCCACACGTATTTCCATCAATAAAAGTTTTCCTAGTGACATCTCAGTTTGAGAACATCTCAAGTCCCAGAACCACAGTTTTTTTGTTGTCTTTTCTTTTCAGAGAAGAGAATTATAAATATATATATATATATATATATATATATATATATATAAAATATATAATCTACAACGTAAGGTATAAAAAACACAGTGAATAATTGTTTCCTTTTCACAACAATTTCTTATTTCCTACTCCCCTAAAACAGTGTTTTGTTGAATGGGACAGTCTATTTTGATGTTTCTCCAGTGTAGATACACTCAGACCTCACTAATGTAGTAAAACCTTTTGCTTGAGAAGACCATTAGCTGAAGAATTAGGAGGTAAGTTTTGATTCTAATAAGGACTGATAAATGGAAGCAAAGGAAGAGGGATTTGAAAAGTAATCTTGGATATTGAACATAAATGCCAAGTCTCATCATGGGTAAAAATTTGCTGAGAGGACAAAACTGTAATTAACTGATGGCCCGTTCCCTCCTTATTATCTCATTTGTATTTTACCTTACCATTTTATTTATTTTAACAAGGGAGTCTACCATTCTGTAGAGCTCTGTGCTAAAAATTTCCTTCCCTAGTAATGGGTTTACACTTGGAGAGGAAATCTAAATTTTCTTATTTTATCTGCTACAGAAGAATGAGTTCTTTTGGTTTTAAACTTAGAGTGAAAAAAACTTGCTTTCTTTGATCAGGCCCCTGTAGAGTATGGGGGCATCTAAACATCAGGAAGATATGGATTGCTTATGTTTTATCAGATATAATTTAAACTACCTTTTACACACAGCACATGGTCAGTTTTATACATCACAGAGTGATATGAGACTCTATAATAATCTCATACGTAATTTCCTTTCTCATTGTACAATTATTTACAATCATTACCACGTTCTCTCTAAAAGTAATTGATGCTAAAACTATCAAGATGAAACAAATGTCTTAACAGAGGTTATAATTTGTAAAGTGGAAAAGGAGTAAACACGTTTTTAGAGTGGAAAGTTGTTTTCATTTGTTATGCATGTCTCAGGTAAACATAATTGATTTGGCAGATGTATTGTGTCATTTAGGATGGCATAATACATGTCATCAGGGAAATATGTTGTACTTATCACACTTTAAATTGGGCTGTCTCCCATTGTCTAAAAACAGCATTAACTAGAATGAATTCCAGGCATACCTTAGAGCTTTGCAGGTTTGGTTCCAGAACACCACAACTGAATATCGCCATTAAACAAGACAAGTGAATTTTTTGGCTTCCCAGTGCATATAAAAGTTATGTCCTTGCTACACTCTACTCCACTAAGTGTGCAATAGCATGTCTGAAAAAAATGTATAGATCTTAATTTAAAATACTTTATTTCCAAAAAATGCTAACCATTGTCTGAGCTTTCAGCGAGTAATAATCACTGATCACAGATAACCTAACAAATGTAATAATAATGACCAAGTTTGAAATATTGTGAGAATTACCATAATGTGGCACAGAGACACAAAATGAACAAATACTATTAGAAAAATGCACTGATATACTTGCTCAGCACCGGGTGGCCACAAAGCTTCAATTTATAAAAGATGTAGTTTCTGTGAAGGGAAGTAAGTAAAGGATCATAAAATGCTTGCATTGAAAATATCAATGGCGGGGCGCCTGGGTGGCGCAGTCGGTTAAGCGTCCGACTTCAGCCAGGTCACGATCTCGCGTTCCGTGAGTTCGAGCCCCGCGTCAGGCTCTGGGCTGATGGCTCAGAGCCTGGAGCCTGTTTCCGATTCTGTGTCTCCCTCTCTCTCTGCCCCTCGCCCGTTCATGCTCTGTCTCTCTCTCTGTCCCAAAAATAAATAAACGTTGAAAAAAAAAATTTAAAAAAGAAAATATCAATGGGATATGAGTAACATTGTACACAGGATTAAATCCTTCAGCCAAATCCAATATATTATGCTGTATTATATTTTACTAGTTAATTTTGTGGTTTTCTTGTATATTTCCAGACTGGGGAATGTCATTTTGTAAAGATCTATAAATATAGGGAAGATTTTCTGAATTATATGATACTGATATCAGTCACCCTTAATGGTGCTCTACAAGGTTTAGAAATGCTTCCTGTGTTGTTGGTGAAACTGATCATATTGAGAATCTGTTCCTGCCTAAGATAGAACCTCATCTATCTAGGCTTTCTATCCATCAGTACTCAGCCATGTGAAATGAGCTCCAACAATCAGAAATCCCACGTGAGCCTTTTATTCATTAAACTGGAGATGCCAATGGGGCTCCTGGGTGGCTCAGTTGGTTAAGCATCTTACTTCCGCTCAAGTCATGATCCCATGGCTCATGATTTTAAGCCCCTCATAGGGCTCTGTGTGGACAGCTCAGAGCCTGGAGCCTGCTTCAGATTCTCTCTCTCTCTCTCTCTCTCTCTCTCTGCCCCTCCCCTGCTTATGCACTCATGCTCTCTGTCTCTCAAAAATAAACAAACATTAAAAAAAATAAAAAAGTAAAAAATAAACTGGAGATGCCAAGAAATGGCACCCCTCCCCTCGTGCCTTTTCAACCACCGTAGAAGCAGAGCTTCCCAAGACAAGGCACCTTGTGCGGTGTCTGTGACGCAAACTGAGCTGGTTGCACCCAGCTCAGCAGTTTGTGCTTATGGGCCTGGAGAATAGTTCTGCCATAGGGTTGGAGTAGAACTTCGGGTTGCATAAACTCCAAAACTGAGTCTTCAGCCCTTACTGAGATAGCAAATATCATTTCATACATTCATGTTTCTCTCTAAACCAGTTTTTTTTTTGTTTCTTTATTCACCAAAAAGTGAAACAAATTATTTAAAACACTGTTTTTCAAACTGATGGGTCATGAACTCAATTTATCCCTCTCATATCCAAAGAATTCAGTTCTGTCTCATGCTCCAGTAACTTTTTTCCTGTCCCAGTAGTACCTAAAATAATGTAATTGTGCTCGTTCTAAAATACATGATTTTATCCCCTGGCATGATCTTGGTTTTTTCTTTATCTCAGAGATAGAACACTCTCAGGATTATCTCTCAGAATGGCAAGAATCTATTCTCCAGAATTATAGAAGAATATCAAGAGATTCCTGGGGCCCTGGCTCAGTTAGTTGGGCAGCTGACTCATGATTCTGTCATTCCGTCCCAAGCCATGATCTCACGTTTTGTGGGCTCGAGTCCTGCACCAGGCTCTGTGCTGACAGTGCAGCATTCTCTCTCCCTTTCTCTCCCCTGCCCCCCCACTCGGTCAAATCCAGCTTTTTTGAGCTATTTTATTTTATAAAATTCAATAATTTATTTCCTTTGTGGCCTTCTGTGGTCTTTTGTCTTTGTGAAAAATCTCTCAACAACCATGGAGACATGAAACTATTCCTGGGCAGACAAAGTGCCTAAGATCTTCACGACTTGAGGAGATTCTGTCTGATGGAGCATGCTACAAGTTAATAGCATCAAAATAACAACAGCAACTACTGAAGAAAATAAAACAGATGTGGGCCTCTACCAACTCGTTCAGTATGAATTCAATGTGTGATTGAAAAGTAATTGATTTTTAATACATTAATTTGATTTTAGAGCACGAGGTAATTAGGAGATGGATGTGCATACTCAGTAAGAGAGATTGGTATTGTAGATTTGACTTTCTGGGTTGATTTTATTTATTTACTTTTTAAATGTTTACTTTGAGAGAGATAGCATGTGTTCATGAGCAGGGGACAGGCAGAGAGAGGGGGAGAGAAAGCATCCCAAGCAGGCTCCATGTTGTTGGCGTGGAGCCTGACAAGGGACTATCCAATGAACTGTGAGATCCTGACATGAGCTAAAATCAAGAGTCAGATGCTTAACTGACTGAGGCACCCAGGTGCCCTATAGTACATTTCTACATACAGCTATGTCATAGAAGCACAATCTATAACAACTATAACACCATTCAATTGTTCTACTGCACATATGACAATGCTCACACAATTTTTGACCTGTAACAGCAGTCATTAATAGGGAATTAACGTGATCATTTTTTCATGCATAAAATATCCAAAGACTGGATACCTCCAAAACAAGAGAAAAAAAAAACACACTTTCAAGATGTTTGATTTGTATCTGGGATATTGGTATGTGAACTCTCATTTTATCTTCAGAAATGTTTTCCAGGTATGTCTTATTATCCTGATTTAGACACACAAAAACTGAGGTTAGATAGAAAAAGTTGATTTTATTTATAGCCAGGAAGACAAACCTACATTATAAAAGTAAAATATTTTTAAAATAAAATGTGCAATTGGATCACATTTGGCACTCTCGCCATGCTTTGCTGGGGGAGCACATTTTCTGCCCCATTAACTTCAGGTTTGGTCATATAACTTGAATTGCTCAATGAAATGTGGATAAACATGTCATAAGTCACATTGAGATTACAGCTGCGAATGTACTTGTGTGGTTCAGGTCTGCCTCCCCCCACCACTTCCAGCTTCTGCCCTCACCCAGAAGAATAGCTTGATCAATAGAGGAGCTTCTCCTTCATCCTAGGTCCTAGAATGAGAAGACAAAACTTTGGCCCGGCCCAGCCCCACACAGTCCAGCTGCAGATTAAGCATTTCCCTCACTTGCTATGCGTGAGAATATAATGAAAACTACTGAGTTTTAAACGCTGTGTATCATTGAATCAAAGGCTTATTAATATAGAACGTAAAATAGTAAAGATTTTCTTGGATGTTTAGCTTATATTAGGTAAAAGAAAATTTTAAGTGTAACTCACAAGAAAAAACAAAAGAAAACAAACAATTTTTTTTTTTTAATCTGAAACAATTGGGAGCAACTGCTGAATCACTGTTTTGGTGTATATAAAAATAAAATTTCTGTACATTTCTAGATATGTAGAACCACTTGTGATCCAGATTTTTTTTAAAAAATCTTAGTTAAAAGAGAAGAAGGTAGAAAATGAGTTTTGCTTTTTTCAAAAGGTTTTTGAGTCTCAAAAATGGCTTGATTGTTAATTAACACTTTGATTTTTACTATTTATGCCGTCACTAAGGGACATAAAGTAAGCAGTTTAATCTGTTACTGGAAAGGACAAAATAACCATAACATTTTAGAGTTTCCTCTTCCTAATCTGTTAAACTAAGGGTAAAGAATATCAATCTTAGATTTTCTTTTAGTTTAGGATCAAATTAAAAACATACAAGGAACAAAGTTGTATCAGAACATTTATGATCACAGAGCTCCTGGGTGGCCCAGTCAGTTAAGCATTAGAGTTCGGCTCGGGTCATGATCTCATGGTTCCTGAGTTTGAGCCAGGCACTGACTGTGCTCTGCACTGACCATGCGGAACCTGCTTGGGATTCTCTGTCCCTTTCTCGCTGCCCCTCCTCACCCTCTCTGTATCTCAAAATAAATAAAACTTAAAAAAAAATTATGATCACAATTCTCTATTGTGGTTATAAACCTGAGAACAAATAGTAACACTTGGTGGTGGAGAGTATTTGAGATGCAGAATTATCTGTTGATTTCCAGACTTTACATGTTTTCCCATACTTCCTCCCTTCCAAGCCCACGCCTGCAATCTGTGAAGTTCACCTGCTGCTTGCTCTGTTACTCTAGTTCCTGAAGTCACAAACCTTCGTGTCATCCTTGACTCTTCTCATTCATATATGTCTATTTTCAGTGAATCAGATTGACTCCACATTTAAAACATACCCCAAACTTGACTTCTCATCCACTCACTTGTCACCGTCTCGGTACAAGTCACATTGTCTCTCTGCAAAATTATTGCAAGAGTCTGATAGCTGGTGTCCCTATTCCTCCCTCTGCCCTCTTCAGGGTACTATCAACACAGCAATCATAGTGCCGTGTTCAAGCGTAAACAGGATCATTTTCATCCTTTGCTCAGAGACCTCCAGTGGTCTCCTGTTATATTCAGGATAAAATAGAGTCCAAAAGGCCTCCTAATAGCAAAGGGTACTTCTCAACACCACCACTTTAATTTTCTCCACCTCCTTATCTCATTTATTCCACTGCATTGACACTGGCCTCTGCAAGATTCCTTGAACATCCAGGCATGTTCTTACCTCAGGGCACTTTGAACATACTAGCATCTGTCTGCAAAGATCTTCTCCCTTATCACCAACACTCATTCTCTCTCCTCATTAGGTCTCTACTCAAAGGTCATGTTCTCAGAGAGTCTGGCCCTGGACACCTCTGTCTAAAATTTCAACTGCACCCACCCATGGAAATACACATCTTATCGTTGTCTTTCCTGCTTATTTTCCCTCCTTAGCATTTATTGCCATGTGGCACATGATGTATTTAACTTTTATTTTTAAAATGTCTAAGCTCAATGAGGGCATGATTTGATTTCTCCTTTGTTTTATAATATATTCCTGGTGCTGGCAGCTTTCAGGCACTGAAGAAAAAAGGTATGGCCTGCTGAATCAACCTATTGCAAAGAATTGCAAATAAATGCTAAATTTAGTGTTGGCACTCTTATCCTATCATGAGAGCAAAAATGAATAAGCGATCAAGAGGCTTAAGGAGAGAGGGAGTGTGGTTTGGTTGGAGGCGCTCTATAAGTGTGTTGTATTAGAAAGAGTCTTTGTAGAAGGAGAATTGTAAACAGCCAGACTTGGAAAAAGTAGCTTCCTTATCAAAAGACTATTAGTTGGAATTTTGGCAAATGAGGGATCTAGGGAAGCTATAAAAGGGCCTTTGAAAAAAGAAAAAGCTGAAATCAGCCACTAAGCCAATGCTAGCTTCTACATTGCCTGCCATGTGAGAATGTGTAATTTCTAATCCTCACCCACGAACCCAACATTTGGAGAGGTGGGGACAATAGTAAATATGCATGCATGCATGTGTGTGCACATGTGTGCGTGTTGAGCATGGTAAGGCCAGTGTATCAAGATATCTAAGGGCCAGGGTATCTAAGATAGGGGTGAATGGCCCCACGCCCACTGTGCATCCTACCATCCCTAGGCTGAAACAGTATGTAGCCAGGGGGTGGGAAATGATCTCAAATCTCTGACTCACAGCAGGTGCTTAGTTCTATTTCCGTGAGTTGGTAATACTGATGAAAGTATAAATTTTCTGCCAAAAGCTGAGGTACAAACAATATGTACTAGAGCTTAGAAACAACAACAACAACAACAACAACAACAACAAACCAGCATTAGCTGGGACATGAGGGAGGTTTCATGGGAGAAAAAAAATAAAATTGTCATTGAAAATCTGGATGGGAAGGGAAAGGTTTGGTCTTCAGGGAACAGGAGCTGGGGTTGAGAGACCTGAATGGGTTACCCTAAAGAATAACAGGTACAGAAGGAAGAAAAATGTGTTTGTGGTGGACTGAGAACTTTGATACATTTGCTGTGAATTTCTGGTGACTATGTTCAGCTGCCTCATAAATCGGAAACCCAAGGGTTGGTGGTTGTCATATTTGAAATAAAAAAAAAATAAGTAAATCAATGTTAAATTCACAACTGCACTGATGTTAGTGATTCTAGTAAAAATAGTCTATGTTGATTTATGAGTTGATCTGTAGGCTGAGGTTGGCTAGCTGTTCTATACATCTTATGTTAATCAGGCTTTTGATATGTAAAAAGTATGTTTTCATCTCGATTTCATCACCAATAGCTCTACAGTATTTTTTTAAGGGACATGGTTTATCTTAAACGTTTTGCTTATCAACCTGGTATTTAAATTGGAAAAATAAAGGAATATCTGAATATCAGCAGCCTATAATTAAGAACCAAAGTGAATGGTCACTTATGATCATTCACAAAATAATTGATTGATCAACAATATTTTTTCTTTTATGCTGCTATGTGGCAATATGTGCCAGAGTGTAACTGATCTCTAGAAGTTTCCTCAGGGAACATGTATCATGTTTCCATAAGGAACAAGACTAATCTCTTATTTTGGACATGAGAAAAATAAGTACACTAATTAAAAATATATTAAATCTAGTTGTATATTTCCATTAAAAACCCTACAATACCACCCAATTTAAAAATGCTAATAAATAGAGAACTCATCTTACAGAACAATAGAAATAAGCTAGTTTCCTAACTTTATGAGGATGGCTTTAAATAAATGATTAATGTACCTTGAAATAAGTTGAATACCTTTTTATGTTTATGGTAAAATGCCCTTTTATATTTTGACTTATCACTATGGATTGTTAAGCACATATTGTGCATAAATAATTTTGATAAAAATGTTAAGAGAAATTCATATTATGTGCTAACGAATCAAGAGAAAGGTGGCTACTTCAGTTATATCCCATAATAATAACTTCATCTTTGTTAGGGAAGAAGCCTTGAAAGGCTACGTTATTGTAGCTACAGAAAATTGCTCTCACATATGTATGTTAATAATAAAAAAGTAGAAATGTAAAATTTGAATGTGCAAATATAACTCCCCAAATTATAATAGAATTAAACATGAAGACATTATGTTTCATGCATATTTAACATTATGCACTAGGTATGTGCTGTATCCTCAATTCTGTTGGCATATTTGCATATTAAATTCTCCTTAGACCCGATTCACAAAGACATCCTAAGGTGTGATGCGGTAGTTGCTATATCACAACAAATCGTTACCGTGGAACATCTTGACAGAGAGTATTATTGACGTGCCAAATTTCTGTTTCTTTGCATCTTTCTTAATGACTTTGGTGGCCTTAATCTTCAGCAGCTAAACTGGTTTGATTACAAGTACTAACCATAGCATGTTATGAATGGCAAATGTTCAAATCCTCTCTGCAGCTGTATCTCTGAGGAATGCACATAAATTCTCAAGTTTGCATCAAGGGCAGTGAGTTTATTCTCTGTGCCCAGGGTCAGCTCTCAAGACCAAAAAGCAGATGATGAAGTTCAGGTGTGGGGTCTGACTCCCAGGCAGAAAGCACATTTCTTTGATCATTGCTAGTATTTTCATTTTTCCTCTTTTAATACAATGGATTTTCTTCTACAATTAGTTCAGGAAGCCAGCAGGTGCAACAACACAGTTGCAGTGATCTAAATCCTCTGTGAATTAACCGTCATTAAAATTGATTCATTTGTGCTTGTAAATGGGATGCTATATCCTTCGGGAATTGTATTATTGATCTCATTTCTAACAATGTAAACACTTGAAAACTTTAATGTCATTTATCTATTATAAAGATAGTATGAATTCAATTTGTTTGGAATCTTTGAAAGTGTATTGAGTTGATTAAGGTAGTTAAGAGTAAGATTAATAAATTCTTAAACACTACTTATGCTGATACTAGCTATGTTCATGAGTTTTAGTGTGAGACATATCTTTGGGACTGAAGAGGGCTAACTTTTATAAAATTACTTAGTTTTAAAATAATATTTTGAATTTTTAAAAAATGGCTTTTATGACAATTTTATGCCACTGGATATTTTTAACATTTTATTTTTGTATTTTTTAATGTTTATTTATTTTGAGAGGTAGAGAAAGCACGAGTGGGGAAGGGGCAGAGAGAGAGGGAGAGAGAGAATACCAAGCAGTCTCCATGCTTAGTATGAAGCCCAACATAGGCTCGACATGGGGCTGGATCTCATGACCTTGAGATCAAGACTTCTTATGACCTTGAGATCACAACTTGAGCAGATATCAAGAATCAGAAGCTTAACCAACTGAGCCACTCAGGGGCCTCAGATTTTTTTAACATTTTAAAAATACTTTTTATTTTATTATTAGAGGGACATAATCATGTGCTTTCACAAAACATTATGATTAAAGAATATGAAAAAGAAGGGGTGCCTGTGTGGCTCAGTGAGTTAAGTGACTGACTCTCAATGTCAGCTCAGATCTTGATCTCAGGGTCATAAGTTCAACCCCCCACACTGAGCTCCACACTGGGCATGAAGCCTATTTAAAAAATAAAAATAGGGGCGCCTGGGTGGCTCAGTCGGTTGAGCGTCCGACTTCGCTCAGGTCACGATCTCACGGTCCGTGAGTTCGAGCCCCACATCAGGCTCTGTGCCGACAGATCAGAGCCTGGAGCCTGCTTCGGATTCTGTGTCTCCCTCTCTCTCTGGCCCTCCCCGCATTCATGCTCTGTCTCTCTTTGTCTCAAAAATAAATAAATGTTAAAAAAAAATTTAAAAAAATAAATAAAAATAAATGACATGAAAGGAAATTTAAACATTAATAATATTTTAGCGTGGGAAATGGAATTGAAGACTGCGTTTTCAAAAAGTCTTCTTTAATACTTTATACATTGACATAAAGATGGGTTCTGGCTACAATAGTTCATCTAAATTTTTAAAATATTACTACTTTTATGTGTAAAAATTATCAATACATGATTCTTTCTCTTTTTTAAGTCACAAGATTTTTATTTAATGGAGAAGATGCAAAGGTGCTCAGATTTTGAAATACTTAAAGTATATATCTATCAATGTTTCTCAAACAACTAAGGAAGCATCTTTTTTTTTTCATTTAAAATTTTTGGTTATCATCTTTAAATATGCTAATACAGATAATAATGGCAGAGTGCCCAGAAATCTAAAGTTTTAACCTCAGGGATTAGTACTCAGGTGACCACAATTTAAAAACACCAATGAGGATTTTACCCCAGCATATTCTGTATCTCCCTTTAGTTGATACAAAATGGAAAATATATTTATTTATATAATATATATTAAATAATATGTAAAATATGTTAAAAATTAGATAAGCATAGACAAGAAATTTGTAATAATACTAGGCATGCCCAGGATAGACATCAATTGATATTTATTTTCTTAAATGTTTTTATAAACAAATAGCAAGTCACAGAAAACCCTACTTGTTTGGCTTAAAATATAAGAAAGAAATCATCCTGCCATCAAATAAAGGGCTAGATGTAGAAGTCTCCAGGATTGTGAGTTTAGCTGCTAAATTATTTCCTGAAGGACCAATGAACCTTTGAGAACCTGTGATGCCACTCAGCATATTGGCTTGTTCCCAGGCTAACTCCACACAAAATGCAAGGAACCTGCAACAGTTCTAGCCAACACATCCAGAAATGAAAAGGAACAGTAAATGTGAAGGGGAAAAAAAAAGAACATGATAGAAACCTATCCTGGAGGTTCCTGGGAAACATGCCTTTTTATCTAATTGGCTAGAATTGCTTCACAAGTCAATGCCTAAATCCATCATTGGAAATAAGAATGGCACCTAAGTAATTGGTTCCGACTGATCGAGTATGAAACCCAGAGCTGGAGACAGGTAACTACTGAGTTAGTGAAGGATGAACACAAAAATTTGATTTTTCCAGCAAAGAAGTAAATATCTACTGGTCAGGCAACCAGAAGTTTCTGCGATGATTCTAAGCTTCTCTTCAAATATTTTATAAAGGTTGTGTCTTTTTTTTTTTTTTTTTGCAACCTGGATCCCATGAAACATTAATAAACTAGCTCTCCATTTTGTTTCCCTTGGATTTTTGAATGGATAAGGCAAATACGTTATTCAATTTGAATATTTTTATAATGTAATCATTTGCAAAGTCCGCTTTGACGGATTTTAGATATTCCTTAAGAGTAGCAATTGGAGTTGTCCTAAGAGTATGTGGTGTAATTTTTTTTTTTTTTTGCATCACTGATTATTGTGCAGGGAGAAGGGGAGATAAGAGATGAGGGCAAGAATGATGAATTACATAGGATAAGGTAATCAGGGTTTCTATTTTTAATATAATGTTTCTCAGTCCCACTAGATCCTCCATTAGTCACTATTTTCTATATGCTGTCTATCTCAAAGGATATAAATCACTAGTTAATCACGTTGCTTTTTATCGTCCCCTATTGGATCAGCATGCATTTCACACTGCACTAG
This sequence comes from Lynx canadensis, assembly GCF_007474595.2. NCBI lineage: Eukaryota > Metazoa > Chordata > Mammalia > Carnivora > Felidae > Lynx > Lynx canadensis. The sequence goes on along the minus strand of NC_044311.2, from coordinate 136,787,267 downwards.
ACCAGCATGATAGGAATATGCAATCCAGGGTCTTTAGGATGTTATGCTTTCTCAGCTGGTACCTATGATTGATGCTATGGTTGCTAACATGGAATTCATGCTAGCTCCTATCAACGTAAGACAATTGGAACAGAAAGCTGAAGTAATATTAAAGTGATAAATAAACCTGTCATCTAAAAACCAAATCTTCCTTTGAAATCTACCCCTTGTTTAACATATATTGTTAAGCTGCATGGATTAGGAAACTCACCATCATCTACACTAAAATTTCTTTCCCTTAAAAGGAAAAGATTTCTTTTCCTTAAAGATTTCTTTCTTTCTTTCTTGCCAGTGATGATATAAAATCATTCAGATTGACTAAAACTGGGTCAAGACACAATGAACTAATTGAACTAATGAGTTAAGAATTGCATTTGGGCGAGAGAAGCAATGAACCCCCAAGCAATGCTTTAAACAAATTTTAAAGTTGTTTTCACTTACAGGAACTTTTTAAGAAAAGAAATCTGGGACTGATGTTATGGCTCTGACTGGATTTCAGAGCAAGCCACTTCTTCCTTCCTGACGCCTTTTGTTTCCATCCTTTTGGTATGAGTCTTATTTTCACACTTGCAACATGTCTGCTAGAGATTCAGCCTTTAAGTTGGTGTTTCTTCTAAAGTAAGAAGACAAAACACCAGAGGTTCACGTGGAATTGATGAGCTCTCTTGGAAGGGCTCCTCGAAACTTCTGCCTTTATCTTGTTGGTAAAAACTATTATACGATAGCGAGAGGTGCAAAGCAAGTTGGAGAAACTCTTTATGGGAACAAGGGAGGAACTTATTAGAGCCAGAAGTAAAGTTCTATACTTAAGAGAAAGGAGGGAATGGGTATCGGAGTACTTAGCTGTTCCGTCACATTTATCAAAGTGAGAAAAGCTTGCTTTTAGCAACTTGCTTCACTGTGCAAAAAAGAAATAATTCCATAAATAGATGAAATAAAGTTCATAATCAAGGAGAATTTTGATGGAGATGCTGATAACATCATAGGCAGAAAAGGTCAAAGGAAGAGTAAAATGTATTTTAACTCCTCCCTTTCAGGCCCGCTAGAATCTCATATACGTCCACAGTTTCATCTATTTGTTTTCTGTAGTGATGACTCTCAAATACACCATCAAATCTTTTCCCCCTTTCATCATTATTTTATGGTCACAGACATCTAAATATCCCAGTGTTGGTGAATTCATGTCAATGTGTCCAAAACCGAATCTGATGCTTTTTCTGATTTCTGGTATCGGCCTGACCTTTTTTCCTCAAGCAGATTAAAACTCTGTAGTTAACCCTTATTCTGTATTTCCCTTAATTTACCATAGACATTAGCGCCCAGTCCTATAGGAACATCTGCAGAATTTCTTTAAATAACCATTTCATCTACCTTTACTCCCATTATCTTCAGTCATCTCTTGTTTTTTTTTTGTTTATTTGTTTGTTTGTTTTTTCTCCCAAGGGTGAACTTGTTTCCCCTGCTTTTACTCCTTCCTTTCTACAGTTCTTTTTCCGAAAACCTTGTGTATTAGAGTATCCAAAGAAAACAACTAACAGGATTATGGAAGCTGAGAAGTCCATTGATAAGGGAGAGTAGGGCAAGCTGAGGGCAAAATACAAACTAACAGCAAGCCCCCCGCCGCCCGCCCCCCCCCCCCCCCCGCCCAGTGGAATATGTGTGATATTCCTCAGACACTCTGGGCTACCCAAGAACAAAGAAAAGTTTTTTGTTTTTGTTTTTTTTTTAATATGAAATTTATTGTCAAATTGGTTTCCATACAACACCCATTGCTCATCCCAAAAGGTGCCCTCCTCAATGCCCATCAGCTACTCATCCCTTCCACCCCCCCATCAACCCTGTTTGTTCTCAGTTTTTAAGAGTCTCTTATGGTTTGGCTCCCTCCCTCTCTAACCTTTTTTTTTTTTCTTTCCCCTCCACCATGGTCTTCTGTTAAGTGTCTCAGGATCCACATAAGAGTGAAAACATATGGTATCTGTCTTTCTCTGTATGACTTATTTCACTTAGCATAACACTCTCCAGTTCCATCCACGTTGCTACAAAAAGCCATATTTCATTCTTTCTCATTGCCAAGTAGTATTCTATTGTGTATATAAACCACAATTTCTTTATCCATTCATCAGTTGATGGACATTTAGGCTCTTTCCATAATTTGGCTATTGTTGAAAGTGCTGCTATAAACATGGGGATACAAGTGCCCCTATGTATCATGACTCCTGTATCCCTTAGGTAAATTCCTAGCAGTGCTATTGCTCGGTCATAGGATAGGTCTATCTTTAATTTTCTGAGGAACCTCCACACTGTTTTCCAGAGTGGCTGCACCAATTTGCATTCCCACCAACAGTGCAAGAGTGTTCCCATTTCTCCATATCCTCACCAGCATCTAGTCTCCTGATTTGTTCATTTTAGCCACTCTGACTGGCGTGAGGTGGTATCTCAGTGTGGTTTTGATTTGTATTTCCCTGATGAGGAGCAACGTTGAGCATCTTTTCATATACCTGTTGGCCATCTGGATGTCTTCTTTAGAGAAGTGCCTATTCATGTTTTCTGCCCATTTCTTCACTGGATTATTAGTTTTTCGGGTGTGGAGTTTGGTGAGCTCTTCATAGATTTTGGATACTAGCTCTTTGTCTGATATGTCATTTGCAAATATCTTTTCCCATTCCGTCGGTTGCCTTTTAGTTTGGTTGATTGTTTCCTTTGCAGTGCAGAAGCTTTTTATCTTCATGACGTCCCAATAGTTCATCTCTGCTTTTAATTCCCTTGCCTTTGGAGATGTGTCAAGTAAGAAATTGCTGCGGCTGAGGTCAGAGAGGTTTTTTTCCTGCTTTCTCCTCTAAGGTTTTGATGGTTTCCTGTCTCACATTCAGGTCCTTTATCCATTTTGAGTTTAAGAAAAGGGGTTTAAATGCTTGCCAAGATGATGTGGGAAACTAAGGCAAATGAAAAGTTAAATTCCCTTACTGCCTGTAGCCCATTGATAAGTCCTTGACACCAACAGTGTTCTCCCTCTAGGAGCTCAGCTGCCTCAATGATGACACTTAGCTGGGGGCAAAAGAGAATCTTGCCTTAACATTATCTTGACCCTCCAGGAACTTGCAAGTCTACTTTAACATATAAAAATTCCTTTGGAAACTTTCTGTATCTCAACTCCCCCAAGATGTATGCTGGCAATCATACTCCAAGCTTATGGCCCCCTGATATACATCTGAAGGGTCTCATGACTCAAGTTTTACTAAAAGGTGATAAATGGCGTTTCTCTAGCAACAGCTAGCCCCACAAGGTCCTGGAAACCTTGCTTCCAAAATACCTTAGAGACTTACTCTATCCCTAACCCCCTCCCAACCTGAGGGTATATAATAAGTTACCTGTCACAACCACAGTGCAGCTCTTCCTGCCCCACAGGTCCTGTCCCTGTGCTTTAATAAAATAACCTTTTTGCATCAAAGATGTCTTCAGTATTTTTTCTTGGCCGTTGGCTCCAGAACACTTCACCATTACCCCCAAATTCATCAATATGAAGATTCCTTCTGTTATAGTATGAAGGTAGTCTACATCAGTGTTATTTGAACTTTAATGCTCATATGAATCACCTAAGAATCTTCTTTAAAATGCATATTTTAACTTCATAAGTCTTTGAGAAGGCCCGAAATTCTGCATTTCTTATAAGCTTCCCAGTGATGGTAAGCTGTGAAGCCTGGAACCACATGTTGAATAGGAAGGGCGATGAATAAAGGAACAGTTCAGAAGAAGAACATTTGAAAGTATTTTTTATGGTTACGTGCATACAGCTATAAATAGTACTCTAGTAAAAATAAGATCTACCTTATGCTACTAATGCTACTACCTGCTAGAAGGTGTTTAAAAACATCATTGTCTTACTCCTTTAATCAATATATCAATTGTGGAAATAGGTATATATTTTTCTTTAGAGAACTGAAATTATAGATGCTATAAATGGAAACAGAAGCTATTGATTTGTTGATGAACAAATCACATATATCTTTAAGCGTAACCATTCAAAACCAATATTCTATTGTTACTTGTAAGACGTCTCAAAGATCTTTCCACTGACTTTTTCATCCAAATTTTTGCATCTGAAGTCCCTACAAAAATGATCAAATAAATTTAGAACAGTGGACCCAAGATACCTGTTCCTAAAGTATTTTAAGTTACTCTGTAAAATTCTACCTTGCTTAAACTTTAGAACACCTTGAAAAACTCATACCCAATACATAGTAAGATATATGTAGCTAAAAAGAACATTTAAATACATTGACGCATTGTCAGTGAATCAAGGCAGCCACGCCATTTTAACAATTAGCACCCACAGTCACAAAATGCCAACTAAATCCAGAAGCATGTTTCTCGCGTCAAACAGTCCAATAGTTTGTATTGATGCATGGTTTAGTCATAGACCAGGTGCTCGGAGATTTAAATATGAATTCATTTTCTGAAATTAAGTCTGAAAACCTAATGAAAAAGCTGACTATAATTGCAAATGACACATTACAATCATGAGAATCGCCAGTTGTAAATGATTTAAAGAGCAAATGAATATGTCTCTAACTTGTTTGACATAGGTAGTCCTTTAGCTTTACTTTTTGTATTTTACAGATACATTTCTGGAGAATATACAGCCCATTTCCACAATTAAAAGGCCAGTGGATTTTCTCTGCACAACATTCTATTGCATTGCCTAACCGTGGCAGGGATACACATTTATCCTATAAAAAAAAAAAGGGGGGGGGGCGGCGCCTGGGTGGCTCAGTCGGTTAAGCGTCGGACTTCAGCTCAGGTCACGATCTCGCGGTCCGTGAGTTCGAGCCCCGCGTTGGGCTCTGGGCTGATGGCTCAGAGCCTGGAGCCTGCTTCTGATTCTGTGTCTCCCTCTCTCTCTGCCCCTCCCCCGTTCATGCTCTGTCTCTCTCTGTCTCAAAAATAAATAAATGTTAAAAAAAATTAAAAAAAATTATTTCAAAAAACTTCTCCAATATTTCAATGAAAATTGCAGTAATTGTTGGTGAAGATGATTTGTTTTGCTTTTTCACTAAATTAAATGTTTCTTTGTAGCCCAGCATGATGGCTTTTGTAAACTTCTCAACGTAAAATGAGCTAAACTGTTTACCCTTTACCAGAGTTTCTTTTTTTTTAAGATAAATGAATTCAATTGATTGAAGCAATAAATTCATCCAAAAAAGTAAGAGGTTTATTTGTCCTATTTGCCCTATCTCTAAGGAATTTCATGCTTTGAAAAGCTATTCCTCTCAAATATTATATTTGTCTGTTATAAATAAAGTCATATACTTTAGACTTTTTAATTAGGAAATGGCATATTTATTAGTGATTTGATGAATGAGAAAAAAAGAATAACAGCCCTAAGTTTAAGTTGGCATGTTAATGTTGGGAAAAATTCCAAGGGGTAAAGGTTTTATAAAATTATTATAGTGTTCTTTCTCTATACTCTGCTACTCTTACAAATAATTCACCTATCTGAATTTTTAGCATACAGTTTTTAATACACAGATGTTTAGTTATCCTATTCTGAACTTACTAGACATTTCAAACAAAATTGCCAATTTACTTCCCCATTTAAATTGCAAACAGTATTAGAAAAAAATTAATTAAATAGATTTTTGATTCCCCAAATTAAAAGTAAAGTATATTTTTTATTTAAAAAAATTTTTTCAACCTTTATTTATTTTTGAGAAAGAGAGAGACAGAGCATGAATGGGGGAGGGTCAGAGAGAGACGGAGACACAGAATCGGAAACAGGCTCCAGGCTCTGAGCGGTCAGCACAGAGCCCGACACGGGGCTTGAACTCATGGACCGTGAGATCATGACCTGAGCCAAAATCAGAGGCTTAACGGACTGAGCCACCCAGGCACCGCTAAAGTATATACTTTAAAGTAACCTCACTGATCATGATTTAGCATTCTATAAACTTGAGAGTATGATCAGCAGATATTGTCCTAAAATATTAAACAGTACATCTATAAAATCAGCAATGAATCTCAAATTGCCTTACTACATAAACCAAAGAATAATTTGGTAGTTGTGCTACCTAATTTAATCTCCAATACTCTGTAAGTTTTGCTGGGCGCAAAAAAAAAAAAAAAAAAAAAAAAAAAAGGATTATCTGTGTATTATTGTGATGATAAGATCCTCAGACCAAAGATTAAATATTCTGTGTGTAGGTTTTATTTTCCAAAATTGGTGGAGGGAGCGCAAATCATTCATGGGCGTGCCATGATCTCATCGGATCTGTAATCTGAGGGCACAATGGCTGCTATTTCAGCCAAGTGATAAAGTCAGACAGCGTACTTCAATGGTCTCAAGGAGCCTATTTTCTTTAATTTTTATCATATCCGTGTTTTGAAGTCTCTGTGACAGTCATGAACATTATATGATGAATGTATGTGAAAAAAATAAGAAGTTGTACAAAATATTGTTATTAAAAGTAGCATTCATCATTCTACTTCTATGATTTGGGTTACTGTAACATCAGTTTCATAAAAAGTATGTAATTTTTTTTTCATTCAGAAAAATAATACTGGGCATTTGTATACTTTGAGGTCAACTTACTCCAGGAACAATGGAGATTTTTCTAGGGAGCCTGCAGGAAAATGTGATTTATAATGGTGGAACTGTGACCCATGAGGACAGTAATTATATTAGCCTGCCTTGAGGAGAACAGTCAGCTTCCATACTATCAATTTGAAAGTTCCCTGACAGTGGAATTCACACTAATGAAAGAACGAGTTTGTATTAAAAATTGTAACCCCTGATAGAGTGGAAATAGTAGCAGGGAGAGAAACAGGAAAATCAATTCAGATGTAAGTGGGATATTTTGAGAATGAAATCATGGAAATAATTGCAACTTGGCAGATGAAGATAACAAATTACAATATTTACTAAATATCTACCATGTGCTAGGAATCTTTCTGTGAGACAAGTAAGGAAAAGTGTCCGAAGAGGTAGGGCAAGTGCTACATTCAAAATGCAATAATAATGGAGTTTTGAAGGGTAGAGAAGATAGAATCTAACAGATTCTATAGTTGTAAAGTTGTAATACCTTCCTGGCTTAGCTTAACCTGCTATAATAAAATACCATAGACTGGGTGGCTGAAACATTAGGTAATTATTTCTACCAAACTCTGGAGACTGGGAAGTCCAACATCAAAGTATCAGCAGATTTGGTTCCGGGCTACAGCCAGCCATCAAAAGTAACTAACTCCAAACACTCCTCCCCAAATACCATCACACTGGGGATTATGGCTTAAAAGTATTATTTTAAGGGGAGGAGGGGCACACATATTCAGTCCATAACAGTTCCTTTCATAGTGAAGAGAAGAAAGTTAGTGTTGATTTCATACATATTCTAAATTACTCAGGTTGATTGTGTCTCTTAACCTTTATCACCTTTTGGGTAGCAGGGACCTTTTCTATAGTCTTGCACCTCAAATGCTCAATCAGACTAAATCTAAGGAGATGATAAAGAGTATGTGCTGTCATGTCAGAAAAATCCGGTTCAGAATTCTGGGTCTACCTTCTGCTGGTTGTATAACACTTAGTAAATTGTTAACTATTTTCACATGTTTTACTCATTGGTTAAGTATACTTAATACTATTTATTTAAGACTTTTTATTTTTGAGGATTAAATGAGTTAACATATCCAAGGCACTCTGAATGGTTCCTAACCCAAGGTCAAAAGTTCTAAAAAAGTGGTCAATAAAAAAGAGGAATTGACCATTCTTTTTCAAACTTAATGAGGGTAAAATTTAGAAGAGCAGGTGTTGCTTGGAATGAAATGTTGATCCTATTAAGACCAAACAACATTCATATATATTAAAACAGAAAGTAATCCACTCCAGACCCCATTTCAGAGTGCTGGATATTACAGAATCAAATGGAATTTAGTGAGTACCACTAAAGGGTACTTACATTGAAGACTGAGTTAGTGAATGATTATTCTGTAACAGGCATAAGTCAAATGCTGGAGTTTAATTTCACTGCCTTCTTTTGTCCTCAAAAAAATTCCTTTGCAGGTTTTTTTTTTTTTTTTTCCATTTTAAAGATGAGGAGAATAAGTCACAGATGAATTTTCTTGATGATATTCATACAGTCAGTAGGTAGCAAAACCAGGCCTAAATAGGCAATTTGACTCTGGAGTCCCTGCTTCTACAGTGTTCTATACTTATTCTCAAGATTAAGAATGGATGTTTAAAGTGGCATGTCCGGGTGCGTGGGTGGCTCACTTGGTTAAGCGTCCAACTCTTGATTTTGGCTCAGGTCATGTTCTCACCATTCTTGAGATCCAGCTCCACGTCGGGCTCTGCACTGACTTTGCGGAGTCTGCTTGGGATTCTCTGTCTCTCTCCCCCTCTCTTTCTGCCTGTCCCCCAACTTGCGCGCTCTCTCTCTCTCTCAAAATAAATAAACTTTCAAAAAAAATAAAGTGGCATATTTATTTTGTTAGTTTGTAATATTTCTAGAATACTTGGAAATCTTATACTATACATGTTAAATATTTTCATAAACGCAGGTTTATTTTTTAAATTGATAATTGGCTTTCTGTTCAGAGAAATAGATATATTTTCAACTTAAATCTTTAAAGATCACAAATTATGTCTAGTGATAGATATATACAATTTTAAGTTGACTCAATAGCATCTCCTTGCTTAAAAAATGCACATCCCAAGTTTATCGTTAAATTCTCAAATACTTGCAATAAAAGTATAACTTAAAAATGAATTTGATGATGATGAGATAGTAATTAAACACTGTGAAATAAATTTCATTTTTCACAATATCTATGACACCAACAAGTAAGCACTCTGTATATATTTAGCATCACAAAATAAACTCAGAAGGGGCGCCTGGGTGGCTCAGTCGGTTAAGCGTCCAACTTCAGCTCAGGTCACCATCTCGCGGTCCGTGAGTTCGAGCCCCGCATCGGGCTCTGGGCTGATGGCTCAGAGCCTGCTTCAGATTCTGTGTCTCCCTCTCTCTCTGCCCTTTCCCCGTTCATGCTCTCTCTCTGTCTCAAAAATAAATAAAATGTTAAAAAAAAAACTAAAAAAAAACCAAAAAAACCCAAAATAAACTCAGAAGAAACCATCTCTTGAAACTGACCCCCCACCCTCATCTTGGAAATATCCAAAGACCTGTAACACTACTAAAAATAAGAAAATAAAAATAATGTTTGAGTCAACATCAGATGACCAAATGCTTCAGATTTTCTACAACCAAAATGCTTCGGGTCTCTATAGCTTCAGGATCTCCTTCTGCATTGCAACAAAGTTTAAAGGAAGGGATTTAGGAGTGGCGCACTCTCCAAATACATTCTCTACCACGATGTCATTCACTACAAAGCAACTATTAATATCTATAATTCTGGTTCAAGACCTTTCCGGTAATCTTAATTAGAATTTGGATCTAGTTTAAATTGGCAACATAGAAATTAAAATATATAATTATATTAAAAGTTCTGTTTGGGGGTGCCTGGGTAGCTCAATTGGTTGAGCATCCAACTCTTGATTTCAGCTCAGGTCATGATCTCAAGGTTCATGAGTTTGAGCCCTGTATTGGGCTTTGCGCTGGCAGCACAGAGCCTGCTTGGGATTTCTCTCTTCCTCTCTCTCTCTGCCCCTCTCCACCCCCCCCCCTTTAAAATAAACTTAAAAAAAAAGACTTTTGTTTGTAAATAGCAATTTTATAAACCTAATAGGCACTGGATATGTGAAAGCAGCACAAATACATATTGTCTGTCATTATTCTTATAGATTGAAAAATTTGGTCAACTTATTAAAAACACAAGGATTGTTGATAAATAAAATGTGTAGTAATAATTGTGTGTCTTATTTGCACAACATCTTATTACTCCCATGAACTTTAACATCCAAGCTACTGATCATTTCTTTATTAATTTATTTAATGTAATCGCTCTTTAAGAAAGATTGATTAAAGAGACATGTTTTCTCAATGTTTTAGACATAACGTTAATAAACTAATATATGTAATTTAAACTAATAAACATTAATAAACTGATATATGTGATTTAAATCCATTTTTAAAATTATGAAAAGAAATAAAAATAACAAGACAATAAAATGATGGAATAACGGAAATAGCACAGGGGTTTGAGAGGTATATTATTATATATTATTCACCTAATGTGTGACAGTGAACATTTTATAACTTCTTTGAGTTTCATTTCTATCATTTGTAAGATGAGGATTAAGACACATATATCAAAAATTCAAAAGGCTTTTTGTCAAATAACTACTTAGTGTAAGTTACTTAAAATAGTTTGTCAGCATCCAATTTATACCTTAATGGATTCATTTATTCATTTATGTATCGAGTATTTATCATGTACCAGGCACTTTTCTGGGTATGAGTAACATGAAACATGGGGAAAACAATGACCATACTTCATAGCTGTATTTCACACATTATACATGGATAGATAGATAGATAGATAGATGATATAGATATTTGCATTGTAGATAAGAATGTTATAAACATGGATATCATCTTAGGGGTTTATTTGGAGTATATCTCAAGTTTCATTAGAATTTAGTGATAATAAATTAAAGTCATCAAAAATCTATGTCATGATGTCTATATTTTAGCTTGAGTTGAAAGGATATGACTTCTCTGCAGCCAGAACAATGGAATATTCTTTATTACTAATACATAGTGTTTATAATGAAAATACACCAATATCTGGGGAGAAAAAATATTTAAGGACTGAGTTAAATTTTCCATAGAATGCACATTAAGGCTACAAGCAATACATTTTTATTGTTTCAGTAATAACCACAATAATGAATTTCAAATATGAATTCTTACAACAGCTCTCAAAATCTTATGTGTTTGAGTTAAAATGATTTTCAAAGGACCTTAGGATTATCAGTACATGGAATTCTGTGTCTAACAACTGATGACCTGTGGGTCCTCTTCAAACATTTTTTGAGCTAATTAAACAGTTTAGAATTACTTTCCAAAATTTGAATCTCTGGGGATATTAAATTAATATCCAGATTTCAAACTCCTTTTCCCAAACTGGAAGATACGACAGCACTTAGCCTTCATTCCTACCTAGCAATCAGGCTCTCCTTCCTAGAGTTTCTGCTACCTCTTTAAACAGGTAAGTTTTCTAGTTTGCATTGCATGCTTTGGCCTTACAGTTTGCCTACTCCATGTGTATATTTTTTGTGTTGGAATCCTGCAGAAAGTGATGTTGAAATTTCCTCACTTTATCTAAGGAAAACCCTTAGCAGTGTAAGAGATATGTTTGGCTCTTTATTTTTTGAAATTGTTCTTTCACAATTTTTTGAACTTTTGATTAACATACGGAAGCACAAATTTGGAGCTTATTCTTCCAAATAACTTATCCATATTATCAGATAATTAAAATGGATATATGGTCAGATGCTCTCCATTCTGGGTGGGCATTATTCTCTGAAATTGGAAGACATGTGGCTTAACACAAGGCCAGTCATCTTATAAGAGTGTATGACCATGCTAAGGTCTGAAGGTTTATGCCTTCCAGATTTATATGTTGAAATCCTAACCCCCAAAAATGATATTGGGAGGGAGTCTGGCAGGTGCTTAAGTCATGAAGGTGAAGCCTTCATGAATGAGGTTATTGCCTTATACAATAGGCTTCTGAGAGATCCCTAGCCCCTTCTTCCAAGTTTGAACACAATGAGAAGGTGCCACCTATGAACAAGGAAGAGGGTCCTCATCATATGAGATGAGGAATAAAATGCCTGTATGTTGATTTTGGACTTCCCAGCCTCCAGAACTGGGAGAAAGAAAGGTTTGTTATTTGTAAGCTATGCAGTCTGTGGCATTAGTTCACGTCTTCATGTAGTTTCCATTTTGGTGGAAAGACCAAGAATAAATTGACAAAAAAAGTAGATTTTGTAGATAACAAATACAATTTAAAAAATTAAAGGTAATAACAGATAATGATAGGGCATGGGGGATGTGTCCTGTAAAAGGTGGGTACAGAAAGTCCTATCTGATGACCCAACGTGTAAGCAGTGACATAGAGGAATGTGAGAGATAAGGCTTGTTGTGGGAGGAAGCATCAGAAAAGGACCTCTCGAGGCAACTTAAGATCACCCTGATGAAGGTCCATTCACACTCCTAACAATCGTGTTATTGTCTTGAGAGCCTTTTCCATAGTGTAGAAATGGTTTACTTAAATCCTGTTTACTTCTCATGAAGAATATGTAGCGTTATTATTCAAGGAGAAAACCAGCATATTATCTTAGATGGACTGTTTGGTAAGTTAATAGAATAGTACATAATCTGGGAGATGATCCTACCTTTTAAAACTGGTTATATCATACTCTGGAATGGATAATAATTGATACCAACCAAGCAGGGTGGCAGATGGAAAACAGTAAATGTTAAAGATTGTAAATTACTTCACGTGTTGTCAGATGGAAAGTCTAGATATCAGGACCATTGTATGAAATTGGGGCTATGTTTTTTATTGTCTCGAAGGATATTAATTGAGTCACCTTTGTGTGTAATGACCCCAAATCTTGGAGGGTGTGGAGAAAGAAATAAGGATTATGTCTAAGTTTCTGTCTTTGGGGAGGTGGAGGAGGCAGGTGGAGAGTTGTGTAACCCAACCATAACCAGGCTCTGCTGCTTTCAGGTAGGGGACAGAATGACAGCATTTTTTGGTAAGGTAAGAACATGGACTGCACTGCCGATATTTCAACTGGTGCTTCCTTGAGGAAGGACTAGGGGAGGAGAGTATGAACTCACAAAATGTTTTGGGGAGCTATTTGACTTCATGTGTCAATTAGACAAGTGGGACTGGTCCTTCGAGAGGGATGCCACATGTGCAGGATGCAGAGTACTGCAACATAACAGCCCATAACCTTGGCTGTCCCTGATGTTGAAATGCCTTCAAGTATTTCTTTTAATCACAGTAGAGATTATGAGAATTTAAAAACTATAATTTTTTCTTACACTACCACTTCAAATATATTTCAAAGCTCAAAGAAGACAGCGTATCACACTATCATAATTCCTTCAGTGCATTCAGTCAACACTCACAGCCTGACACAAATGTGATGTTAATAAAATATTATTTAGTCATTTTAGAGTATTTGTTATATAAGAAAATACAGTAGTATGAAAAATGTTTTGGGTGGCTCAGCTGATTGAGTGTCTGACTTCCGCTCAGGTCATAATCTCATGGTGAGTTCCAGCCTCACATTGGGCTCTGAGCTGAAAGCACCAAGTCGGCCTGGAGCCTGCTTTGGATTCTGTGTCTCCCTCTCTCTCTACCTCTCCCCTGCTCACGCTCTGTCTCCCTCTCTCTCTAAAAATGAATAAACATTTTAAAAATTAATTAAAAATGTCCTTTGCCCCCTTATTTTAAATCGGTCCAATTACAAATTAGAAAATTGGTAATTTGTAGAACATAATACTTATATCAGCTCAGCCATGTAATATAAGATGCATCACAGAGTATTTGTGCAGAACTGCCTAATGGGGTGCCCAGCTGCAGAATCATCTAAGATGTTACAATGAAATGGCAGCTTATCGACCTGTGAAAAATGTATTTATGTTTCCCAAACACTGACAATGTTAAAAAAAGAGAGGGAGAGGGAGAGGGAGAGGGTGAAGGAGAGGAGAGAGAGAGGTTGAGGGAGAGGAAAGAGACAGAGAGAGAGAAACCAAAACATGATGTTTGGTCAACTGTAGCTTATATAATTTTGGAAGATGTATACTTTTCTTCATAAATTTATGCTGTGTCTTTTGTAAATAATATAACATAAAAAAGGATGTAATCTTTGAATACTAAGCAGAGAGATTTTAGAATTAATTGGGCATAGCTTTGGAATATTTAATAATATCATAATCATCATGAATTTTTACTGACAACTTCAACAAACTAAAAGGTCAATTTTGGAGAATCTTCATCACAATTCTGTAACTGTCAGATTTAAAGTAGGTTGTAACTTTATTTTGTTTATATTCCCCATTAAAGTCAAAGATTCTATTTGTTGGGTTTTATTTCAATATCCTATCTTCAAATTAAATCCACTATGTATCTGAGAAAATAATCTCGCATATAATAATCTGTTTTCCTACATTTTCTTAGAAATATATATGGTCTAGAAATGAAAGTTAACTGTTTTAATATGTAAATCATTAATCCATAAGTACCTGATTTACATGGTTGTTTCTTTTTTCTAATTACATATGTAGACACATTAAAATAATTGGTATTATATTCTATAGTAAATAACAGGCCATACATGTGTCCTAAATATATTTCATTTTTCATGAATATTATAGCTTATGTATAATCTTTTTTATGAGTGTTTTATAGGCTTCAATATTTCTGATGTGAAGTATATGCAATACATTTTTTCAAAACTTTGATTTTTCTCTCTGACACACTGTAAGCAGTCTATTAATTTTGTGTAGATGATTAAAGTATAGTCAGTCTGCTTTGTTCTGGGTTTTCCTATCTATCTGGAATAAAACCCTAGGTTAATATATCTGTAAAAACATAAATTAAAATACAATGACAATCTGTATATACATTAATTTAAATATAATACCATTTCAAATACAACATGACTGTTGACTGGCACCAGCTCTCAGACCCTTTCTTTTTCAATAATTAAAATATATCCTCCTTTGTCTTCTAAAAGTCTTTTCTATTTACAAGCTTTATAAAGAAAGAAAGGAACTGAGCAAAAATGTATCTGATTTCAGAATGATTTAATCTTAGAAACATACTCTAAGGGGTGCCTAGTTGGCTCAGTCAGAAGAACGTGTAACTCTTGACTTCCAGGTCCTAAATTCAAGCCCCATATTGGGTAGAGATTAGAAAGATAGAAAAAAAAAACTTAAAAAAGAAAAGAAAAAAGAAAGTTACCTGAACCTTGCAAGAATGTAAAATTCCTATTTGTAAATCTCTGCCTTATTTAAGCAATTGTCTTGATAGTTTGTCTTCCTATTTTTTTTATTTTTTAAACATTAATTGGTAGAGAATGAGATATGTTCTCTTTTTTTATAAATGAAAATAAACTAAATCTCCACCTTATACAAATAATACTTTTTTCTATTTTTAGTAATGTTTCATTTTCAGAAAGTTTTAGATTTGCAGAAAAACTTCAAAGATAGTAGAGAGATTCCATTTATCCTGCACCCCATTTATCTCATTGTTGACATCTTACCTTAATATGGCCCATTATTCAAAGCAGATGAACAAATATGAACACGGTTCTATTAACTAAAGTCCATATTTTATTGTATGATCTTAGTTTTCACTTAATGTCTTCTTTTTGTTCCAGGATTCCATACAGGATACCTCATTATATTTAGTTGTCTTATATCTTTAAAATCTCTTTGACAATTTATTGTACTTGTTTTTCATGAACTTGGCAGTTTTGAGGAGACACATCTGACATTTTTTTGACTATCAATTTTGTTTTGTCTGATATTTTTTTAAGAATTAGAGTAGGGCTGTATGGTTTGGGGAAGAAGACAGTAAAGGTAAACTGGAATTTTCAAAACATCATTTCAAGGATTCATGGTATCAACATGACTTACCATTGATAATGTTAACAGAACTTATTTTTATAATAATTTATACTTACATGTTATAAAAATTAGAAATACATTTTTACTTGAAACATTGATTTGAATGGTAATGTTAGCACACTAAGAGGAGATGTATATGTGTGTGTGTGTGTGTGTGTGTGTGTGTGTATACATGGGGAAAACTCATTTCTCAAGTATGTAACACTGTAATAGAGCAAAAATTTTACCTATGTAAGATGAAAAAGGAAAAGTACATGTGCATATGTGACACTAAATAGTCCATTCTCATGCAGGCTCTTTGGGTAGTCAGATTATATTTAGTATGTTGTTGTTGACCTACTGTAAGTAAAACAAGGAGGAATAAACAAACTAAGCATTAAGAGGAAATGATGTAGAATAATTGGATGTATCCTTCTCTGCATTAAGCAGACCCTTGCTAATGAAACTGGAATAATTGAGGTCTGTGGGCTAAAATCTTCTGGGCAGTGTTGGATGGGTTTTAGTTGGATCTTGCTGTAATAAAGAAACAAAAATGATCCAAATTCTAATGACTTACACTTGCCATCATTTATTTCTCATTCATATGCCTATAGATTGGCTGTGGTGGTTCTGATCCAGATGTGAATTGAATTTGGCTCTGATCCTCTAGTTTTCTGATTTCAAAGCTCACGAGGATGGAGCAGTGTCACTTGGACTATATTCTCCTCATGGTAGAGGGAAAAGGCTCGAGGGATCAAGTCAATCCATGCAAATCATGTAAATAATTGACGTAGATGTGAAGTGTTTTATGTTTCAAATACTATTGGTCAAAGCAATTTATATCTCTAAGCTCAATACCAATGGGTGGAGATGTATACTCTTTCCCAGAAGGCCATAAGGGTAGTGAACGTTTAGTGAAAAAGCATACAATCTGCCAGAGATGAAGATTTACATTTTTCTATGCTTCTTTTGTGTCTACATGTAAAAGCAACATCATGAAGCATATTACTTATCTACTATTGTTTTCTGGTACTCTATCTTAGTATGTTACCAGTTCATATCTAAATCTATGCAAGTTTGAGAACCATTTTGTTTCTTTAAAAGTGCTATGGGGGTGCATCTGGATGGCTCACTCAGTTGAATGTCTGACTTGATTTCAGTTCAGGTCATGATCCCAGGATCATAAGATCAAGCCCCATGTTGGGCTCTGCACCTGAATGTGGAGCCTGCTTAAGATTCTCTCTCCTGGTTCCTCTGTCCCTCTCCTTGTTCCTCACTCTCTCTCTAAGATAATAAATAAATAAATAAATAAATAAATATTCTTTGGATTCATTATGTGTCATGTTATCTTAGTTTCCTTAATTCAAGTTTTGGTTTGAGTAGTGCCTAATTTTTTCTTCCAAGAAATAAAAACTCATGGTTATGCCATTACACTTTAAAAAATATAATTATTCTGTCATATAGAAAGCAATATCAAAGATATATTCAAATATATATTCAAATATATATTCAGATATATTCAAATATTATAAATAAATAAAATATAAATATTCGACCAAAACTCAAGGTGCTTAACACACTTAGATCATCTTTATTAGAAAAATGCCTGATCTAAATATCAAGTCTGGCTTATACAACAAAATGTCACTATAAATTTATGATTATTATTTTATTTAACATAAGCAGAAAGGGAAATTCAAGAATAATATTTAATTCATTGTGAATGAGATAAGAAAAGTTAGCTTAAAACTAGGGCTTCCATAAAAATAGAAAAAATATATATATATATATATATTGATGTGTATATACTAATTCATATATTTTAATTAGAAACTCTGAGTTGGTCGAAGTGCTCATTACATGAAGTTGAACTGAAAAAGTTAGAGAGGGAGAGAGCCAAAGCATAAGAGACTCTTAAAAACTGAGAATAAACTGAGGGTTGATGGGGGTGGGAGGGAGGGGAAAGTGGGTGATGGGCACCTGTTGGGATGAGCACTGGGTGTTGTATGGAAATCAATTTGACAATAAATTTCATGTTAAAAAAAAAGAAAAATTACTGGCCTGTAAGACCAAGCTAAAATTACACAAAATGCTGCATAGCTATCCAAAGACTTGGGAAATTAAAATAGAAATTAAATATATAATATTAAATGACAATGTCTAAAATACATAAATTTGCAGTTCCAGATATATAATATATTCAACTGGTTGGATACATGGCTATATATGCTTCTTTCCACCTCATTAAGTGTGAGTTTTACCTATGACATAATAATACCAGCCAGAAATCCATTGCTACTTTTTTCTCCCATCTCTCTTCAGGATAGGAAACCAATTTCAGACCTTGATTTCAAGGAGTCAGTAAGGTTTGCATTGTAGGTACCCCTTTTCATGAGTTGCTTTGTCTTTATATTACATGTGCTTTCAGAATATGTTCTAGGAGAAATTGAGTGATGAGTTCACAAAATACATAATTTCATAAATACATAACTGAGTAAAAAATTATATGTTAAAAATAAAGAATAAATAAAATTATTTTCTAGCACACAAAAGCCAAAATAAGTTATTATTAGAACACAGACTACAAGATATATTAAAGGAAATGTGTCAGGCAGAAGGAAGAAGACACCAGATGGAAATATGGATTTACATACAAGGAATGTAAAACACCAGAAATTGGGACTACATGGATAAAAAATGAGATATATTTCTTATTATTTTAATCTCCTGAAAGATAAGTTACTGCTTAAAATAATAATGCATCGTGGACTTTATAACATGCACTTGTATATCCACACATATATACAAATACATACCCACATGTAATATTAAAATACATACACATATCTAGAAATGCATGGAAACATTTTTATAAAGTCTAGAAAGGAAAACAATGAACATATACTATTTTATAGTTCTTATAAACTCTGTAGAGTGGTATAATAACTCTTGAAACCAGACTGCATTTAGATGGAGTAATCACTAAACTAACAAAAACAAAGAGATTAAACTGAATAGGCTATCATGGTGATAAAATGCATACATAACAATACTCAGTTAACCCAAAGAAGGTAGAGAAAGAAGAAAAAAGTGAATAAAGGGGCAAGACAAATAGAACATAAATAGTGTGATATAAGGCATAAACCTTACTCTATCAATAACATATTAAATTTAATGGTCTAAATACTTAAATTAAAAGACAGTTTTCAGATTGTATTAAAAAGCAAGCTCCAACTATATGCTGCCTATAAGGGAAAAATACTTACAAATATAAAACCACAAGTATATATAAAAAAGTAGAAGGATTGAAAAAGAGAAATTAACAAGAAGCCAAAAGAAAGGTGGAATTACTATATTAATATCAAACACTATTGAATTCCAATCAAAAAGTATTACTGGGTATGTAGAAGATCATCCTATAATAATAAAACGGTCAATTCATCAAGACGATATAATAATCCTACATGTCCATGCATGTAATAACAGACCTTCAGAGTACAAGAAAGTAAAGTCAGTACACTTCAGGAAGAAACAGAGGAATCCATAATTATAGTTAGAACTTTCAATTTCCCTTTTCCAACAACTGAGAGAACAAATAGATTAAATCAATGGATAAAGAAGTCATGGTATATATTTAGAGCTCAGTCATAAAAAAGGATGAGATCTTGCAATTTGCAACAACAAGGATGGACCTGGAGGATATTATGCTAAGTGAAATAAATCAGACTAAGAGAGACAAACATCATGAGTTCACTCACATGTGCAACTTCAAAAGCAATACAAATGAATACACAGATGAAAAACAGAAACAACCATAAATACAGAAAACAAACTGATGGTTGCCAGATGGGAGACGATTGAGAGGTTGGACCAAATGGGTGAAGAGGAGCAGGATGTATAGGCTTCCAGTTACAGAATGAATAAGTCACAGGAATAGAAGGCGCAACATAGGGAAATACAGTCAATAATATTATAATAGCATTGCATGTTGACAATTAGTAGCTACACTAATGGTGAAGCAAAGCATAACCTATAGAGTTGTTGAATCACTACGCTGAAAAATGTCACATCACGTGTCAACTATACTCAAATAAAAAGTAATTTTTTAATTTTTATTTTTTGAGTTTATGTATTTATTGAGAGAGAGAGAGAGTATTGCACATGCATGCACACGTGAGTGAGGGGCAGACAGAGAGGGAGAGAGGATACCAAGCAGGATCTGTGCTGGTAGCACGGAGCCCCAAGCAGGGCTTGATCTCACAAACTATGAGATCATGACCTGAACTGAAACCTAGAGTTAGACTCTTAACCAACTGAGGCACCTAGATGCCCCCAAAGTGTTTTTTTAAATCATTGAGAATATGGAAGACTTGAGCAGCCCTACCAACCAATCTGACCTTACTGACAATGACAGACTTTCCAACCTATAACAGCAAACACATACTGTTTTGAAGTACCTGTGAAATATTTAGCAAGTTGCACTGTATATCAAATCTCAATAAATTAAAGAGGATTGTAATCACATGAAGTATTCCTTCTGACTATAGAAAAATAAACAGCACATGTATCTGAATTAGTGGGATGCCTCTGAAGCAATACTAAAGAGAAAATTCATGGCAATAAATAAAAATAGTCTAAAAACAGTACTCTCAGCTTTGACTTTAAGATACAAGAATAGGAAAATAAATTAAACCACCAAATAAAGCAATGAGTGGAAGCCTGTATCTCCCTCTCCTCTTTACCCATTTTGCCCAACCCCCTATTCACCTCCTCCACTCACCCAACTACTATCAGTTTGTTCTTTGTATTTATAGGTCTGATTTTTTTAAATGATTATTTATTTATTTTTGAGGAACAGAGAGATAGAATATGAGCAGGGGAAGGGCAGAGGGAGAGGGAGACAGAGAATCCAAAGCAGGCTTAACACTCTCAGCAGAGAGCTGAACTGGGGCTCGAACTCACCAACTGTGAGATCATGACTT
Source organism: Lynx canadensis (assembly GCF_007474595.2). NCBI lineage: Eukaryota > Metazoa > Chordata > Mammalia > Carnivora > Felidae > Lynx > Lynx canadensis. Next base: position 136,766,668 of record NC_044311.2, on the reverse strand, counting down.
GAGCTGAAGTTGGATGTCCAACCAACTGAGCCACCCAGGTGTGCTTATAGGTCTGATTCTGCTTTTTATTTGTTTATTCATCATTTTTTTAGATTTCATTTATGAGTGGAATTATATGGCATTGGTCTTCTTCAGTCTGACTTATTTCATTTAGCAAGATACTCTCTAGGTTCATCCATGGTGCTGCAAACAGCACAATCGTATCCTTTTCTGTGGCTGTGTAATATTCCATTCACATTTTCCTTATGCATTCATCTACTGATGAACAGGTTACATCCATATCTTCGCTATTGTAAGTAATTCTGTAATGAACATAGGGTGTTTATCATAGGGTGAAAATATCTTTTAAAATTAGTGATTTTGTTTTCTTTGGGTAAATACCCAGTAGTGAAATTATCAGATCATATGGTATCTCTATTTTTAATTTTTGAAGAACCTTCATATTGTTTTCCACAGTGACTTACCAATTTACATTCCCACCAACAGTTCATGAGGGTTCCTTTTTCTCTACATCCTTGCCAAAACTTGGTTTTCTTGGCATTTTGATTTAGAAAGGGGAGCCTGGATGGCTCAGTCAATTAAGCTTTGGACTCTTGATTTGGCTCAGGTCATGATCTCAGGATTTCTGGGATCAGCTGTCAGTGCAGACCCTGCTTGGGATTCTTTCTCTCCCTCTCTCTTTCTTTCTCAAAATAAAAATATAAATAAACATTAAAAACTAATTTGCATTGAAAAGAAAGAAGGAAAGAATAGATAAAAATGTTGTAATAGGTTTCTAAAACTCTAAGGTTTTTTATTATATTCTGAGGTTAGTTGCTTTTATTGAATTATTTTTTTAAATAAAGTGATATTTTTAAGTTGTAAATTAATATGAAAGAGATGGATTATTTAATTAATAGTATCAGGGCAATTAGTCATTTGGACAAATAACTTAGGTCCTTGCCTCAGGTCATATAACAAATTAATGCCATGTGAGTTTAAAAAGTTAAATGTTAACTCTAAACTATAAAGAGGATTTGTTATTGTTTAAAAAAATAAAACAATGAAAAGGAAATAATAATGAACAGAAGGGAAATCAATGAAATAGACAACAGATAAAAAATAAAGAAATAGTTATAAAACAAAACTAATTCTATGAGAAAATGAATAAAACTGACAATTCTTTAGCCAGATTGCTTAGGAAAAACAAAGTCACAATCCATTATTATAAGGATTCAGAAAGTTATCAAAACTCTAGATGCTTACAGATAATTAGGGAATATTATGAACAACTTGATTCCAAAAATTCAAATTAAGTTCATATTTTAAATTCCTTGAATATCAAACATGATCAACTTTACTAAAGAAGAAATACACTTAACAAATAAAAAAGACCTGGAAAAATGTGTGTTTCGTGTAACCTGAATATTCTACAGCAACTAAAGACATTGAAATTTCAGTGAAATTTTTTTCTATAAAGACAACTTTAGGCCTAAATTGTTCTTCTAGAGAATTATAACAAACTTTTAAGAAGAGAGAACACTTTTACAAAAACTCATAATATTTGAAGAGGATGGAATGCTCATTCTATGAGACCAACATTACTTTAAAACAAAGACCAAACATATTGTACGAAAACTACAGTTCAGTAACTCTCTTAAATATAGATGCCAAGAAAATGTTTATCAAAATTTTAGCAAATAGAACCCAATATGTTAAAAAACAATACTCACCAGGATCATTATTTTAGAAATACAAATTTGGTTTCACTCTTAAAAGCACTTAATGTAATTAGCCATATTAAGAAACTAAAACAGGGGCGCCTGGGTGGCTCAGTCGGTTAAGCGGCCGACTTCGGCTCAGGTCATGATCTCACAGCTTGGGAGTTTGAGCCCCATGTCGGGCTCTGTGCTGATGACTCAGAGCCTGGAGCTTGCTTCCGATTCTCTGTCTCCCTCTCTCTGCCCCTAACCCACTCGCATTCTGTCTCTGTCTCTCTCAAAAATAAATAAACATTAAAAAAAAAAAAAGAAACTACAACAAAAGCTAAAACATAAGATCATCTCAGAGATGCAGAAAAAAAGTTTGAAATTATCCAATATTTATTCATAATAAAGACTCATAAATCTAGAAACATAAAGGATAATCTGATATAAGGCATTATGGTAGAGAGAAAAATGTCCTTTTCCTCTAAATTGCTCAGATCCTAAAGGTACTAAAACTAAAAAACTAGTAAGTGAGTTTAGAAAATTTATAGGATACAAAACTAACCTACAAAATCAATTGTATTTTTATATACTGATCATAAAAATCAGAATTAATTAACAAAATACATTTAAAAAGGCTTTAGAACATAAAATGTTTAGGGATAAGTCTGAAAAACATACATGACTTGTTCACTAAAACCCATAAAGCTTGCTGACAGAAATTAGAGACCTAAAGAAATAGAAAAATACATGTTGTTCCTAGGTGAGTAGCCTCAAATAATGTTCATATTTAATCCCCCTCCTCTAACTGACTGGTTGATAGATTTAATACAATCTCCAAATCTCATCAGACTTTTTTTTTTTTGGTAGAAATTACCAAATAAATTATAAAATTCCATGAATTTGGAAGGGCCAAAATAACTTTGAATAAGACTCTGGGCTGAACAAAAACAAGCCTTGCAGAGTTAAAGGGATATTGTAGGTCTCCAGAGACCTACAAAGTGTTATCTTCCTGGAGGTATATGTTTACATTTCAAAGGGGGAGTAAACATTCAGAATTTGTTTATAAATGAAAAGATTATAAACTAGGGATCTTCACCTTGTCTTCCTAGGGTAGACTTGACTCTATAGGAAAATAAACTGGTCTCTCTTCTCTTCTCCCCTCCCCTCTTCCTCCCCCCATCCCCCTCCCACTCTGTGTCTCTGTATGCTTCAATATAAACCTGAACTTCATTCATGTAAGGAAAGGAATTATAATCCACATCATCATATATTAGTTCTAATAATGCATAAAATATCATTAATAGCTGTGATAAAATTAGTTCAAGAGACAAATTTAATGTTAGGGATCTGGCTAAAATATGATGAAAACTGTCTCTTTTTTCAAGTGTTTAAGACCCTATTAAGATCCTGAACTTTTCTTGGAACCAGAGCATATCAGTAAAAAGCACATATTTTTTGCCATTCAACATATTTAGATTAAAATGGTGAATATAGACCAAGGAGACAAACAAAACAAATCTTACTGGAGATTATACAGATGATATACCAGCGCAGAATAAAACCACTAGAAAACAGAAATACCAAGGTGTTTTATCTCTTAAATGTAGATTTAGTTCCCTCATCCCCATATCTCCCACACTCCCCATAAGAGAAAACAGGTATGTGCTCATGGCAAATGATGATTCAAGGAGAGGGATGTTAATTAACCCACCTACCTTCCCCTCCACCCTAAAAGGAAAGAATCAACAGTAGCATAACATAATGGGCAAACACCACAAACTGGTAACATAATACGAGGAATATCTCCTCAATGAAGATCACTAAATTAGAATAGGGATAAGGCATAACAGAGGTAAAACATCAAAGTGCTAGAGTGCTCTATTTAAAGAACTTATAGTACACTGCTTACCTTCCTTGTATAAAATTTTATTTCTCATAATATTGTAAAGGCAATAAGGGCTATGATTGTACTAGACTAACTTTGAATAAGAAAGATGAATTGTCTGGTAAAAATGTAAAATGAAAGCACTATTACTTGAAATTAGTGATTCTGAATAAATGATTTAGACATGTATCCTACACTTAAACCAGTGAAAATGCAGTTATTAAATCAAGGTCTGAATTTTTTTAAATTGTAAGAAGATTTTAAATATTTTGAAAATTATAATCTGAAAACATAATTTTAAATGAGCCAAGTGAGAATGAAAATGAAAATGATTTTATGATATTAACATATTTAAGATCAAATTCCAAAATTAACATACTTAAAGGTTAAGAAAAATGGAAAGACAGTTCATATGCAAGAAAAAATAAAAATGTCAGGAGTCCATAATACAGTATTAGGAGACCTCAACTTTATATTTTTTTTAACGTTTATTTATTTTTTTTGAGACAGAGACAGAGCATGAACGGGGGAGGGGCAGAGAGAGAGGGAGACACAGAACTGGAAGCAGGCTCCAGGCTCTGAGCCATCAGCCCAGAGCCCGACTCAGGGCTCGAACTCACGGTCGGTGAGATCGTGACCTGAGCCGAAGTCGGATGCTCAACCGACTGAGCCACCCAGGTGCCCCAGGAGACCTCAACTTTAGAATATAACTACTGCTTACAAAAAACAGAAGACAGGGACAAAAACTCTTGGCTGTATCTGGAGGGAAAAAAGAGAAGCCATAATTCTGATGCTTAGAAGAAATGGTCAAAAACCAAACTGAAACATAAGATAAAGTCCTCAAATGTTATTTTGAGTCCATTTTCTCTGTAATTTGGGAATGCGATGAAAACCACCATCTCCAGGCACTGAATGAATTTGGCAAGCTCATTAAAGTGATGCCAAATGTGTCTGAGAATTATGGGAAGACAAAGTGTTGGTGAAGAGGCAAAATGTAGACTGAGTTTCACAGGAGAAGAAGATTCAGCCTAGACTCTTCACTAGACAGAGCTTGATATTGATTACGTGCAAGATGGCAGAACAACATCGGCTGGTTACTTTGGGGGCCCTTAAAAAAAGAAATGATGAAAATCTGGAATGTTATAAAATAGGGATTATTTAGAAAGAATGTAGATTAAATTTAATAAATCATAATGTACAGAGCAAGAGAGATAATAGGAGCACTATTTTCTGTGCTGGTTGTATTCACTTGGAATATTGTGATAAGTTAGTTGTTCCTGAAATACATTAAGAAAAATGCTGACACACTAAAGCAGTTTATCTCTAGAAGTATAAGGATTATGTGCCCAATTAAAGCCATGAAATGCAGTTGTGGGGGTCCAATGAAGATGTTCAATAAGAAGAGACGCTTAGGAGAGACTATTTATAAACATATATTTGAAGGGAGGACATTTGGACAAAGACTTGGAGGTGTTCTATTTAGTTTCATGAAAAAAAAAACCCACAGATGTCGTAGCAAAAAAATACTTTCTAATAATTTCCCCCCTCCCCCAATAGTCCATTGTGGTATAATTTGATTGAAAATGTAGATACTAAAGTTGTGTTACCACTTATTGGAGGTGTTTTACAAAGGATGCCAAAAATATGGGAACAATAGAACTGCTTACCTTAAGACTTTCTTCTAAATCTAAAGTTATGAATGAGTGATTATGTGCTAATAGACACAACTATTGCACCCACCAGTGTAATTTTGAGAGAAGAAAGTATAGTCTGATATTTCTCTACCGTTACTTGACTTACTATTATCAATATTAAAAAAAAAACTATTTTGCTCTGACTATAGAGCCACTTTTAAAAAATGATAGCTTATATTATTTAAAACTTGAAAAAATGCTAAAAAATATACTGTGGAGAATACCCTGCATGTCAAGGTGATGATCCAGGTGACCCAATAAGTTTTATCTACCTATGAATTCTTTAGCACTGTAGAAAAATACCTGGCAGAAATAATATATGTAGTGCATCACCCTAAATATCTATTATAGTCATTACATTGCCAAATGCAATACATTTTCTCCCATTTAATCTGTAAATCTCCATAATTAACATCTTATTCATTACAGAAGCTATGTTTCATATATCATCCATTCACAGGATTAAGTAGCAGAGTTCCCAAGGGTAATTGCTTCATCTATCTATAAAAGAAAACAGAGCATTGCACAGTTTTACTTATAAAACATTTTCTCTCAATAAGTAGACTAACATATTTAATCTCATTATATATATTTTTTCACTTAGAAAGAAAATATTAGCCAATAAACAATGAATCAAGAGTTATAATTTGACTTCACTCTAAGCACTTCATGATATTAGGAAAACTACAAAAATGACTATTTAAAGAAATAATCTAAGTTCAAAACAAACATCTTCTAGGAGCAAACAGAATACAAACATACAGCAACAGACAGGTTTAAATATACAAGCCTGTTAGTTTCAGGGCCAGAAACCAAGCAGAGAAAAAGGAAGTGAAGATTCTTTGGGGGTAATAGGAATTAAGAGTTCCCTGAAATGCAGGACCTGGTTAACTGTATAAAATAAAGATATCAAATTAGTTTCCTAGTCTCAAAGGAAATGAAAAAAAGTTGTGATGAATGTTCTGAATGGAGTTATGATTTATATAAAATGGTTACTTAATTAAGTGGAATGAATGAAGTAGGTACAACCATGCAGCCAACCATGTTGGCTAGGTTATACCTGGATATCACTATGGGACAGAACTTCGAACCAACCATATAAAGAGTTCTGGTTCTGGTTAGGAGAAATGTTAAGTATGATATACAAATTTGCATTATAAGGAAGGGTGAGCATACACATACACACACATATATGCACACATACTTAAAAGAGAAAACTTTAGGAGCGCCTGAGTGGCTCAGTCCGTTAAGTATCTAATTCTTCATTTAGGCTTTGGTCATGATCCCAGAGGTGTGGGATCAAGCCCCACCTAGGGTTCCCTTCTGACAGTGCAGAGCCTGGTTGGGATTCTCTCTCTCTCCCTCTTTCTCTGTCCCTCCTCATTCTCTCTCTCTCTCTCTCTCTCTCTCTCTCTCTCAAAATAAATAACTAAACCTAAAAAAAAAAAAGAGTGAGAGAGAGAGAGAGAGAACCTTAAACAAAAATAAAAAGAACCCTTGCTTAACATGAACTTGCAACCCAAAATTTGGAAATTCAAATTGATATCAGGAAATATAACAAGGGTGCCTGGGTGACTCATTTGTTGAGCATCAACCTCTTAATTTTGGCTCAGGTCATTATCCCAGGGTTATGGGATTGATCCCACATCAGGGTCTATGCTGGGCATGGAACCTGCTTAATATCCTCTCTCTCCTTCTCCCTCTGTCCTTCTACCCCACTCAAGCTCTCTCTCTCTAAAATAAAAAAAAAATTTAAAAAGGAAATATAAAAAACAAATCAAGCAAATCTATTAGAAGATGAATTTATGCTAGATAAAATGAAAACAGAAAACTGAAAATGACTTTAATATAAATATTTTAGATACTTTCAAGGATAAAAAATTGAAGAACATTAATAAAAAGAAAAATATGTAGAAATTACATACATATATGTAGTTATCAACTGAACTTAGCAATCTTGAAAATGAGAAAATATGATGATTCAATTGAAAACAAAAAAAGAATGAGTAGAAAAAGCTATAGGACACGCATAATTTAAGAAAGAATTAGTATATCAAAAGACGGTTCTGAGGAATTTGCCTAAAGAGCAACATGGTGAAAGAAAGAGGGAAAAAATAAAGAATAATAAGCAAAATTTTAAAACAACACATGTCTAATAGGGTTTCTAGAGGCCAATAATAGAGGAAATGTCATAGACATAGTATGCGAAGGTAAAAATAACCTAGAATTTCCTCTGACTTTAAATGCTATGCAGGGGTCCTGGTGGTGCAGTCAGTTAAGCATTCCACTCTTGATTTTGGCTCAGGTCATGGTTCCAGGGTCATAGGATTGACCCCTGTGTCAGGCTCCAGGGAGCCTGCTTGGGATTCTCTCTCTCTCTCTCTCTCTCTCTCTCTCTCTCTCCCCCCCCCCCCCCCCGCCTCTCTCTCCTACCCACATGCTCTCTTTCTCTCTCTTAAAAAATAAATGCTATGACACTTCAAATTGAGAATATACACTGAATGCTGGGAATGATAAACACAAATAAAAACATACCAAGACACTTTTCAGTAAAATTGAAGACAGCTAAAAATGAAGAGTAAAGTCTTAAGAGCTGACAGGAAAAAAATGAAAAGAAAAAAAAATCCTGGAAAATAAAATGATAATTAGATTGACAGTAAGTTGGGGTTTTTTTGTTTTTGTTTTTATCATCAATATATGCCAGAAGTCATTGGGGTAAAATCTTTAAATTTTGCAGAAAACAACTGTCAACAAAACATTCTCTGTCCTGGTATATAAGTAGTCATAACTGAGGGTAAATAAAGGCATTTTTCAAATACATAACTATGCAGAATGCTCACCTACAACATACATTCACTTTAAAATCTACTAATAATAGGGGCGCCTTGGTGGCTCAGTCTGTTGAGCATCCAACTTAGGCTCAGGTCATGATCTCATGGCTCATGAGTTCGAGCCCCACGTTGGGTTCTGTGCTGACAGCTCAGAGCCAGAGACTGCTTCAGATTCTGGGTCTCCCTCTCTCTCTGCCCCTCCCCTACTTGTGCTGTCTCTGTCTCTGTCTCTCTCTCTCTCTCTCTCAAAAATAAATAAACATTAAAACAAAAATTAAAAAATAAAAAAAAATCTAACAATAGATTTTGGCAGATGTGACCTTACGTAAAAGGAGTGAGGTGACAAAAATGATCAGTACATGGTGTACCTCATTGGCTCAGTTGGTAAAGCAGATGACTCTTGATCTCAGGGTCTTCACTTTGAGCCCCATGCTCAATGTAGAAATTACTTAACAATAAAATAATAAAATAAAAGGATTAACACAAAAAAGACTACACTATTGTAGTAATTTAACTATTATGTGCAAGAACAGTAATTATTACCAATATCCACCATTAAAACAAATATTTCTAGATAGAAACACTAAAGACAATATGAAAAAAAGTGTGTTTTCTAGGTCTTAAATTTTGCTGAGTTCTTTTTCTTTTATAGCCAAAGGCTGGAGACACTGAATATAAAAATATTTAAATATGTTCACTTTATGTAACTACTGGTAGATTACAAATGCAATGTTTAAATTCCAAACCAGGGGCGCCTGGGTGGCTCAGCCGGTTAAGTGGCCGACTTCGGCTCAGGTCACGATCTCGCGGTCTGTGAGTTCAAGCCCCGCATCGGGCTCTGTGCTGACAGCTCAGAGCCTGGAGCCTGTTTCAGATTCTGTGTCTCCCTCTCTCTCTGTCCCTCCCCTGTTCATGCTCTGTCTCTCTCTGTCTCAAAAATAAATAAACGTTAAAAAATAAATAAATAAATAAATAAATAAATAAGTAAGTAAGTAAATAAATAAATAAATTCCAGACCATCAAAACGAAAAAAGGGCTCTGAGTTGGGCATAATACGGTATGGTGGTGGATAGAGAGAAAATGTAAAACTGAGTAAAAAGAAGGTAATTAAGAATTAAAAGTTAGCAAGATTAATCCCAATGAAATTATACTAGGATTTGGAGAAATTAAAGTCACTGGCAAAAGAATATGGGTTTGAATCAAGCATCGCTATGGTTCATATTTGAATTACTCATTCAAATACTTAGCACAGATCATTATGTATATATTTTTGGAACATATCTAGAATTCTGTGCACTTAATCTAGGTTCACATGTCTTTTTGAAGAAGTCAACTTTTACCTTTGTAAAACAAAAATTGGGAGCTAGTTTATTTTCTCAGTATATCTATGTCAGAATACAAAACTCTATTGAAAGTGGTTCCTTCTAGAATAGCAGTCATGGGTACAGAACATAGGCATTTCTTCCTCTGAATTTCTCACCACGCATGTGTCTTTCTTGTTGTGCAATGTACCGTCCCTTTGCTACCTTCAGTTCACTCTCCAGCCTTCTCTACCTTCACTTCCACATAAGGCTGACCCCTGTTATCTACCTCAGTGAGCTTCCTTGAACTCTGGTGCTCTCCCTGGGCTCAGTCAGTGAGGCGCTTTGAAAGGAAATACAGAGAGGTCAGGGTACTCATGCCTCTGGTTCTCTCCCTCTGAGAACCTCCCCTCCTTCTTGCTTTGAACTGACTGTATATCTTAATTGAATGTCACTGCTACTCTCAAAAGGTCCTATATTGTACAATTTTCTTCTATTAAGTTATTGTTACTGCTCTCTTTCTTTTCTCCAGGGTTGTGGCTTGATGATTGTTCCATTGTTACCAAGCCCAGATCACTGCACAGTTATTTGTGCTTCATCCACATCGGGTACAGAAATTCTCCTGATTTGACTGTGCCATCTGGTTCCTTCAGAAATTCCAATAGGTACACTGTTCAATAAATACGTAATTGTAAAAAGTGGTCACAATCTTCATGTACCAAATGGAAATATTTTATCTTTTACATGTAAGGAGATAGAAGTTTCAGGGAGCTGTGGAAGATGAGTCATCATCATCCTCATTAAAACCTCTCTCCTTCAACATCTTAAATATAAAGGGTTCTTACATAGTATTTTAACATATAAATGCCAGATACTTGTCTCCTGAGGAGCCATTTCCTCCTCTTTCCTTCTTGAAAAAAACAACCTTCCATGACAAAGACTGAAGACCACTGAAGTGTGTCTTCCCAAACTTCCTGCAGATAATAGTGGCCAAGCCACTATTAATAGTGGCCAAGCAACTCCATTTTCACCAACGAGCTGTGTGATAAGACTGAGGTGAGAGGGATTTGGAAAAAGATTTTCACTCTAATAAACGTGGGTGTTGAAAGAAGAAAACATCTTTTTCCTGCTTGGAAAGATGCTAACTTTGGATCATGATCCTTTCAGATGGAACATTTGAATTTCAACTATGAGGGAAGATACCACTACCAGGAGCAGAAGAGTGGAGAGCAAGAACCTGGGTGATTTAGGGCTTACTGAGGCTTTGAATCAATTTTGGAAGAGCCAATGTTTTGGCTTCTCATTATGTGTAATTTAATGTTGTTATTTTTAATGCATTATGATTTATTTTGTTAGAGCCCAAACCATGTTTTATTGATAAAGAAGATGAGTTGCAAATGTCACAAAACCCAACTTAAAATATATGAATCAAAATAGTGATTTGAGTGAAGATATTGGGGACTTCCAAGGAACTCAATTATATAAAAACATCCTAGTTCCAGGAATAGTTGGAAGAAGTTTTGCATTCCTCTCCACTTCTCTGTTCACTGTTGGTTCATTGCTTATGGAATCTTGTCACAAGAATGAAAGCTTAGTTTCTAACATCAGCCCCCAGGTACCCCTACCAAAGCTTTTACCTTATAGTGTGAGACACTTAAGAAGGTATGTTCAGTTCTAATTTTGAAATTCCACATAAAAAGCATATTCTATAAACATGCATCAATTTTCCAACCTACAACATCCAGCATGACTGATGGAAGGATGATAGAGTAGAATGGGAAAGGCCTGGCAAGGCTTTGCCCTGAGTGCAATCAGTGGGGCTTTGCATTGCAGACAATTTATAAATAATAATAAAATAGGCCAAAAGGTGTTCTGCTTTACACTGTCATCATGTGTCAACCATTCCAAACAATGTTGGTGATGAAATAGTCCTCTTTGTTGAGGCAACTGCAATCACCCACTTTTGGTATGTCACTGGGCGGTTCCAAAAGAGCAGTGAAGAGAGTGCAATCCCAGAAAGTGACTATAATGTTTAGCTACACCATGAGAATTGAGTGTCTCTACTATATAGGCATTATGCTAGCCAATAGGAAGAGAGTAACATTTAAAACCATATTACCTGCTCTTATGGAGTTTATAATCTGGTGTCAGACAGACTAATCACATGTAATACATGCTTTATTTACATTATCTTATGATTATTCAGTACATTATTATACATTTTATATAAATACAATTATATATTCTAATGCATACATATCATATTTTATATTATACTTGTATTTAATACACACAAAATAATGATAAACACAAATTACTATATTCATATTCTATTTGGGTATAATACATTATCACTGTCATACATTCTATAAGAAGAAAGTACAAAAACCAAAACACCTTGAGGTACATTGGGATTCCAAGAAAGAAAGTTTAAGTAAGAAATTTTTAAGATGAAAACTAAATTGTATGCCAGGTGAAGCATAGGGTAAGAATGTTATAGATAGTAAATGAAGGATTTGAAACAAAGGAAAACTTGTTTCTATGTATGTAACACATAGTAGCCTTTAGAAAAGTGAGAACAAATTTAAAAAAAAAATGTATTTCCTTCAGAAGCTGCCATCAATTATTTGCTTTATTTTCTTCATTTGAAAAACAGGGATGATAACTGTACCTAACTCATTAAACTGTGATGATCGAATGCAGTATTGTACTATACTCTATACTTCTAACAATGCTTGCAGACCAGTATTCTGTAAGTGTGTGTTAATTAAACAAAAATGATGGATGAGTAGACAGGAGAGAAGAAGAGAGGGAAGGAGGGGCAATGAGGAGAGGAAAGACATAAGGAAAGGAGAGAAAGAGGGAGAAATAGAAAGAAGGAAGAAAGAGAGGAAGATAGACTTTTGCAATTGTTCAGAAGCTTCTAGTTTAGGCTGTAGGTGGATAGATAGATGATAGATACGATAGATCTATCTGAACATGCTGATATCTATATTTATACCTGTATCTATATATATCCAACAAGAGCAGATTTGTTGGTCTTGAAATATGTACACGTTTAACTCTCTAGGTTGTTGCCAATCTGCTTTCTAAAGATTTTCTTTCTTTCTCTTCTCATTTTTGTTTCCAAACTTACACTTACACAGGTAGTTATGAGGATTTGCATTTTACTATATCCCTACCAACATTTGTTATTATAGGCCATTTAATTTGTGTTAGATATAAAATGATTTTTTATTGTGATTTTATCTACTTTTCTTTGCTTACTATTGACGTTAGGCATGTTTTCCTTCGGTGAAAAGTCTGTTGATGTCTCTCCAATGTCTTCAGTGAATTATCTTTGCCTGAGTTCTTTCATATATTTTATATTCTAAAGTTTTCTTTTTTTTGGTTTCGATTTTCAACAAATTTGTAAGTTTGTGAGCATATTTGCAATCTTTTCATGAGACACTTTAACAGAAATATTAATTTAATTATATTTTCCAAATTATCAATTTTTTAAATGTTTATTTATTTTTGAGAGAGAGAGACAGTGAGCATGTGCAAAAGCAGGGAAGGGGCAGAAAGTAAGGGGTACAGAGGATCTGAGGCAGGCTCTGTGGGTCCAAACCCACTAACCATGAGATCATGACCTGAGCCAAAGTCCAACACTTAACCGACTGAGCCACACAGGCCCCCCAAATTATCAATCTTTCAAATTCTATTTCATTTTTTTTCTTGTTCAAAGATATTTTAAAGTTCAACAGTGTGCCATTAATCACCTATATCTTTTTTAAAAGCTTTGAGTTACTGTATTTCATATTTAGGCTATTTTTCATCTGGAATTCATGTGCATATAAGCCCAATATAATATTTTCCACATTTATAATTAATTCCACTGCCAGTGACTAAAGAGTTTATCTTTTTCTCATTAATGTGTTATTTTAAATATTTAATATTTAAATATTATGTATATTATAAATATATATTCTAAATGTTATATATAATATAATAACATTATATTATATATATTATGTTATAAATAATATATTATTATTTTAAATATTTAAAATTTAATTTAATTAAGTATTAAATATCTCATGTGTTATTTTAAATATTCATGGGTCTGTTTTTGAGCTCTATGTTAATTTGGTTATATATCTGAAAAAAACTTCCTTATTTACTTATATATTACTTATTAATATCCAAATTCATTATGTACTTTTTTCCATTTTTTTAATTTTTTTTTATTTTAAGCAGCCATATACACTTTTTTTTAAAGTTTATTTACCTATTTGGAGACAAACAGAGATAGCACAAGCCAGGGAGGGGCAGAGAGAGAAGATGACAGGCAGAGAATCCCAAGCCGACTCAGCACTGCCAGTGCAGAGCCTCATATGGGGCTCAAACCCAAAAAATCATGAGATCATGACTTGAGCCGAAACCAAGAGTCAAGAAGCGATTTTCAGTTGTATTAATTAATGTAAAATTTGGTTATATGAGACAGTGTTCCAAAAAAATCTATTGCTTATAAAAGACAAATGTTTATTTTTCTCACTTACAATCTCCATTCAGTGGAGATCCTATTCTATAGTATTGTCTAAATTCTGTTCTAAACTAAATTCTATTAATTTGTTGTTGTTGTTTCACCATTCCACACACGTTGCCCTCATCCACATAAATGAAAACAGTTCTGCAAAACATTCTTGTTCCATACAGAAAGAAGGCAGGGAAGTCAAGGGTGACAGGCAAGTCCCATTTAATTAATGGGAAAACCCTGAGATTGAATACATATAAAAAATATTTTTGAACTTCCATCTTATCAGAGAGAATTTAGTGCTACGACCATATCTACATGCTGGGGAGTGAAGGAAATGTTATCCTTTTCTGTAGATAATGATATACTCAGTATAAAATTTAAAAATCAAGATTTGTTACCATGAAAGGACATAAAGGGACCTTTTTGTTGTTGTTAATTTATTTCTGTGGCTATCCGAATATCCACGCACTCACTTCTCATTCATGGTACAGACTCCTTGTCTCCAGCAAGAAAATCTTAAATTAACATTGTAACTAAATAACCATGAAGAATGAATAATGTTCAGCAAGTTTCAATATGGACATTTAGTTTAGACAACTAAGAGACAAAAATATTACGTTTATACACACCATGTTGAAATATGGATTAAGAATAGGAACATTGCAATAAAAATTCATTTGGAAAAAGTAAGAAGAAACATGGTCAGCCTTAGCCAAAGCATTTATCAAATGTCACTGGGTAGGACACAGCACTTTAGAAACAACTCTGTTATTCATGGTCTAATGTGCATTCTAGCTCCGCCTCTGGGGAATTTTCCCTTGTGTCGATATGCCCCAGGTCACATTTAAGAGGAAATTGGAGAATATTCCCTTGGGAGGTTAGTGCCGGCTTGGTCTATTGGAGATTGTTTATTAGTTATACGATGCCTCTGCATATCAAGCTCTCCATTTCTTTGCCAACACAATTACTTGGACAACTTGGAAGTCCCCACCCCTTAAGTGTGTGATGTGCACAGCAACCTACTTCTAAAGAGTAGGAAAGCTGAGACTAAAAAAAGTAACTTGACACTGGAGAAAGCTGATGTTTAAACACTCCTTTAGTCAAGTGATAAAAGATCAACAGTGAAATATTACATTGACTGTATGTATTCTTGATATGACATGACGAAAACAGCGCTTTACCTCTGTAATCTTTATCCCACAAAACTATAACCCCAGTCTGGCCAGGAGAAACACATCAGACAAAACTAAACTGAAGAGTTTACCAAATACGTGGCCAGTGCTCCTCAAAACGGTTAGGGTTATCAAAAACAAGGAAGGATTGAGAAAGTGTTCACCATCTGGAAGAACCTATAGCGATATTATGAGTAAATGTACTCGGGTTTACTGGATAGGATGCTAGAACAGAAAGAAGATCCATGACATTAAAAACTGTAAGACGTTAGTGGGAGCGAAATCAACGCCCTGCTTGGAGAAGCAGCCTCACTTGGCCAGGGTCGGTCCCGCCCGTCTACAACATGGGGAATATCTTCACTAACCTCTTCAAGGGCCTTTCTGGCAAAAAGGAAATGCGCGTTTTCATGGTGGGCCTGGATGCTGCAGGAAGCCCACCATGCTGTCCACTCTGAAGCTGGGTGGGATCGTCACCACCATCCCCACCATAGGCTTCAACGTGGAAACCATGGAGAAGAACGTCGGTTTCACCGTGTGGGGAAACGCGGGCCAGGACAAGATCCAGACTCTGTGGCGCCACGACTTCCAGAACACGCCAGGTCTCGTCTTTGGGGGCAGGCGGCATCAACAGAGGGCTCGTGAACCCTGCCCGTGAGTTGCTCACGGGGATGCTGGTGAAGGGCGAGCTCAGGGACGCAATCCCGCTGGCGTTTGCCAACAAGCAGGACCTCCCCAACACCGTGAAAGTGGCCGAGATCACAGAGAAGCTGGGCGTGCACCACAGGAACTGCTACGTGCGGGCCACCTGTGCCACCAGCGCCCACGGGCTCTATGAGAGACCGGACTGGCTGTCCAATTGGCTCCGGAACCGGAAGTGAGCCACGCTCCTCCTCTTCCCTTTGGCTGCTTTAATTCCTTCCACCCTGCTTTCTTCTGCAGTGGTGTGAGCGTAGAAACGGTGTCCCTGGTGGGTCAGTGCACTGCACCCTGCTGCAGATGTGCAAGCACAGCCTGCAGCCGGGTTTTATTGACTGAAAATAATTATTGTTACCAACTAGGCAGTTTTCTGGTACTCCTATGCAATATTACTCAGCTTGCTTTTTTGGTGTTTTGTTTTTGTTTTTTTATTGTAAAAAGAGAATCAACTCACCGTTGGGTACTGAGAAGGGATGTTAGGCACACGGCGATCTCCAGGAGTGGCTGTGTGGGATCAGCCTAGCGCTCCTCCTCTGGGATCCATTCTTTGTGCTCAGGATAGGATCCCTGAGATTCCCTGTGTCTCTGGTCATCCCGCATCCCCTAGCTTTTGTGCTTACACTTGTGCTCACCCAGCGGCCCAGGAGATGGGCTGGGGGCTGGGGCCACCACTCCTGAGCCCCCAGCCTTTCCCTTTCCCCGGCTTCCCTGGGCTGCCCACACCCCCAGAGCCCCCATCTATAAGTGCTTTTATTCTTTCAGCCTGCAAGGGTCAGATTTGCCATCGAAAGGGCGACCGCTACTTTTTTCTTCTGAACTTTTTGGTAAACATGAAGAAGCTGGAGCTGTTCAACTTTAGCTTGGGGAAATCATCAGAACTGGTTTATGTGATGTGGAACCTCGTACAGCTTTCAATGCATCATGAGTAATCAACTGTTTTGTGTACTTGTCTTCAGTTTCATTTCAACAAATAAGCACTGTAATTATAGCCACTATAATAAAAACTCTTAACTATTAAAAAACTACAAAATCCTAATAAAGTACTGCAGATAAAAATATACCAATAATATTTCATTAGCTGTGACAAATGTACCACATTAATATGAGATGTGGACAACAAGAAAAAAAGAGTACAGGGTAGAGGAGAACTCTTTATACTCTGCATGCAACTTTTCTATATATCCAAAATTAGGCTAAAATAAAATTTATTTAAAAAAATTTTTTTTAACGTTTATTTATTTTTGAGACAGAGAGAGACAGAGCATGAACGGGGGGAGGGGCAGAGAGAGAGGGAGACACAGAATCAGAAACAGGCTCCAGGCTCTGAGCCATCAGCCCAGAGCCTGACGCGGGGCTCGAACTCACGGACCGCGAGATCGTGACCTGGCTGAAGTCAGACGCTTAACCAACTGCGCCACCCAGGCGCCCCGATTTAAAACAATTTAGTAGTATCTTGTCCTTCTGTTTCCAATCAGCTCCATTTGTGAATGATGATGTCCAAATATTCCCTCTAACCATGATTTAAACCCGAAGTATTTGGTCTTCAATTTAACGTTCTCTGCTCTGTCTCTTATTCTTCATCCCTCCTGCCGTACAACAACATAGCGGAAGATGTCTTGCTTTCCTAGACAGAGTTTGAATGTTCTTCTGCTAGGCAGCTAACAGAATTACCCACTACTGATAATTTAAATTAAACTACAGGCTTAGGGTTTTCAGCCACATAAGTACCGTGTATTGTAGACCCAGAAATCTGTGAAGACAGGCTTGTCTGTATTGCCCCTTCACCCAAAACTATTTTCCAAATTTCAACTGACAGCCACGATTGTTACTTGTCTTCCTCAATGTGGAGAATGCCAAAAGATTGAAGATCTTAAGATCCATATCTATATATTCCCGTAGTGTGAGGGCTCTAGTTCTATCAGTAAATTGAGTCATTTTGCCAGGATATGGGATTCTTACCAGAATGTAATTGCACAGCTACAATTTTAATTTAAGAAAAATGCTTTTTTAGGATTCTTTCTTGGAAAACACCTACTACACATTTTTAAAAATATCAGAATTGGCTACCATTGCTCTCGTGGTCAGGTCACTTGGACTTCTAGTAATCTTGCTAGAAAAATAGAGAATATATGCTCAAGTTCCAAAATCCCATATAGTAGTTTAATTCCTTTTTATGAAAGGCAGGAAAATGTGTCAAAATTGTAATGATTTGCTTTGCTTTTCCATCTTGGACACCATTAGCAAGTGGTCTTTTATATTGAGTGGGGGAAGACCAGCAATTAGGTTGCTGAAGCCAAAGTAGAGGTTTAGACACAGGGTCAGTTGATTATTGAGTAGAAGGTGGAAAGGAAAATGATTCATCCAGAATTTAATCTTGTGAATGCATGATTCTGACTACTACATACTTTTTGTTTATGTTGTGATCTATTCATTTGAGGCTGAAACAACACCTATAAATAGGTTGCCTTTTATTAGAATTTTTTCCTACTATTCTTTATTTCTTTAATTTTTATTAAAATGTCATATGCTCTGCTCACATATATCAGTATATATCACTGCTGATAGCCTTCAAAGAAACCCTACTTTCTTCTTCTTATGTTCACAGTTCTCATTCTGTCCAGTACTCAGACCTACCCTCTGGGACTTTGGTAAATCTTATTGGAAAGACAAACTGTGTCACCATAGTTCCACAACGATCCCATAGTGGTGTCACCATGATTGGCACATGAATGAATTCCAGTGACTGACATGTGACTGAATGCTGAACAGTGAGAAATGGGGCAAGTCTGCAGTGGTCAGAAGTCTTTTTGGCATAGGTCTTTAGCTCCTAATTCAAGAAATGCAAGGAAGTGACAGTTCTTTTAGTGACTTGGTTATTGGTGTGTGATGTGATGCCTGATGCTGGTGCAACCATCTTGTGACCATGAGAAAGACTAACCAATACTCCCAGAATGTTAGCATAAAAAGATGAAAATAAGCTATGAACTACTGAAATGCCTACTTCCAAACTGCAGCTGTGTAATATAACAAATTTCTTTAAATTTGTTTAAAATGCTTAAATCATTTTGATTTAGATGTTTGTTTCTTGAAAGTGAAAGTATCTTACCAATTACTGAGAAAATCGATACACTGTGAAGTAAATAAAATTTACCAAATTGTAACTATATGCAATAAGAGTCTGCTTTAATACAGTTAGTTTTAAAGAAGGCAGCTATTTTTAAAGACTACATATAGAAAGGGCTTGTTCATATTTATTTGTTTGATAATTTAAAATATTCTTTATTTAAATTTAAGTATCTACATGTGTTTTGTTAAATTTAAAACTAATATAAACAAATTACAATCTATATAATCATATAATTAATATGGCAAAAAAAAGTAAATCTCTCTCTTCCCTTTAGTAATTTTTTTTTGTACTTTATAAAGGGAGGGGAGATATCTGAAGGATACTGTATTCTAAATCTCTGCCCACTACCTTTAAAATATGAGTTTATTTTGTCTCAAATTATGTTCACACATTTTTCATATGCATTTGGTAAGTTTTAAAATTGACTCTCACTCTTAACTCTATGTATGATCAGATAGGAATAAAATAGAAGATGCCAACACAGTTTTTAAATAGTAGTATTGAATAATAAGACTAGAGAATTATGCTATTATATGTGACAGTCATAAATTATATCACCAGTTGTATGATAAACATATTATTTTCTCTAACCCGTAGAAGAAATTAAAAATTCTCATCATCAAAGGAAAGGCTTACCTTTGCACTAAAATGTGCTTTTTTTTATTCATTGAAACTCAAACTTTATGAGAAACACACTAAAATAATTTTGACAGATAATGATAGTAAAGCCCATTGTCTGATATTTCTATCCATGCAAATTACTTCCTCATATGTTGCTTCATTTATTTTGTACATTTCCTTTATGGTCATCATTCATTTTGTATCTTAAATCACTTTCTATGCCAAATCCTAATCCACAGATCATACCTTAATTATTTTGATTGTATGTCCTGATAACATGTACTGTGAATTTAATTTTATGAATGCATGAATAACTATTTCTCTTAATATCTACATTAGTGATGAGATTTTATCTCATCGAGAAGATGTTTATAAACATCTTCTTTCTAGCCTAGAATAAGAATTCACTTCAAAAATAATACATATCCTAATTATTGAAATGGTTCTAATATCAAAAAACTTTAGCCTACAAAATTCTGCAAAATCTGAGACTATTTTTCCTTGAAATACAGTCCAGCTCATTCTGAATTTTGGTCTGAGACAAGGTTTGCACAATCACACTGATGAAACCATGCCAGAGATGTTAATATGTAAAATAAGAATATGCTTTATCTTTCTAGATCAAGGCACAATCCTGTTGATTAAAACTTGGGAATATATTGAGTCCAATCTATGATCTTTCAGCCTAATGTTCCATACAGTAGTTTTTATTGTAACTTTATTTCACATAACCTGTAACTGCTTGGAATGGGTCTCAAAAACAATAAACTGAATTAAAAATCTTACGGTTTTCTTTAGTCAAAAGTCTCATCCAAAAAAAAAGGTCTCATCCACTTACAAAAAAGTGTATGAAATAGTTTCTATTAACTCTGATTTTAGAAATTTGGTGAGACAAAGACCTGCTTTCTAATTTTTTTTTTTTTGATGTGGCTTTAGGTATTAATTATATCCCTTGTTTCTGTTTACTTTTTCTACCAAACTCTAGATTTTCAACCTAGTTCATCACCTTCACCCATAAATCTAAATCGTGTCTTCTTTTCAATTCAATAATTCCATTAAATAGCTTTTTTTTGATGGTAGAAATTGTGATTTGAGAGGTAGATTGATATAAGTGTATGAATGCCTAAAATGCTATGTATCTTTATTTGTGGAGCTATAGCGGATATTTATTAGACAGATTTTATTTGTAGTCTTTTCATCCCCTCTGTGTCTTCACTAAATTTGTCTCAGTTTTGTATCAATCATAGTGAAATTGTGATTCCCCAATAGAATGGTAGATTTGGCAATATACTTTCATCCTGTATTTTATCTTGGTTTTATATATTTTGAAAATACAGTATGAGATGCATAATTGTTTGGAATGAGTTTAAAATCTGGGATATTAACTTCAATCTGATATGTTTTAATACATTGTTACCAGCTTGTCTTATTTATTTATTTTTTTCCTTTGGGCTATTATTTACTGGTTTGACCATTTTCTTTTTGCGAGTATATTTTCCATGTTTCATAAATTTGTGTGGTCTTATCTTCTGGGTACGTTGATTGTTTATATTGGGTATAGCACGGAAGTACCACCTTACCCTCCCACCCCCAAACACATACACACTCAATAACTAATACAGTACATTCAACATCAGAAGACTTTGAACTATAAATATCAAACGTCGAAGAAAACTGAAAGTTTCTTTCCTGGATATGAAAAGTGAAATGTTTCCTTTCCAAACCCAACTTAAGAGACAGCTCTTGGTCACTAAATTTCCAGAGTGGGTATATATACCCCGGCTCCCTGAGTCCTCTAGTGGGCCGTTATGTATGTCTTATGCAGTTTCCCACAGTTTGTTTTTGTTTGCTTGTTTGTTTTTGTTTGCTTATTTGTTTGTTTTTAAGATAAAATTTTACTTGTTCTGTTCATTAGCAACTGAATGCATATTCTTTGCTGACTGCTTCCCCAGCCCCCACTTCTTTGCTTGTGTTCATGCAAACACCAAATGAATTACAAGTACTTAAATCCTGTCTTCAAGTCCACTTCTGGGAAAACCAACAGAGAATACCAGTTCCCAATATTCAATTTATTAAATAGAAAACTTATTTATGTTCACATTTATTGTGATTTTTCATATATCAGAATTCATTTCACATCTTATTTTACCCTTTGATTTGCCTCACATTTATGATTTTTTATCGCTTGGAGTACACACAAAGAACAGATACTTTACTTTGGACTTGCTTTTGTCTTCATTTAATTTCACCCAAGGGAAATGAAAACCCAGAAGAAGCTGGAAGTTAATTTCAGTGCTAAAATGTATTTTTAATATAAAGAGGAAAAATAAATATATGTATGTTAAAATAGAGGAAGCATTAAAAAAATGATTCTAGAGTCAGATTTAAAATTACCAGACCAGGGGCGCCTGGGTGGCGCAGTCGGTTAAGCGTCCGACTTCAGCCAGGTCACGATCTCGCGGTCCGTGAGTTCGAGCCCCGCGTCGGGCTCTGGGCTGATGGCTCAGAGTCTGGAGCCTGTTTCCGATTCTGTGTCTCCCTCTCTCTCTGCCCCTCCCCCGTTCATGCTCTGTCTCTCTCTGTCTCAAAAATAAATAAAAACGTTGAAAAAAAATTAAAAAAAAAAAAATTACCAGACCAAAAGACATGGAAATAATTACAAATTGCTGAGAAATAGTTTATGCTCAAGCATGTGCTTTAATCATGTAAAAAAGTTAATATATCAAAATATGATTTATTTTGCAACTTTGAAGGCAGGAAGAAATTTTAAAAAATTGAATAAGTATTAGTATAATAACATCTGCCATTTATCAAGTACTAGAACAAAGACATAGCACTCAGAACATTACATGCATTCTCTCTTTTACTCTTCATGACAACCCCGGAGTTATACGCTGTTATCCCCAGTTTTTAATTTACAGACGAACAATCTGAAGTTTCTATTCATTCAGTAAATTGTTCACATCACAGACGGAAAGTGCCTAAGTCATTCTGTGAAGCACATGATCTAAGTAGCCGGAAATTGTAGCATACTGGAAAAGGTTGAAGTTGCGCTGTTTTTCTGAAGCAAAAATATAAATTTTTTCAAGTATATAACACTATTCTGCAGCACAATACTCAATACTGTATAGTACTATAATAAAGATGCCAGTATTCTAATAATCATCTGCTATCTAAACTTTTAAAATTATATTGTAAAATTTCAAAAGAGATTATTTTTATTGTTTCATAAACATCCTCCTCAATCTATAAGGTAGGTGTACTTTTCAGATTATCTATCTATCTATCTATCTATGTGTCAAAATTTTCTGCTTCTTCATGGAATCTTCATGAGAGAATAAGCTGAGTCCTACAATTACCTTGAAATGTCATAAATGTTTCTAACACCCTAGTATGGTGTATTTGAACACCACTAACTCTACTTAGCTTGAGGTCAAGTGCTATAAAATGTAAAAAGTGTTGACTTAAAAATGATGTAAACATAATATTTCAGAGCAAAGGTCAATGCATTTACTCAGAAAACTTTGAGCTTTCCATTTTTTAGTAATAATAAGTTTTTGAGCTAGACTTTTAACATCTCAAACCTTCTTTTCTCACCCCGCCCCCCACTCTAAGCATAAAACTGTCTCCACATTCTTCAGAGTTGTTGTAAAGGTCAAATGAAATCAGGGTAAATGCTCTAAAAACTGTCAGGTGATATATGGAGAAAAAGAATTAGAGTATTATTGTTAATAAAGTAACCATTTACAGGAATTTCCCCTTTATAGTCTCCTCTACAGTCTCTCTGATGAAATGTTTTGCCTTAGCCACTTAAACTATGTCCACTGTAGATAGCCTCTACCGTCTTGACTTTTTTTCTGACGCCAAAATGATAAAAATCCTGTTCACTGCCTGTTAAAATTATGGGAAAATAACCCAGTCTGCCAAGCCTGACTTTATTTCCCATAAGGTTCCTGTATGAAGATACAGCACCTGTCATACCATCTCCCCAATAGAATTCTCACTAAAATTTTTGGTGATTTCAGTATTACTATTAAAAATCCTTTTAATCCCTTAACTCCAGAACTGCTTTAATGCTTCAACTCCAATGATCTTGACTTTCAGCCATTTACTCTGTGGCCATGCTCTCGTCTTGTTATTTCCAGCAGCCATACTGCCTCCTGAATATCAGCTTCAACCATTCTGTTCTCCAACCACTGCCTCCTATTTTTCATCTTCACTCTATTATCACAGAATTCCAACAACATCTACTTTTTTTCCATCTGAGAATAGTAAGTCAATCCGTTGACCTACAACTGGTATTCATCCCCATCATGTCTTTATTTTCTCTATTGCCTGACTTGGTTTCATTATAATTACTCTACTGCATGAACTTGCAATTTCCTTCTCGCTCTCCTTTTTCTTTTCCTGCATTTTTCTATCTTAGAAAGATGCTAACCTTAATTAAATCTGATTTTCTACCTGTTCTGTTGCTGCATCTGAGCAAGTTAAAGTGGCTAGTGGAAAACACATACCCCTATTGACTGATCTCACTTCTAACCCATGGCCAGTAACCTCAATTTTCTTCCTGCTTGAGAGCCTAGTTAATGTTCTCTGTCTATGTACACTCCAATTCTAACCTCAAGGACTATATCACATCTTGTCTTTCGTCTCAAAAACCTATTTAAAAACTGGAGGGGGGGGCACCTAGGTGGCTTAGTCCATTGAGCTTCTGACTTCAGCTTAGGTCATGATCTCACATTTCATGGGTTTGAGCCCCATGTGGGGCTCTGTGTGGCCAGCTCAAAGCTGTAGCCTGCTTTGGATTCAGAGCCTTCTTTCTCTGCCCCTCCCCTGCTAACGCTTTGTTTCTCTTTCTCTCCAAAATAAACCTTAAAAAATTAAAAACAAATAAAAAATAACAAATTGGGAAAGTATAATAAATCAGAAATAAAATATAACAAATTTCTAGGATCTGTTTACCCATCTTACCTGCATTTATACTCACACTCTGGTTTTCCTGTTGGTTTAATTTTTTTACCTGTATTACCAGGCCAAAGGCCAAAGGTCAAATCCTACACTTTTGCAGTGAAATTATCATCTCTCAAACTATCTTGTTGCATATTTTCTTTGTATTTATTTACCAGTTAAATTTATTATTAGTTAAAACTGAATGCAGAATACAGTTTTAAATGTTTTCGGCCACACATTCTCTTACCGACCACATTGCTCTCTTCTCTCTACAGTAAGACTCCCCCAACAGTTGTCTACATTTGGTATATCCACTATTTCTCCTCCTACTCTCTCTTAAATGCAGTCATGTCAGGTATTTCAACGATTAAGCTAAAGTGCCCAGTGAAATTTTGTTGTTAAATCAAATGGACGTGTATATGTCCTCATCTTACTTATCAGAAACAATTGGCACAGTGGATCACTCCTTTTCTAGAAGCATATTCTCTACCTAGTATCCAAGACCTATGCCCTCCTAATTCTCCTCTAACCTTACCTTTCAGCCACTTTTTCTGATTTCTTCCTACGTTTTGAGCACTTTATTTTTTTCTTGGTCCGTATCTACTATCTGAAATATACCCACTCAAAACACTCACTTTCTTGCTTCTGGATCATCACAGTCTTAGCATACCTGAATCTGCAGTTTTGTTTTCATTCTCCTTTGAACTTACTTCTCATTCAATTGTCCCGGTTTCAAGAAATAACAACTCCATTCTTCCTGTTGCTCCTACCAAGACCTTGGATTCATCATGGACTCACCTCTTTCTCCTTCCTGACATATTAGTAATGAAAACTAAATGATTACTGTGTGATTACACAATTCTAGCTGCTATGTACACATAGACACACACACACATATTAACAATGAATTTCTACAATAAGTAAGTTAGGAAACATAATTATTCATTTTTTATAGACAAGGCATTATAGTAAGTTTAAGAAGCACTTGGCTATAAAACATGAAACAGCCAGTTCTGGGATTTAAACCAAAGTAGTCTGTCTCCAGCGAACATGCTCTTAAGTCTGTCTTAGTCTGTTACGCTTTTGAAATATTGCCAAGATCCAATTCAATCAATTCTAAAGGTCTTCAGTTTACTGACTTGCTCTAAGCAACTACTGTCTAATTCTCCTGTTGCAGTGTCCTGCTAACTACTCTCCAGGTTTCCACTCTTACTGTAGAGCTCAAATTCAGAATGATATGCATTTTTTAAATATCCACATAATATCATATCTCTCTGTTCAAACCCCTACTGTCCCTTCTCATATCTCTCTCTCTTTAAATAAAAATCCACAATCTTTATCCCACAGGCATTGGTAAATCTGTTCTTCACCACCCTCTCTTTCCTTTCTGCCTTCACACCTTTCCACTCTCCCCGTCTCTAGCCTGGAGGCCTTCTTGCCAAGTTCACTCTTGCCTTGGTGTATTTGCATTTGCTCTTCTTTCTGCCTGGAATGCCTTTCCTCTGGACACTTGCTAGTCTTTCTCCCTCCCCTCCAGCAGGTCTGTTCCAACATCACTTTCTT
Organism: Lynx canadensis; assembly: GCF_007474595.2. Lineage (NCBI taxonomy): Eukaryota > Metazoa > Chordata > Mammalia > Carnivora > Felidae > Lynx > Lynx canadensis. The sequence goes on along the minus strand of NC_044311.2, from coordinate 136,740,621 downwards.
GGAGATGCTATTGCTTAACACCTCATAGAACATAACACCAATCTGTCTCTGCTTATTATTTGACTTTGTTTTCTTCTTAGCTGAGTGTTCTGTTAGGTCAGGTGAATTTTCCTTTTTTTTTTTTTTTTTTTTTTTTTTTTACATTTTTTTCATTAGGAAAAAAATACATTTTTATTTCTTCAAAAGTACCAGATATTTGTAGAACGTTCAGTATATGTGTGGTGTGTGGACAAATACTTTTTTGAATAAATTAGGAGTCCACGCATATGCTGAGAGCATCCCAAGTTGTCCGTATGCCTTTGTAGTTAAGCTAAAATTTAAATTAACTAAAAATCTCACACTGTGTCTTCTTTGAGACAGAAATTGACAACTCTAGGTGCTTATCTACGTGAAAAAATATTGTCACACATTATGGGATAATTTGATGTGAAGTTTTCTGGAACTGGTTCACTACATTCTATCCAAAGATAACAGCAGAATGAAATAACTAGTCCACATCCATAACAAGTCTGGAATTAGACAACTTCCTAATTACCGAAAGCTGATTTACTAGATCTCCTGCTAAGTCTGTTTGAAAGTCTCCAGATACAATTCAAAAATTTTGGCATATACCCTTGGTTGGCTGCATTAATTTGTTCTCCGTTTTCCCTAAATTAGTTGTCTCTCAAGTGAGGTGTATGTATTTTCACAGGAGTTGAGCAAGATAATCCATCAGGGTGCAAGAAGGAAACATTTCAATAAATGACATCTAAACATAGAGAAATAAAGTAGTTATATTAATATATAAAATATGGGTGAATACCGATCTTCTCACTCTATCTAACAACAGATGGAGGACTGGCCTACAGGGTACAACATTCTCCTTGAGGGAAAGGGTCAGAGTTCAACCAGAAGGGATTTACCGTGAAAATTTTCCTTTTTTTCCCCCTGAACAGGTTGTTGTCGGTTGTGACATACCTGTTTCAGGTTCGGGAATTTTCTGGATGGTATTCTCTAGTTGCAACAAAACTAAGTCTGAAGGGGACAAGCAGCTGAGAAAATCTCCCTACAAAGAACCGTGAATTGAAGATATCGCGAGTAGTACAAGTGCCTGCCAAGAAGAAATAGCAAAGTGTATGCTTTTCTTACAATATAAGCACTTTGTCAGCAGCGACAGGATAAAACAGTGCCAGTGTAATAAGGTTGAAAAGAAAGATGACACACACTGTAATGGTCTGAAAACAATTGGAAAAGTGCAGTTAATTCCCATCTAACTGTGTGCTATGCCTTGAGATAATGGTTAATAATACTGTTAAGCTATTATTGTGAACAAAGCTGTTAAGGACTGAGTGCTGAGAAGTGTCAAATTTTACTGAGCAATCAATACCAGTAATTGATTGCATTGGAATTTTTTTGTGTGTCAGTAAGGAACGATATAAATTAAAATATCAAATCATGTAAGTATTATTGCTTGTTTATACTATTCTCTTAAAACAAGATTTTTCAAATTTCAATTTTGTGGTTTTTTAATAATTTACATGCCTATATGTCAGTATGTCAATATAGATATATAAAGTATAAATGAATAGTGTGCATTTGTTAGGGGGGCATAAACTCAAAAATTTTGATAACAGAGGTACATGATTAAAATGGTTTGGCTATAACAGCCTCAGGATATGAATGGCTCATAGTCTACACATATCTATACAAATCTAAAACCACTAATGGAATTTGTTTATTCAAGCAATTGGTTAATATGATAAATATTTAAAATCCATTAAACAGACTGGCACCATGCAGAAAAAGAACGTGATTACATTAATGCTAAAAAGTCCTGTATTCAAAAATGTGAACTTTGATCATGTTTTAGCTCGTTTTTCTCACAACATGTAGTTAAATGAAGCTAATTCATCATATTACACAGACATGAGATTAGGTCTCCTTATATAATGTGAAAAAAAGGCTTTGTAAAAAATAATAAAAGTAAAAACAGGTAATAATTTATAGTAACAGGTTAACAAATTTTAAAAAAATGTTGCGACATGCATAAATGAACTTACATTGACTTACAACTCCAAAAAGCTTGTTTTTGTATAATAAATTGGTAAATTTAACATAAACACACTATATAATTGATACTATACATCATTAAACTTTAAATATTTTAAATACGAGTACTTATATTAATGTGAATTATAATTGCTCCTGATTAATAGAAAATACAAACATTTTTATAGACATACAATTGTATCTCTAAGGTATTATTAATATTGTTATTTGAATGTGCAATATACATTAAATTTATAAAATATAATAGTGCAATTTTTAAATTTCTGTGCATGCTAATGATTCATATTTGTTTTTTAAATATAAAAATTATTTTATAAATGCAAGATATTCACTTAAGTTCTGCATTCCCCTTAGAATTAAATATTCAAAATTAATTAATAAAATGTGGTTTTGAGAAATAATTTGTTCTTACATGCTGATTATTTAAAATTCAGAGGTATATTGAAAAGAAGCCAAGAAATTGCCACAAGAATAGTAAACCATGCTGTCACACATTTTAAATTGTGTTTCCTTAAAATAAAGCCCTTAAATTTCCCTATTAGAATCAATATGTTTATTGTGATTTTTGGCAATTTTAAGTGAAAAGAATAAAACAGAGCTATTGTACCTTAGAATAATCAAACTTGTCTAAAAGTCTTGGAGAAATTCTTACACCATGGTAACATACATAATATTCAAATTATTGTTTTAATTCTTCAGTTGGAAAACAGTGATTAACACTTTATTTGCAAGGGTGCCTGGGTGGCTCAGTTGGTTAAGCATCTGACTCTTGATTTCAACTCAGGTCATGATCTCATGGTTTGTGAGTTTGAGCCCCCACATCGGATCTGGACTAAAAGCATAGAGCCTGCCTGGGATCCTCTCTCTGCCTTTCTTTCTGCCTCTCCATCTTTCAGTCAAAATAAATAAATAAACTTAATTTTTTTTTAACGTTTTATATACAAACTTGAGTTTTTATTTTAAAGTTTGGAGAACGTATGGAAAGAAGACTTTCCCAATGTTGGTGAAAAGAGTCTCCTGAGCATTTATATAATTTTATTAAACCCACTTAAATTTTTCCTCCTCAAATTAAGAAAATAAAAAGTAAATGAAAAACAAGAGCAGAGAAAAAAGAAACTACCAATGTAAAAAAAAAAAAAATGTTCCCAACAAAGAAATACACAATAGTTCTATTTTCAACTCTCAGACTCAATTGGTATTTCAATTAAATATGAGGTTGTCAAGTAGGGTAGTCAAATAAATGTAAGATAATGAAAAAATGAAGTGCTCTTAATATAATCATCCTCAATTTAGTGTGCAAATAATAAAGTGAGCTAACTGATGGCAAACCCAAATGCAAAGCAGCCCAGGCATTAATATTTATCACGTTCAAGGGAGTTCCACACTTCGAGTAACGCCTAAGTAGAGTGAAATATTTTAATACCTTAAACCCACAAACTGCATTTCTGTAAAAAATGTTTGCACTATCTAATAATCAAGAGTAATTATAATTCACATGGTTGTAAGCTTTTGACCCTTAGAGGAAACTTCTTAGTAAAAAAGGCTATTCTTTGCTTTGTGCATCATTTATTAGGACATGGCATCTTCCACATCTAAAATGTTAACTAAATAGGTCAATTCTACCTCCAAATTATCTGCCGCCATAATTCCGCCTATCTTTCTTGTGTGAAATGTTCTGTAGTTCCTTTTAGGTGAGATAATATGATTTCTCAACTTTCTTTTAAAATACTCGCCTTATTCTTAATCATGGATTCAAACCAACTTCCACTGACACAAAATGTTATTCCGTAAAAACAAAGATACTACTGTCATTCACTGTTTATTTTATTTTTTTAATGTTTATTTATTTTTGAGAGAAACAGAGACAGAGTGCGAGTGGGTTGGGACAGAGAGAGAAGCAGACACAGAATCTGAAACAGGCTCCAGGCTGTGAGCTGTCAGCACAGAGCCCGACGCGGGACTCAAACTCAGGAGCTGCGAGATCATGACCTGAGCTGAAGTCGGACGCTCAACCGACTGAGCAACCCAGGCGCCCCTGTCATTCACTGTTTAAGAAAAAGCACCAATAGTAAGCCGATATGCATGTCAAAACAAGCTTCTGTTACCTCCCTATTGCCTACCAGACAACCGTGTAATCCTGACTCCTTACCTTCTCCAGAAACATACTAGTCAATTTCCTCCTGGCCTAATTGTTCAAGACTATCACTCAAACTCAACTTCCTTTGCAGGACATCTAAACTTTGAGATTGCCACTCATGAACACATCTGACCTGCTCCACGCACTCCACCTTTACAAATACAGGTTAAAGAAGTCTCCAATGAATATATTTTACGTACAGTCTAAAAGTATCTTCATCAAAATATGTATTTCTGTTATTGTAGTGAATAACTTTCCCTCATACTTGTTGATACTTCTCCTCCTAGGATCTGTCGCATCCTTCTTTTCCCATTGACCTTAGATTATGCCCAGTTTGTGTGCAGACAACTGTAGAAGTTTATGGACAGGTACAGGAAGTTTAGACATATTTGTAAAGAAACATACAATTAATCAGATCTTCAACTTCCTAGAATGTTCTAAAAATATCCACTTGAATTGGGGTAAATTCAGATTTTTCTGGTGCCTGGGTGGCTCAGTTGGTTGGGTGGCTGACTCTTGATCCAGGCTTAGTTCAGATCCCAGGTCATGGGATCAAGCCCGTGTCAGGCTTCATGCTCATCACGGAGCCTGCTTAAGCTTCTCTCTCTCTCTCTCTGTCTCTCTCTCTCTCTCTCTCTCCCCCCCCCCTCAAATAAATAAATAAATAAATAAATAAATAAATAAATAAAATTCTTTAAAAAATTAGATTTTTACCACATAATATATAAAAGACGAAATCATAAAGAGTTGTAAAATTATTGAAAACTCTCTAATTATGTATTTGTTGTGAATGGATTTTGAAATTTTTGTTTGTAGTAAGATAAGAAAGTAAAACAATTTATAGGCTCTCTTTACACTTTATGGGGAGGCTATTGACTTCAAAGTAGCATAGTGGGAGACAGTTACATTATTTTAAATTAATTTTTAGAACAAATCCATGAAGTCAAGCTAAGAAAATGTTGCAAATTTGTTTAAATCACAGACCCATGAGCACATCTAGTTCCCCTCCCTAACTCGTAAGTAACCAGTCAGCAAAGACACATGCTAATAAACTGAAATAACACTCTTGTGGGAACCTACAAAAACATAGGAAGCTATACAGTAGCTTTTTTGCAGTAAATTTTAAAGTGTCCTTTTTTTTCCATTTATATCTGAAAATAAACTTACTTCTGGATTAAAGTCTATTTCCTATTGTTTAGTCATCTGGGGACATGGAAAACTGCATCTCCTTCCTAATTACTCTGTGAATGACTCATTTCTATAATCAGATCAGCCTTGTCCTTCCTTTCTCTAAGCTAAACAAATCTAATTCATTTAATTTCTATTTGCCAGAAGGTTAATTATCTTTGCTTCTTCTCTGACCATCTCCTGTTCTTTCATCTTTTTTTTTTTTTACTTTTTAAAGTTCAATATCTAAAACTAGAGACAATTATAAAAACTGATTGATGTAGAACAGCAGGAAGATTACTGTCTATTCCTTCCGTAATTGTTTTATTTAATACTCCTCATTACCTTATCAAATTATTTTTTGTCATGACATTTCACTGCAGATTTCACATTGGCCATAGATACCATCTTCAGTGATCTTTAAAAAAAAATTTTTTTTCTAACTCTTATAGCATCCTCCCTCCCAAGGAGTCTCTCTTCTCAATTCATTCATACATCAACAATTTTGAGGCTCTGACAGTGTCTTCTATCTCTGTCTCTATCCTCTCCAACCCATCTATGTTCTACCATCAGATTAATCATCCTAACGTAGCATTGCTTCACTATATCCTATGGGAAACCATTCCCTATTAACTGTCATATTGGGTCATAACCCCTCTGGGTGCTTGCAAGATGTTCCTTATTTCATTCCTGGACATGAAGGTGAGTTGCCTATACTAGCGACATCCCTCTGACAATTTCTCCTATGATACTCCCATCCTCCTCTACTGTAGCATTTATAATACTCTTCTGTAATTTTCTTTTTGTCTTCCCCATCCTACTCTAAACTCACTGAGAACTTAGACTATGCGAGTCACTACTTATCTTGATAGCCTGGCATTTTGTACTAGCACTGAGACTTTCAATACATTTTTGTTATAAGAATAAATGTGTAAATTAATTTACATGCAAATAACACTGTGAAAACATTAAATCAATGAGTTCTAAGTATTTCATAGTTAGAATTTCTTCCACACAATTACACATGCCTGAATCTAAACCTTTGTCTATCCTACAAAAGGGGCAGGTGTGAGTATTACCTTGGAAGGAGGAGAATATGACAAAGCAGTACCCTCTGGGTAGAGAAACTCTTTGCTTATAGAGGGGAAAGGAGAAAGATGACAAGCAGTGAGACTTGACTTCCCTGATCACTCATCTGAGTTATAACTTCATAGAGAAGAGGATCGCAACACTACAAAATGCCCCCAGATGGAGGAGACAGTTGAGCCCAGAAGGGCTTTTGTTTATATTACCATTTAGGGATTCTAGATGACCTTGAAAAGAGCCCAATATCTGTATAATTTTAGGAGAAGATAAATGGTGCTTGACTTATTCAGACCCAGAGGGATGTTTAAGAGTATTCCTACTATATCTGAGTCCATTTTTGGCCACTGTGAACAGAGATAGTCGAGGGCAGTAGATCTAATGTATTGAGAGAAGATGATGACCCCACGGGAAAGGCTGCAGTTCAAAGAGCTTAGGGCAAGTACCCAACAGACAACATGTTGAGTTTCCAGAGTTCAACTGTACCAGCAAGAGCTGTGATGGGGATGGGTCTAAAAGAAGGTCCCAGCAGGCTTTGACTATGGCCAGGACACATATGAGCCTTCCCAGCCAAAATCTGGACCACAAATGGCAGTAAGACACCCAATGTTATGGAGTATCAATGTATAAGCCAGTGAGTACCCAGAGGACAGCAGAAGGGTCTAATCAGAGGTTAGGCTCATTTTTTTGTCATGACGAAAGCACACAGGCAGTCCTCTGCACTTCAGGCATATTGAGGAGCAGAAGAATCCCTGGAAGACTGGGCATTTTCCCCAAAGGAGACAATTTTAAGATGAAAACATGCTTCTTTAAAAAAAGTTTTAATGTTTATTTTTGACAGAGATAAACAGAGTGCGAGTAAGGATGAAGCAGAGAGAGAGGGAGACACAGAATCCGAAGCAGGCTCCAGGTTCCGGGCTCTGAGCTGGAGCTCAGCACAGAGCCCAATCCAGGGCTTAAACTCACAAACTGTGAGATCATGACCTGAGCTGAAGTCGGACACTTGACCGACTGAGCCACCCAGGCACCCTGCTTCTTTACTTTTAGTTGTAATTTTTCAAAGCTCCCTGTCCTCAGCAGTAATGGAAATGACTTTAATGAAACTATATTTTTTGGAATACCTAAATGGTGCTATGAAAAAATTCTACTCAGCAACAGGTGAATGAAAAGACCACATACCCCATTAGCAGCAGGGTGGATGTATGCGAATATCTTGCCCCTACACACACTCTTATGTATCCACTCTAAAGCCACAGGCAGAGCCAGAGCATAAAACTTTCCCATGAAATCTGGCTCTAATGTACTTGTAAAGCCTAACATCAACCTTATCTTAATATCTGTATCTCCTTGTTATAGGCTGAATTGTATCCCTTCAAACTTCATCTGTTGAAATAAGTCATGCTCCCAATGTGACTGTTTTTGGAGATAGAGCATTTAAGGAGGTAACTGAGGTTAAATAAGATCATAAGAGTGGGTCCCTAGTTGACAGGATTGGTGTCCTTATTATTGGTGTCTCTTTTCCTCAGTACACAGAGAAAAGGTCATGTGAGGACACAGAGCGAAGGTGGCAATCTATAAATTAGGAAGGGAGGTCTCTTGATCTTGAACTCCTTGCCTCCAGAACTGTGTGAAAATTAATTTCTGTTGTTTTTTTTTTTTTTAATTTTTTTTTCAATGTTTATTTATTTTTGGGACAGAGAGAGACAGAGCATGAACGGGGGAGGGGCAGAGAGAGAGGGAGACACAGAATCAGAAACAGGCTCCAGGCTCCGAGCCATCAGCCCAGAGCCTGACGCGGGGCTCGAACTCACGGTCCGCGAGATCGTGACCTGGCTGAAGTCGGACGCTTAACCGACTGCGCCACCCAGGCGCCCCTAATTTCTGTTGTTTAAGCCATCTAACCTGTGACATCTTGTTATGGCAGCCTGAGCAGACTAATATACCCCTCTAAATAAATTTTCTATAGTCATACCGATCTCTTCACCACGTTGCACACCCATTGTTGTGTCTTTATTCATGAGTCACTTTGCCTTTCTCTTCATCTTTTCTAATCCAGCTACTATAGATCTTTAGTAACTATCTACCCTCTAGAAAATATCTGCCTTCTAGATACTAGCACACATTATTCTCTCTCCATGCTAAAGTCCCAGAGCCACTCTTAAGTAAACCTATATCGCTCATGTGTAATTAGACTTCGTTCAGCAACTAGACTTTGGATTTCTCAGGAAAGTATGCAACAATTACAATTCTCTTTTTTTTTTTTTTTTAACATTTATATTTTTAAGAGAGCGAGAGAGACAGAGACAGATTAAGAGCTGGGGAAGGGCAGAGAGAGCGAGACACAGAATCTGAAGCGGGCTCCAGGCTCTGATCTGTCAGCACAGAGCCCAATGTGGGGCTCGAACTCGCAAACTGCAAAATCATGACCTGAGCTGAAGTCGGATGTTTAACCCACTGAGTCACCCAGGCGCCCCAACAACTACACTTCTTGAGTACATCTTACTACATCCAGGAAGTTTGATTAGTGAGAACATTCTTTCAAGCTTATGGTTGGCGCTGACTTTCCAGGTCTATTCATTCCATTTGTAGTTTCAAGAGGTTATTTTTTTTAAACATACATTTTAATCCCATACTAAGGATTAATTTCCTTTTCATTCTCTTTTCTTTTCTCTTCTTTTCTTTTCTTTCTTTCTTTCTTCTTTCTTTCTCTCTCTCTCTCTTTCTTTCTTTCTTTCTTCTTTCTTCCCCCTCCTTTTTTTTTTAAGAAATGCAGACTGTCACATGCACCTCCTCATTTGGATGTGTCTGGAGTCTTGGAAGCCTGACCAGCCCATATTGTACAAATGGACCTGGAGAGCTTGTTTGGAGGTACTAGGAGGGGAGCACAGCTACTTGCATACCCTTGGCAGAACTGTCCTCCTCTATCAGGAAAGGTCATCCTCTTCGATCCAGCCTGTTGCTTCAGGAGGGACACACATGTAGCAGTGAGGGAGGAAGGGACACCCCCCTAGCCAGCCAGATCAGCTGAATCAACCCTGGCGATCAATGGGGTGACAGATGTCACAGCTAGGTCACACTCACATCCTAATTTATTTTTCAAGCGTACTTTTCTTATTGATTTTATACTTTGGATAGTTTTTTAGACAAATGTATCTTTTTAGTTTCTATTGTTTGCTTGGTTTTTGTTTTGTTTTGCTTTTAAATTTTATTAGGTGGCCACCTGTTTAAAATACACATATTCTTTATATCTGAATATCCTTATAACATGTCTAAATATTATAGAAAAAGCAAAATGCATGGAGTCCAAAGACAAATAATGATCTTTTTTTTTTCTTCTGAGCTTCTTAGCACCCTCTTAAAATTATGAGAAATCTATTGTCTACTTTCTTGTAAAGAACAACTAGAAAAATATATAAAAGTGTTTTTAAATCATGAAGAATGATAGAAATATATTATTCTTTGAAAAGACCAAACATTTAAAAATGATCTGTTTCAACTAATTAAAACACTATATATAATTTTTAAAAAAATTATATCGTATTTTGTACACTATTGCAAATGTCAATAGTTTATCAAATTCATTTATTATTGTATTATTTGGTTAAAATATAACGAAAACATTTAAACCCCTAAATTAGCATGGCAACTATATTCATAGCTTAGATATAGTTATTCTTCTACAAACTTGCTATATGAACTATAACCAACTTATGGTGTTTACATAGGTCAAAGTATTCATCACATCACTAAATCTGTGATTTTAATGTTACTATTTCTCTGTATCTTCCTTTAAAATAAAAGGACCACATGAGATTAATAAAAGATATTAGAAGGTGTTTGATGATGACATTGAGAGCAAAATCAAGTTTAAATAACACAGTGGCTTGCGTTCCAATAGAAGACACTTGAATTGTGCACAGAGAGGTAGGGAGGGGACAAGAAAACCGCCATTGTCTGTGGTTGGGGCACGAAAGAATGTGTGTACACAGATATGGAAGAACATGTACAAGTTTACACACCCGCACATTTGATGGATTATTTTTTCCTTATATAGAATATGTACTCTATCGTGCTCAAACTAAGGGTCCTGGGAAATCATTTACTTTGCCATCTGTTACCAATTACCATTCTATTTCAGCTTACAGTTATTACTGAAAAAAAATGTTACCCTAAAAGTACCTGGTATCTCAAGCTTGATTTACATGTTACTATTTCATAAACACTCTCATACAGTCATATGGAGATAGCAGGAACTTTAATTGTATAAGATTTATTATACAATGTTGTCTTTTGTTTTTTTGTCATCTTTCAGAATGTCTACTTTTTCATGACATGGCATAATTTTAACCAAATAAGATATCTTTATGTTGTTCGTAGAATAAAAAAAACCCTCACGATTAAAGGCAAATTATAAAGTGTAAGTATCATTTCTATCTGGCTCTTAACTCTCTGATCAATATGAAAGTATCCAGGAAGCATAGGAGGTAATCTATTCACTAATAAACTGTAAATGAAACTCTGTGATTTATGATAGTTTTAGAATTTAATGTGCACATAAATATTTCAATTTGCTCATTTCAAATATATTAAGAAACATACTAATAGATATTTGGATAACACCAAAGTCATGAAGTCTAAGGTTTTTAAACTGAATTATTATACTAATGGAAATAACCAGTGATGAAGGGCTATTTTTTTATAAAGTATCATACTCCCTAGTTTAATTATCTTTTACTCATATAAAATTTCCCTACTCCACTATTCCAAATCCTACAAATCCATAATAAAGCACCTTTTCATACATTATTTGTGTCTCTCTTAGGGCACACTGCTTTCTATCTGAATTATACTCATGTACTTACATAACTATTTTTCCATATTAGAGTCTATAAAAAGTATTTGAGGAAATATGCTTGTTCTCATTTCTTTATTTGCTGCGGAACCTCATACAGTGTCTTACACAGAGTCAATGTTCCATAAATATCTCTGAGTCAGTAAATCTGTAACAGGTTGTTAAAGGGAAGTTTTCCCAACTCACTTTTGTCTGACATAAAATTAATGGATGCTACCTTCCAGAGTAGCTTGTGAGACATAACTCCAAGAAGACTTTTTTTTTAATGTTTATTTATTTCTGAGACAGAGAGAGACAGAGCATGAGTAGGGGAGGGGCAGAGAGAGAGGGGGACACAGAATCCGAAGCAGGCTTCAGGCTCTGAGCGTCAGCACAGAGCCCGACGTGGGGCTTGAACTCACAAACTGCGAGATCATGACCTGAGCCGAAGCCAGACGCGCAACTGACTGAGCCACCCAGGCACCCCATCCAAGAAGACTTTTTATAGTAGGTGGCTGACAACCAGTTAGAGGATTCACCATACCTAACATATAGAAGGGTCAGAATATTGTAAGGAAAGTGTCATCAGAGAGGCCTGTAGATTCCACTCTACAGCAAGGTGGAGAATGCAGGCCACTTTTCTCAAGTCCACGGGGTACAGTACCACTTGAAAATCTTACTATTTGTCTCCTACTGTTGGAGATGCAGGGGGCTGATGTCTGACCCACGTCTGACACCGATAACGGTAGGGGCCTGACTAGCCCAGGACTGTGTCTGGAAATGAACAGCACTTTTCTCCCAAGTCAGTCAAAGGTGTGTGAACCCCGACAACCTCTGAAATGTTTCCATTTCCCCAAAAATCCTACCAGAGAGTGGTATGTCCACAGAAGAAAGAAATGGAGTATATCTTCAAATACCAAAAGAGAAGCTGGGATTGAAAATATGCAAATGAAAGATTGGCGTTGTCTACATTGAAAGAGCTGCAGTTGAAGGGACCCAACATAGAACACATAACCACAGACCATGATAGCACTACAATCTGTCAGCAAAGACATGTTAAGATAATACCTATTTTGGGTAAAACCTTTTGGCTTTACTTTCACCTCTTCTCTTCTCTTAGATCAGCTTTGGAAAGGCCAGGAAGCTTATACTGAAAGGGAAATATTAGACGGAAGAAAGAAGAAGGACTCCTAATCTCCTTCCAAAACTGTAGGTTCTCAGCAGGTCTCAGCTGAAAATAAGGGAGAAAATCTTTTTTCATCTCTTAAGAACTTTCTTGAGATGTAATTGAAATACAGTAAACTGCACAAATTTAAAGTGCAAAGTATCGTAAGATTCAATGTGCATGTGAAGCCTACAGCATAATCAATATGGTCAACATATCATGATCCCCCCAAATGCCTCATGTTACTTTATAATGCCTTTCTCCCTCTCAGCCCCACTTCACCTTCCCATCCCCATGCGACCACTTATCTACCTTCTCTATCACTAGAGATTAGTTTGCATTTTCTTGAGTTTTACATAAATGGGATCATATGGTATGTATCCTTTTGGAGGGGAAGGGAGACCTGGTTTCTTTCATTCAACATAATTATTTTGAGGTTCATCCATGGTATTGATTATTTCAATAGTTCATCCACTTTTATAGCTAAAATTCCATTTTTTTCTGGCATACCACAATTCACTCGTGAGGTAATAGACATTTAGATTGTTTTTGTCAATTAAACTCTCTCTGCTATGAATAAATGTACAAGTCTTTGTATAGATACACGTTTCCTCATTTTTTCCCTTGAATAAAACTTAGTAGTAGAATGCCTGTGTCATATGGTTGCTATATACTTAACTTAAAAAAAAAAGCACCTGCCAAACTTGGGCATATTTTAATGTGTATATTTGTAATTTACCTAAAACGGAGCATTACAAAGTACAACATTTAGACAGTTTTTATGGCTTTAAGAGATTCCAGGTTTGTCTGTCCTTGCTTAAACAACACAACAGTCATAACTAAATATACTTTTTTCAGCATATTATTTCAGTAAACATCTTCTGACTTAGTAACTCATTAAAGCTATAGTATGTTTAATTAGTTAAAAGTTGTGTAGCTGTTAATGTGGCAGATTCTTAATTGAAGAAAGCTGCTTTTAGGAGGCAGAACATTTTTTTCCGACTGTCATAGAACTAGGCAAGGCATTTATGAGAAATTAAACGTAATCTCAAAAATAAATGGCAAAACTGGGGGATAGCTTGAGGTCTGTTGGATATTTTTTGTATGTTTCAAAACAGATTTCAGACAACTGCTTTAGACTAGAGGCACCACACTGAATATCATCTAACTAATAAATGAAAATTAAATGTAACTTCAATAAAATGTCACTGCAAAGTTGATTTAAAATAATTCAGTGTGTATTAAACACCAATATTATATGTAGTAAACTATGATCTAATAGAGGCTTCAAATCCATCATATATGTGTTCTGAAATCTTAGGTATGTTCAATTTTTAATATAAGACAGAAAGGAGCTTAGTGTTACATAACCTTACATTTATTATGTTTTATTCTATTTACCAACTATCCATGTATTTCTCTCAATTTGTATGCTAACTTGGTTCATAAAATCTCCTAAAGTTATTTATTGATTCAATAAAATTCCTTCAGTAATGTTTTCAAACAGGCGGCAGGGTGGTGGGGGGAGTGCCACAAGATATTTCCAGTTTGATAAATGCAAGTCCTTTGACATCACATTAGACCTTTTGCATTATTGATCTAATGAGGAAGAAGAATATAAGAATGATGATTTAATATTAACCCTCAAAAGTAAGGCTTCAACTGCATCCGTGCCATCAGTCTACTGGGACGAGTGTACTAAATTGGAAATAAATGTCACTCTACTAACTTGCCTCATAATAAAAGACAAAATGATCACAAACTCAAATAAGTTTCTTTTTTCGATGTCCACATACTCTGAGAGAGCATAATAGATTTCTGATGTATTTTTCTTACTCAAGTTTTATATTGGAAGATGGAGATGCCAGAAAGGAAAAAAATGAGCTCTACGGGTTAAAACATTCCGGAATTGTTCAATACTTTTTATTAGTAACGTTTTAGAGGGAGGATAAGATGAATCACCCTTTTTGGGTTGAAATATGAGGAACATTGTCCTCTCATTAGCTAAACAAGCTGATACTTTCCATTCCAGTTCCATACTAGAAGATCTACTCTCTGTCCAACCCCTTTCTGTATTGCCACTCCCTTTCCCAAAAGGGAAACACCTTGTTACTGTGGTCCACAGTACGCATTCTCATTTGTCAGTCTCGCAATACACAGAAGGCAATTTCAAATTTACTAATCCATGCCAATACAGAAAGCTTGCCAAGCAAATTTCAGAACCTTTAAAAAAAAATCTATTTTCTTTTTTTGTCTTTATACCGAAGGCTTTATTGTCAAAGTACTGTGACAATGTGTTTACAAGTTACTTGAGTTATTTCTTTGTTCCACTTTTCAGTTTGGCTGTGCTAGTCATTTGAAATACAGTTAAGTTAATTTGTTTTCCATTTTAAAGATTTTCCCCAAACCTCATTTATTTTTATTTTATTGGCTCTATAAAAGTTTAATGTGGATCCAAGTGACAAAACTATATCAAAAAGAAGAAAAGGGAGATCTGAGAAGTTTTAGAGCAATCATTCTTGGGTTTTGTTTTTTTTACAAGTTGTGGATACATATATATTTCCTAATCTCCCTCTCAATGCAAATGTTAGCATACAGTGTATACTCTATTATTGTTGTCTTCACCTAACATTATATGGAAATTACTCCATATCAGTTAATGTAGGCTTTCCTTGTTTTTCTACTAACTGAATAGACTCCAGTGTGTAATTATACCATAGTTTATTCAGCCAATATTCTATACTTTTGAATGTATTTTCCTCCAGTATCTCATCCTTTTAAGCAATGTAGCAATCAATAACCTGTTGTATATGTATTTTCATATAGTTGGAGATATGACTTCATTCTAAAAAGTGGCACTTCTGGATCCAAATGTAAATGCATGTATGTTTTAATATATATTGAAACATTCTCTTCCTTTAAAGTAGTACCAACTTATATTCTTTTTTTTTTAATTTTTTAAAGAAGTTTATTCACTTTATTTTGACAGAGAAAGAGAGAGAGACAGTACTAGTAATGGAGGGGCAGAGAGAGAGAGAGAGAGAGAGAGAGAGAATCCCAAGCAGGTTCTGCACTGTCAGCACAGAGCTCAACACCGTGCTCAATCCCATGAATCAGACAGAGATCATGACCTGAGCCGAAATCAAGGGTCAGAAGCTTAACTGACTGAGCTACCCAGGGGCTCCACAACTTGTACTACTAATAACAATCACGAACAATATGAACAATATGAATGTTCACATTTATGAGAGAGAGAGAAGGGGAGAGAGAGAGAGAGAGAGCGTGGGGTGGGGGTGGGGGCAGGCAGCAGGGAAGGGAAGGCTGATGTCAGACTGAGAACAAGCACTGAATGGAACCCAAAGCACAAGGTATAGCCCATGAAGAAAGCTAAAACCTGGGTCCGTTTTGGTTGCTTCTTCTACCCTTAGCTCTGTGGGTGTTCTATAGAAGTGGGCTTTCCATCACAGAGCTAACACATGCCCAACTTATGAGTTGGTGAAGCCATAAAGGAATAAGGGGAAGGGGAAGCTGCTGTCTTACATGACGATGCGTTAACGGATCAGCAAGAAGGTGTGAGGGCTACAGAAGGGCTCTGCTTCACTATCACCCCCCAAACCCTCAGAGTCTCTTCCATAACCTGTCCTAACTCAAAACATACAGGTGAGGAAACCATGGCAAACACATTTCATCATAACCAAGTTAACACGTTACTAAGTCACGTAAGAATTTAATACCAGAGTTTTCTATTTTCAAAGTCCAAGTTCTCGAGTTCATTGCTATATGATTATCATTGGAAGAGGATTGGAGACCTCTTTCATGGTTTCTGAGTGTAACTGTAGTAGAAGCTGCTCATGTCCAGGCAATGTTGAAAAACTCATTATCAGAGACATTAGATCTAACCAGAATTAACAATATTTAGCACTGTGCTTAGCACAATTGCTGACAAAAAGTAGGCAATTAATAAGTACATATTACATGCATGACTAGATTGGGAAGGTGGAGAAAAGGAGGAGAAACATAATTTATAATCGATATGAAAGCAGGACACATGGCTCCAGAAAGTCGATGAGCCTGGGAAACCAAAAGATGTCTGAGAACTAAATATTCTGAAGTCACAGCTAAAAGCTTAGTGAATCAGACTCTGGATTTTTACATAGTACTTGTAATCTAACACAGAGATGATCTTTTTTGTTTGCTTTAAACTTCTTTCTACATCTTTGCATTAAGAGGAACATTTACAAAATGACCTATGGATTTAGTGTTTTCCAGAATATGTACTGGAAAATTCTTGCCCTTGCTCTCTATCATCACCCACTTGCACAGATTTGTAAAATACTGATGAGTCAAAAAAATTACTTTTCTTCTATTCAGTAAACACCATGAAGCCAGCAACTGTCCTTTAGAGCTATTGGCTTGTTAGTAAAGAAAAAATCTTTTATGATGAATTCTGAATGAATTAAACCTATAATTTTCTTTGACCCATATTTTTTTGGAAAACATTTTTAGAAATGGTCTAAATATTCTAGTTTTTCTAGAAAAACTTTCAGTACAAGTGAAAGCTGGTAATTCTTAAAATTTTATTTTTAGTGTTAGATTATCACAATAGACTAGGGGATATGATCAGAGACCATTAATTGTCCTAACAAAAGACCATGAGATATCATTTTGACCTGGAGTCCTGTCTTGATGAAGTATAAAAGCAACCTGTATAAGGGCAAAGTTATTTTAAAAATCAATAGTGGTTAGTGTTGGATGGAAAGTGCAAATCTATAACTTTGTAAGCAATGGTGTTTTTAATGGAACTAACCTACATGGCCAAAAGTGTATCATGTATCCCAGTTAGAGTTCATGCAGGTGAAAGGTGGGAATTAGTTTTGCAAAAAGCATAGGAAAAAAAATGAAAAGCTAGTCATTTTTTATCTTAAATACCATAGAGTATTCTATTCATTAGACTTTGAAGTTTCCTTTTTTTTCCATTGATTATTCAGTGTAATTATAACCATGCATTAAATAAGGTCACCTAGGACACAACTGAATATAGTAAGCTTGAATTTTAGTTTTGGAGACTCACTCCAAAATGGAAATGAATGTGGTTACATAGAAAAATAATTCGCAAAATAATTAACATATTCCCATTCTTTCCTTAATGATGCAAATTGACATTAAAGAGCTGTGCAAAATTTTACTGCACATCACTTAATGAAATAGAAAAGTCCTTGCCATCTAACTTTAACTTGTATAAGGAGGATCATTATAAATATTCCCACCATTCTAAATTATCCCTTAAACATTTCTCACCAAAATTCACAAACCAGTTATAACTGCCTGGCCACCTTATCATATCCGACAGTAAATTCCATGAAGGGAAATGGTAAATTGATTACTGATAAATGCACACATGTGCACATGCCCAGAGCACAAGATACCTAGTAGTCAATTGGTCCTACTTCTTGATTCACCAAGAGCTCAGATACCCACTTTAGCTTTTGCTTCATTGTAAGCCATCCCCAAACCTACAACATAAAAACACAACCGACTCTTTATTTCTCAAATATATACCCATACATTGTGAAAGACACAATCAAGTTAATTAGCACATCCATCACCTCACATAGTTACCTTTTGTCCCATTGTTTGCAAGAACTTTTAAGATTTCTTCCAGAAAATTTCAGTTATATAAGACACTATTAGTAATTATAGACCTGCTATATATTGGATCTTCAGAACTTAATCATCTTATAACTGAGAGTTTGTACCCTTTTACCAAACTCTCTCCATTCTCCCCCATCCCCAGCACCCGACAAACACCATTTTACTCTGTTTCTGTACGTTCATTTTTTTTTCCTTATGTAAGTGATAAAATAAAGTACTTGTATTTCTCTGTCTGGCTTATTTAACTTAGCATAATTCCTGCCAGGTTTATCCATGTTGTCTGAAGAGGAAAAATTTCATTTTTTTAGGGCCTGATATATTCCATAATACAGATATCACATTTTCTTTGTTCACTCATCTTTAATGGACCCACAGGTTGTTTTCTTTTCTTGGCTATTACAAAGAATGTTGCGATGAACGTGGGGGTACAAATATCTTAAGGTAGCGATTTAATTTCCTTCAGATATATATTTGGAAGTAAGATTGCTGAATCATAAAATAGTTCTTTTTAAATATTTTTGAGGAATCTTTATACTTTTCCATAGTGACTCTACCAGTTCACCTTCCCACTAACAGTGCACAAAGATTCCCTTTACTCCACATCCTCAGGAACACTTCTTATCTCTTGTCTTTTTGATAATAGAGAAACTAATAAGAATGAGGTAAACAGCTCATTGTAGTTTTGATTTGTGTTTCCCTGATATTGAGCATAAATATACCTTTGGGACATCTGTATCATTTCTTTGGAAAAAAATGTCTATTCAGGTTCTCTGTTCATTTTCTAATTCAGGTTTTGTTTGTTTGTTTGCTACTGCATTGTATGAATTCCTTATATACTTTTGACATTTAATCCTTTGGATGTATGGTTTGCACACATTTTCTCCCATTCCATATGTTGCCTTTTCATTCTGTTGATGGTTTTCTTTGCTGTGAAGAAGCTTTCTAGTTTGATATAGTCCCACTAGTTTGTTATTGCTCTCATTTCCTTTGCTTTTGGTGAAAAAAAAAAACAATAACAAAAAAGAACATTACTAAGACCAATTCAACAAGCTTATCCCTTAGATATTCTTTCAGGAGTGTTAGAGTCTAATGTCTTAAGTTCAAGTTTTTAATCCATTTTGAGTTAGTTTTATGTGCAGTGTTAAGCTAGGAGCTCACTTTCTTTCTTTTGCATGTGGATATTCAGTTTCATCAATGCTGTTTATTAGAGAGACTATTTTTCCCTCATTGTGTATTCTGGAGGCCTTGTCAAATCTTAATTGACCATATGTGTAGGTTTATTCCTGAGCTCTTGATTCTGTTCCATTGATCTCTATGTCTGCTTTTATTTCAATACCATACTCTTTTGATGACTGTAGCTTTGTTATATTGTTTGAACTCAGAAGTGTGATGCCTCCAGTTTTGTTCTTCTTGTGCAAGATTGCTTTAGTTATTTGAGGTCTTTGGTGGTTCCATGCAAATTTGGGGATATTTTTTCTATATCTGTGGAAAATGCCTTTGGAATTTTGATAGGCATTGCATTAAATCTACACTACCCAAATCACTTTGGGTAGTATGGGCATTTTAACAATGTTAATTCTTCCAATCCATAAACTCACATATCTTTCCATTCATTTGTGTGTTCTCAATTTCTTTAATCCATGTTTTATAGTTTTCCATATACAGAACATTTACTTCCTTTATTCTATTTATTCCTATGTATTTTATTATTTTTATACTGTTGTCAAATCGGTTTATTTCCTTAATTTCTTTTTCTGATTGTTTTTAGTATATAGAAACACAACTGATATGTGTATATTGATTTTGTATCATACACCATTACTAAATTCATTCATTATTTCTAACCTTTTTGGTGGAATCTTTAGGATTCTCTTTATATAAAACCATGTTATGGAGCACCTGGGTGGCTCAGTTGGTTAAGCATCTGACTTCAGCTCAGGTCATGATCTCACAGTTCATGAGTTCGGGCCCCATATCAGGCTCTGTACTGACAGCCCAGAGCCTGGAACTTGCTTTGGATTCTGCCCCATCCCTGCTCACATTTTGTCTCTCAACAATAAATAAATGTTAAAAGAAAAAAATAAAAAAAAAAAAAACATGTTATCTGCAAACAGAAACAATTGTCTTGCATTCTGATATGAATAACTTTTATTTCTATTTCTTGCTTAATTATACTTACTAGGACATCCAGTACTATGTTGAATAAAAGTGGCAAGAGTGGACACCTTGTCATGTTCCTGATCTTAGAAGAAAAACTTTCAGCTTTTCACCGTTGAGTATGATGTTAGTTGTGAGCGTGTCATATATGGTTCTTATTATGTTAATATAGGTTCCCTCTATACCCACTGTATTGAGAGTTTTTATCATGAGATAATGAACTTTGTCAAGTGCTTTCTCTGTGTCTATTCAGATGGTCAAATGTTTTTACTTTTCATTTTGGCTGATGTGGGGTATCACATTTATTGATTTGCACATGCTGAACCATCCTTGCATCATAGGAATGAATCTCACTTGATATGGTATGATCCTTTTAATGTGGTAGTGAATTTGGCTTGCTAAATTTTTTTTTGAAAAAATTTTTTGCATGTTTGTTCACCAGGAATATTGGCCTATAATTTTCTTTACTTTTAACAGCCTTATCTGGCTTTAGTATCAGGGAAATTCTGGCCTTACAAGATGTGTTTGGAAGTATTCCCTCCTCTTCAATTTTTTGGAAGATTTTGAGAAGTTTTGGTATTAATTCTTAAAATATTTCGTAGAATTCACCAGTGAAGTAATTAGGTGCTGGACTTCTCTTTGTTGGGAGGTTTTGGTTATTGATCCAATCTCCTTACTCATAAATGGTCTTTTGAGGTTTTTTTTTAATTTCTTCATGATTCAGACTTGTTAGGTTGTATGTTTCTAGGAACGTATTTAGTTCTTCTAAGTTATCCAATTTGTTGGTATATAATTGCTCATAGTAATGTCTTATGATCCATAGTATTTGTGTAGTATCAGTTGGAATGTCTCATCTTTCATTTCTGCTATTGTTTATCTGATTTTCTCTCCTTTTCATTTGTTAGTCTAGCTGAAGACTTATAAATGTTTATCTTTAAAAAAATTATCTTTTAGTTTCATAGATATATTTTATTGTCTTTCGGGTCATGAAAGCTGAGACCTATTGGTTCACACATACGTAATTTGGGGGCTCAACTCCTGATGGCAGCCTTAAAAGTTGGAGTGCTATATTTGTGGAGAAAGATCCTCACAGGGAGAGGCTGGTGACTTGGTTTCATTGTTGCAGTGAGACAGAAAGAAGGCATGGAGATTGCCCACTGGCTCTTTCAGGCTTCCGAGAAGATCTCAACCAGCTCTTGGATGTGGGCTGATTAGAAGCTTCACCCTGAGGTAGGTACTTTTTAAAGTTGTAGTCAATTCCCTTCCAGGAAAGACTAGGAGATGGACATATTTGCTACTTCTTCTATGCTGAGCCTGGAGTGGATAGTTGAAGAAAGTGATGAGTCTTAAAAGCTTAGGTGCTATATGTACAGTCCAACCCTTTACTCCTCACAGAAAACTTGGAGTTTTGGATTTCCTATATATTGTAAGGTGCTATGCTAGGCATGGGGTTTATGGTTATCGTGTATCTCAGTCTTTCTTACCTGTTTCAATATGGATGTTTTCTGTCACCTGGTGTATTGGATTCATTAAACAAGCACCTGGATTTCTCTCAGAGGGAATTGATCATTTGTAGTTGTGTATTCAGTGCATCTGTGGGAAGAGGGAAAGTCAGGATCCTCCTATCCTGCCATCTTGGTCCATGTGCAAAACAAAAGGAAACAAAACAAAGCAAAAATTCCCCTCTCTTTATGCATGTTCTTTGGTAGTGCCTTCTCAATGATACTGGGCTTGGCCATGTGACTTGCTTTAGACAATGACACAATAAAAAATGTGGTACAAGCAAAGCTTTCCAGTTGTGCTCTGCAACTCTCTCTTTTGTGACAACACCAAGGCTTCCTAGAAACATATTTATAGTTATGTGTGTTGGAAATAAAAAATATTGTCAGTGTTTCTCCAAGTACAATACCTAATTTGCTTGAATCACTGGGAACTTGTTAAGAATGCAAACTACTGATTCACATCCCACAATGACTTAGTGAGAATCACGAGGATGAAGGAAAAAAAAATCTGATTCTTATGCACTTCAAAAATAAATGCATGAATAAATAAATAAATAAATAAATAAATAACAAAATGAAATGCACTAAAAAGAAAACAATGTTCCGACTTCAGCCAGGTCACGATCTCGCGATCCGTGAGTTCGAGCCCCGCGTCAGGCTCTGGGCTGATGGCTCAGAGCCTGGAGCCTGTTTCCGATTCTGTGTCTCCCTCTCTCTCTGCCCCTCCCCCGTTCATGCTCTGTCTCTCTCTGTCCCAAAAATAAATAAACATTGAAAAAAAAATAAAAAAAAAAATAAAAAAAAAAGAAAACAATGTAAAATGTACATAACAGCAAGGATGTAAAAAGTTTAGATGACATAACTAATCCACTAACAATTACATATGCACTTAAAATTGTCTATATTATTCTGTATAAATAATCCAATTATACTCTCTCCTTTAAGGTAGAACAATCCCCTGCTTTAACAAAAATTGTACCAAAGTGTCAAGTATATAACGACCATAGAAAAGAAATATGTCAGGAATCCTTCTGGAAGTGAACTGGACCTTTGAAAATAATATCATATTGTTCTTCCAAGGAACTGGAAATTCCAGATACTATTGATTACCTCTGAATAATTCTTTGTAGCTCATATGAGAGTTCTTATTATTAGCCTACATGGTTAGCTTCAAGATCTGAACTTTGGATTATTTTCATAGACTTAATAAGTTTTAGATACAGATTTAATTCATAACTTGTTTTAAACAAGCTTGTGTCTAAAATAACTCCTAAAGTAGTTAAACAACTATTTGCTTTCTTAAAGTAATTAGGTTAGTTGATCTACTGAGATTACCAAATGTTCACTATTTTACAATGAGTTTATATATTTATATATATATTTATAAATATATATATATATTTAAATATTTATATATTTCTAGGTAAGAATGAACTTTTAAGCATCTTACACACTAAGGAATTTTTCTCACTTCTGTTAAGTCATCTGTAATATTGTATGCTTGACTAGTAAAAATAGTGTTAGTCAAGACATTGTTGAAGAATACTGCTAATCAGCATAGACTGCTAATACAATTATTTATGCTTTTTGTATCAATTATAACCAGATATGGGCATTCAATAATTCTAAACAATCTTATTTCTGGAATTGTCTTAAACATGAGTGAGACTAAGACAAAAGATTAAGTAAAAACAGACATTAAAGTAAGTATGGGGCACCTGGGTGGCTCAGTCCATTAAGAATCCAACTCTTTATTTTGGCTGAGGTCCCGATGTCATGGTTCATGAGTTTGAGACCACATCAGGCTCTGTTCTGACAGTGTGTGGCCTGATTGGGATTCTCTCTTCTTCTCTCTCTCTGTCCCTCCCCTGCTTGCTCACTCTCTCTCTCTCCTGCTCTCTCTCAAAAAATAAACTATTTTTTTAATTAAGTAATTATTAAAATGCTTATTGAGCTTGAAATATTAATTATTTGGCCTATATTATGATTTCACAAACCACTGGGAAATTGGTTCTGAATTCAAACTTCCTGGCTCCAGATTTGTAGCATGTCACAATATTAGGCTTCTCTAAGTCTCAATTTCCTAGTATAGATAGTTTGAGGACCAATGAGTTATTAGTGAAATGTGTAGCTAATGCTCACTCAATAATAGCTATTATGAGATTATAGAGGTTTTTTTTCTTAGTTAAAATCTTTTTATATTTCAAAGTAGCTATTTTTTTTTCTGAGAAAAAGAGAGAGTGCGCACATGCACGTTAGTGAAGGGAGGGAGAGAGAGAATCTTAAGTAGGCTCCAAGCTCAGTACAGAACCCAATGCGGGACTTGATCTCAAGACCTTGGGATCATGACCTGAGCCCAAACCAAGAATGGGGCACTCAACTGATTGATCCACCCAGGTGCCCTAAATATATATTTTTTTAATGTGGGTCTTTCTAGCTCTGTCACTGTATGTGTGTCAAACACATATCTGAGCTTACATTTTGTGAACTAGGTGTCCTTCATTTGATGTGATAAGAAATCAAACTATGGAGTTGTAAAGATTTTCCTAAGGGCAAAAGAGAATCTCACATAAGGTATAACATCAAGTTTTCTAAGGGCACTATGACTATTATTTCAAGTATAAGTTTCATTTAGAATTGTTCAGGTATTTTATTTTATTTTTTAAAAAGTTTATCTATTTATTTTAAGAGATAGAGACAGCGAGTGCATGTACACATGCTTGCACGCACGTGAGCAGGTTAGGCACAGAGAGAGGGAGAAAGCCTAAGGCAGGGCTTGAACTCAGGAGCCAGATCATGACCTGAGCCAAAACTAAGAATCAGAGGTTTAACCAACTGAACCACTCAGGCACCCCAAGACTTATTCAGGTATTTTAAAACATCTCAAATTCCTTCCTGTGTTTCCTTAGGTTTCCATTTTACAAATGAATACTTACCAAGTAATCGGTATCTTTTAACAGCATATGGTGATTCTGATCATCACAGATGTGGCCAAAGCCAGCAGATACAGTGGGCTACTCTTTACCATACGATGTGCACATTCAGGTGAAAAAATCCTAAAGGTGGAGTTCATCTAGTTTCCATTCTCAAGTGATGGTGTATTATAATAAAAAAGAACATGAGAAAGAACTATGGAATCTCAACCATTTTATTAAATACATTAAAGGGAGAGAATTATAATATCAGGTAACAAGAAGGAAAAATATGATATTCTACAGTGAATTTGTATAAAATGGAGTAGTGTGTATTATAATGTGAATGAGATAGGTTTTTTAACAAAGAACAATGTAGACTTCTAATTTTGTAACCTGTGACTTAAAGTAAAAGAAATTCTATTTTTCATTTTCCTCAGGCTATTCCAACTAACTTCTTCTTCTAATTTACCAGCCAAATTGGTTTCCCAAATTCTAATGTCTGCCTATGCTAATAGAATCTATAGAGTAATGTAATTACCTAATCCATTCATTATATGGGTTAAAGATAGTACAGTTAAAATGTCAAATAGAATCAAGGCTATCTGAATGAGAAATATTTTCAATTGTAATTTTTCCTTTCCCAAAAGAGATATGAAGGTATAATTTCTTGCATGCATGAAATGTTTTATATTAAGCTACTGAAAATAAAAGTCTCAGGAACCATTTCAAAGTATAAAGTACATCATATTTGTGACCTTGAACTAGTTTCCAAAATTTTAAGTCCTCAGTTTCCTCATCCCTTAAGTGAGAATTATCAGCCAAATTGTCCCCTCACTATATAATGACCAAGGAATTTATGAGTCCAGAAATTAATCAGTTTTTTAAGTACGAAAAGAATTTAGTGGGATTTAGCAACTTAATGGGATTGAAGGAATTACAATATTTGATTGATTGACATTGAAAGCTGAAATTTAATTGAAAAGTATTTTATAGTAAAAGGTTAAAACTGCAATTCGGAATTGGCCGTCATATAGTTTGAAGAACTTTTATCTCTCGTAGACACCATGTATCTCTGGAAAAGGATGTGACCCAGAAGCAACATATTATCAAAAAGGAGAAAACCTGTCCAGAGCCCATTATAATTATTCTGTGAGAGTTTTCAAAAGCAATATACTCATCCAGGATGGAGAATGTGAATGAGAACAAAAACGTTAATCAACATTTTATCTGCAAAACACACACACATACGCATATGCACATAAAAATAGATGTGATTTGGGAAATCTCAGTGAGTCCAAAATAAAACAATTTTCCTACAGTGTAGAGAATCTGAAGATGAGGATGTAAATAAAAAAAAACACATTGTGTATATTCTTACAGCAAATATCTTTGAATGTTTAACATATTAGACATATGTCTAACACAGACTTGATATATATCTGTGAACAAAACATCAAAGATCCCAGGTCTTGTAAGGATGTATGTTCTAAGAAAGGAAGTAGTCTTTAATACTTTATTTTTCAATACTTTAATTATTATAAATAAATAGCAACCAAATATGCAGATTACATAATATGTTGAAAGCAAGTGCTTTGAGAATACTAAAGAGAAAGAGAGAATGGGTAGATAAAGGAAACTGAGAATCTGTTTGCAAACTACTTTCCAGCCACATTCAGCTACATGCAATATAGGCATGGGACAGTCAGGAAGGTGAATTTAACCAGGTTTTTCAAAATCAGTATGTAAAACTGAGAAATGGAAAAGTGATTGGGAGACATAGGTAAGGGATGATTATTATGACTGATGATAGCATTAAACCTAGCAGGCAAGAGAAAGGAACCATCAAAGTAATGAAGAACAGTTGAAAAAAACGGTATGTAGGATTAATGAAATGTATGTTTGGTGAGTCAGGAAATGATTTAAATGAAGGAGTAAGAGGGAATGCATTTATTTTAAACCTAGGTCTTTACATGCAATGAAGATTATTATAGATATTGGAGATATATAACAATAAAGATTCTTATCAAGAAAAGGTAAACATTATTGGCATTCCTATAAAAATCATAAAGCAATAATAAAATAATATCTTATAACAAATCATTGAGTATTTTTATTAGGAAAAACAAAGTCATTTTAATCATGTCATAGTGAATCCAACGAATGATGTAAATGTTTTTCTTTTATTTGCAACTTGACGTCCTTCATTGAGATATCATTGGAAGTGTGCATTTGTTTCCTTTATACTGGCTGACATTTTGCAGACATGAAAACAAAGGCACAGTAAGAAATGGTGAGCTGATGGAAGTTACAAGGCTTAGACTCAGGGATCAACTTCTGCTGGTACTTTCCAGAAAAAGCAAAACAAAACAAAAAACCACAAATCTGTGGTACACATGTTCAGCCACATCTCTTCACTCCTTTCTGTGAGGAGAGCCCCAGACACAGAAGAAAATTAACTGTAATGTCACACGATAGGAGTTCACTGCAGATATTTAAACTAATATTTGCATTATTATGTAACATTATGATCATTATATTTGTTATATATATGTCAAAATCAAATTCTGAAGATTCTTTTGTTTGTTATTTTGGTGGGAGAGGGAGGGACTCTCAAAAACTTGAAAGTGACTTTTGATTAGTTGTATTTTTACCAATCTCCATAGCAAAATTGCCATTTTTCTTATAGCAAAGATGTCAATGATTGTTTTCCTAACAGCTGCAGTGATGTCCAGTTTTATGCAATCCTGATACCCTCCCCAAATACAACACAATATATCACTGTGCAATTTTACTATAATGGAAATGCTTCAATGTCATTTTTTCCTCCTTGGAATGTACTAAATAGAGGTGAAACTATTTTATTTCCTAATCTACAGTGAGTTTGCCTTTAAAAGAATAGAGGTTAATATTAGACCTTTTGATTGAAACACAATTAAACCTTAGTGTCATATTTTGAAACACACTAAAATCTTCAGCTGTAATTGGTAAAACTAAATATTTTTATGCAGCCCAATATTTTTAAAAAGAAGAAAAAAAGTCTTTTTTAGTGCATTTAAAAAATACCAGAATCATCAGTGACAAGGCTAACATTTCAGGGCATTCAATATGTCTTTTGAATATGCATTGTCAGACAAGCCCTTGATACCACCAAAATATGTTTCCCTAACCGTAAATCATCATCATGATTGCCATTATTGATCTGTAGAGTCAGTAACCGAATCTATCCATGAGATTCAACACCATCTATCTTGATATTATATAGCCCCATCCTCCTGCCCAAACCCATTAAACTGTCATCTGTGGGTTTACATCATTTTTATTTGAGGGGCCTAGTGAAACTTTGCACTTTACTTGTTTTCGAAAACACTTCTAAAACCAAACTATCTCATCAGGAAAATTCCATTATTTCTTGTTAACATCTGTTACCGAGAATGGAGGCCATAATAACTTTAAACAGGAGGTTAACCATCATCACTGAACCTAACATGGCATAGATTGTGCATGCTTATTTTCATGTCTATACATATACTCATATGAGTGTATAATCTGATGATAATTTATACCTAGTGGAACCTGGGAAATATCATGTAACAAGGCCTGTGTTGGGGTACATTCAGAAATAATTAAGAATTGTTGAATACCATTTAAATACAGTTATATATCTCCCCCAAATAATAAACCAGTAAAAAATAAAATAGATTACTTGTAAATTATATTGTTAATAAAACTTGCTTGGGGTTAATTTGAAGATATTTTGGAATAGAAGGGTCTTTTGCTACCTTCTTTTCCAAGGATTTTCAGGGATTCATTAATGGCTTTGTTTCACTGTGTGCATGAGTATCTTGATAATGCTTGTGAAGAATTATGTCTATGTGCATTTCTGCTAACTGGTGAGGAAAAGGTCAATAGTTTTCAGTAAAATCTCAGAAGATATCATGATCTTTAAATTATTAAGAGATACAAGATAACAAAAAGGCATACTTTTTTTAATTTAAGGGATAATCACAAGAATCAATTTGCTGAAAATAAAAATGTGGCATATTTTACTTAGTTTATACTCAAAACATTGAAAGTGAGCACTGAATATTGTTGCATATTAAAATGAAAAACAAAACACTACATCTGTAACCCCAATGCTCATTGCATGAAATGTGTTAGAAGTTATCAGAAAAAAACATGCAAAAGAGAAGAAATGTATATTTACATTTGGCTTTTGCATAACTTTTTATGTTCTATATGCTTATATTTTATCTTTTCCATGATTATAAAATTATTTCTTATACTTACAAAAGTATAAAATATGCCACTGCAAGATAGTGTATTTTGTCCATTATATTCTGTAAGTGGTGAAGTTTTCAATTTTTAAATCACAGACATTGTGTGCCATTAAACACTTTCATTCTAACCACTGTTCTAATTGTGAGGTAAGAAAAGAAACTACAGCTAACTGACAATAATCTTTCCCATTTATGGTTCACATTTTCTCACATATCAATATCTTCAGAAAAAAATGGAGAGACTGGTAAGACACACGATTTTCTTTGACATGATGGAAATGACAACGTTCAGTTGGAGAGAAATCAAAATCTTTCCTGGCCATGTTTGCAAAACTACACTGTTGTTGTTGTTGTTGTTGTTGTTGCTGTTTTTCTGAAAGCCCTGAGAGGCAAAGTTATGACGAATCTGCTTTGTTTTGTTTTGTTTTTTTAATTTTTTTTGGAAAATGTAATCCTTTACATTAATGTAAGTTTTCTAGAATTTGTGAGAGCACAAACAAAAGCAATGCTTAAAGATTTTTAAAGACACACACTGCATCTTCTCTAAGGAAATGCATGTAATATAGGGTGTTTACCATATAATTATAAACGCATTCAACAATCATATAACCAATACACAATGCACTGGATTTTCGGCCTCAGAGAGAGAAAATTATAAATCTATTGTCTCTATCTTCAAGGAGCTCACACTGGTGAATTATATAATTATAATGCAGCTATAACAAAATGAGTTCCCTGCAGTGATGGAGATATACCCTAAGCAAGCTTAGAGCGCATCAATATTAGAGCACATTAGAATATCAAGTGACACTTTTCCTTACAAGATTAGTAGAATGCTAAAAACATTTTCCAAAGTCAGTGACAGAAGAACTATAATGTTGATAGTTGCATATTTATCTCGAATGCTACTATGTGAGCTCCTTGATCACAGTCACCTTGTCTTGTATGACTGAATATAGCACAAGACAAATATATCTCATGATATACATCGCATGGAATACATCACATGGCAAAGTACATTGCGTGCATTGGGTGCTGTAGAAATACTTGACAGTGAATGTATACATTCATCCAACTTTTATGATTTTCCATCCAAATTAGGTCTAAGTTATTTTTCTAAAAACTTGCTTTAGGTTAAGCATGTTTTGAAGATGGAAATTCAACATTAATAATAAAATATACATCTCAATTTTTAAAATTTCTAAGATATTGGTCATTGAAATCGTTCTAGCCTTGATGAATTTTAGTCACAGATACAAATTCTGTACACAGAAGACTTATTCTCTCTCTCTAAATATATATTTCTTTATATACTTATACATATGTATAAGTATATATATGTATAAATTCAGGTATATAGAAAGTAATGAGGAGGCTGGTAGTAACACAGGTATAAGAAATATAATAAAGTATAGAAAATCATAAGGGATCTCAAGTTATTTGCTATAACAGCACAGAGCAAATAAACGTTTCAAGATAGATAAGTTTTAGATTAAATCATCTCTAAAGATATAATTGAACATAGTTACTGACTTTTGTGTTTAAATTATATCTTGAAAATTTTCATGACAGATCTGTGTTTTACTCTGGTAGAATCCCATTTTATACTTTTTTTTTCAACAATAAGCACTTACTTAACATATGGTGGGCATATTTCTCACGTTAGAAATTTTAATGAGAAATTAGAAATGTGCCTAAAAGTGGACCCAGAATTATGCATTCTGCATGACAGAGTCAGGAATATTTTCAGATAAGCAGGTATTTTTCTGGGTCTAAAATAAAAAAAAATATCTTATCATCTCCACTCAAAATCACTAAGAGCTTTAAATTAAAAATGGAGCAACATGTCCAAGAGCTCATAGGTGCGAAAGGATCTGGCGCACTGGACAAGGAGGGACAAGCTGACCTCTCTGAGAGCTGGTGAGGACTGTGGCGGGGTGGGGGGGCGACAGTCAGGGACAAATACTGGATGGGGTTAACGAATTAAAAGCATTATTCTACAAGCACAAGAAAGCAACTGGAGGATTTGTAAACAGATTGGTTTTTACAAAGTCTGGGTTCTGTGTGAGAGGGGGACTCAGGGAGGAAGTAAGGCAGCAACAGGGATTTTTGCAAGGCCTGAATGAGAGAGAAGAGAGCTGCCCTAATTCAACCTTTCCAACTTCCCTCAGTGAACACAAGGCTTATGTGTCTTCATTTAGTTGTATGACAAGAGTGGGGTAGCAGAAACAGTTTACCCTGGGGAAAGGCAATAAGCAGATGGGTACAGTGTCTGTGGAGAAATAAATTATTTGTTTATTTATTATTTATTTAAAATATTTTTTTATTTATTAGACAAATTGAGAGAGAGAGAGAGAGAACACCAGAGTGCACATGCAGGGGAGGTGCAGAGAGTGAGAATTCCAAGCTGACTCTGCCCTCTCTGCTCTCTGGAACCATGAGACCATGAATGACTTGAGCGGAAATCAAGAGTTGGACACTTACCCAACTGACTGAGCCACCCAGGCACCCTGAAGAGTTTAAAACAATAATAACACTGACTGAAAGTCAGCCTTTCTTTTTTTTTTTTTTATCATCACCAAAACCCAACGATGCCAAATAATTTCAGAAAATATCTTTCATTAGCCTAAGTTCTAAACAATTGCTGCAGTTAATGTTTAGTTTCAGTAATATCTCTGTAAGCTTCAGCTTCTTACATTTGTAATACTTATACTTTAATAAACACTAATACAGAGTATTTTTACGTGAAAGTTAATACAGAGAATTTCTACAGTTATGCAGACATCTCTGAGTGCTCTGAGACTCAGTTCGGCATGTTCACCTTGAGAATAAGTTTCTAAGAATTCATAATTGTTTTGACCTTCTTTCTTTCAGTGCATTTTGTGTCTCCAAACTCAAAATATTATATAATTTTTTGCAGGAGATGTATGCAATTCTTCGTTTGTGAGTTATCTTTCTCCCCCAATGTTAAGTTTTAAATGAGGTTAATCAGAAGCAAAAGGTATTCACAAACAGCCAGAATCAGCCTTAAAGAACGTACAGTGAAACACTAAGCTTTGAAATCATTCTTTGAAAGTCGGTGCATGGAAATTGTGGAGTACGTTATTAATTATGCAGGCACACAAGTAAGAAAATGGAACCTTCCAAAGTACAGTAGAATCAAATCTCAAAGAAGAATGCCCAGAGAACTGATAAAAGATGTTCATCTTATACTGTCAAAGACATCAAAAGAAATATTGTATTGTCTTGATTATTTCATGGAGAACTGATACTCATTCTAAATTAATGAATCAATAAAGTCAATGTTCACTATCATTCAGCCATTTAAAATAATTATTATAAAAGAAAAATAACTTCAGTAGTTTCTAATAAATATAATTGAAATTTATAATGTTTACTTTTTGTTTAAGATATTATAATAGGAAAATTATGAGAATGAAGATAAAGAACTATAATAGATTCCCAAATAGGTTTTATGAATCTCTGAAACACTTGCATTTAAGACTTTTCTTAATTTGCATAGGTTGCTTCATGTGAAAGAATACTTTTGAAAATTAAAAAGCTTTCAAAATTAAAATTAGTAAAAATCATTCTTTGAACAACAAGGAGAGAAATAAGATTGATAATTCTGCTGATAATACCTATTGGGCATGAAGAAGATCAATTTTTAAAAGGTCATGGACAAATTTGTATAACTTAAGCCTCAAAAAACAAAAATTATAATTTATCAATGCAACAGATGAACATATAGGAATGATTTTTTTAATTCTTTAAAAATTTTTTGGAGTTAATTTCTTTATTTTTTGAGAGAGAGAGAGAGAGAGCACGAGTGGGGTAGAGGCAGAGAGAAGGAAAGACAGGACTCCAAGCAGGCTCAGCACCATCAGCACAGAGCTCGATGTGGGGCTGGAACCCCCAAACTGAGATCACAACCGGAGCCAAGATCAAGAGGCAGACACCTAACTGACAGGGCCACCCAGGCACCCCTAAAAGAATTTTTTAATGTTTATTTTTGAGAGAGAAAGAGACAGAGCATGAGCGGGGGAGGGGCAGAGAGAGGGAAACATAGAGTCCAAAGCAGGCTCCAGGCTCTGAGCTGTCAGCACAGAGCCCGAGGAAATCATGACCTGAGCTGAAGTCAGATGCCCAACAGACTGAGCCACACACCCAAGCGCCCCGAAAAAATTCTTAGTGCAAGTAAAAAGTATCCATTATTTTCCTCTTTATTATATATATATATATATATATATATATATATATATATATTTGTTGTTGTTGTTGCTGTTTGTTTGTTTTGTTTTGTTTTGTTTTCCTGCCATGATTTCATCTATATGAAGTTCCATAAAATAAAAACCTTGCTCTGCAATTTTCTGGCCCCATTATTGCCACTTGTTTCATCTTATTATTATTCCTGAAAAAATCGTGTCATGTAGATAAGGTGGATGTTAAAAAATGATCCACTCTTGGGGCACTTGGAAGGCTCAGTCGGTTAAACATCCAACTCTTGGTTTCAGCTCAGGTCATGATCTCACTGTTTGTAAGTGTAATCCCCGACAGCACTGAGCCTGCTTGAGAGTCTCTCTCTCCTCTCTTTCTGCTCCTCCTCTGTTTGCACATGCTCTCTCTCTCTCCCTCCCTCTCTCTCTCTCACTTGCTCAAAATAAATAAATAAAACTTCAAAAGAAAAAATGATCCATTCTGGCTGTCAAACAAGCCAGGAATGCCACTACATTCATTAGACCTCCCAAAAATCCATTTTAAACATTTTTTTAAATGTTTATTCATTTTTGAGAGAGAAAAGAGATAGAGCATGAGCAGGACCAGGGAAGAGAGGGAGGGAGACACAAAATCTGAAGCAGCTTCCAGGTTCTGAGCTGTCAGCACAGAGCCCGATAAGGGGCTTGAACCCAAGACCTGTGAGATAATGACCTGAGCCAAAGTCAGACACTTAACCAACTGGGTCACCCAGGCGCCCCCAGAAAATTCATTTTATTTTATTTTTTTATTTATTTTTTTTTTAATTTTTTTTTTCAACGTTTATTTATTTTTGGGACAGAGAGAGACAGAGCATGAACGGGGGAGGGGCAGAGAGAGAGGGAGACACAGAATCGGAAACAGGCTCCAGGCTCTGAGCAGTCAGCACAGAGCCCGACGCGGGGCTCGAACCCACGGACCGCGAGATTGTGACCTGGCTGAAGTCCGACGCTTAACCGACTGCGCCACCCAGGCGCCCCAGAAAATTCATTTTAAATCTAACCTTGTGACAATCTCTAGGAAAGTTCAAATAAATTCTGCCAAGAATTCATCATCTAGATCCAATACTAAGGATACTAAGGAGTTATTATAAATTCTGTTAGGTATGATAATGGCACTGAGATTATGTAAGAAAATATTACCCTATTTTTTATAGTCATACAATGAGTGAAAGGCTATGAAGTTCTGAGATTGGCTTAGAAATGCCCATCATGGAAAAAGAAAGAAAATAAGGGAAGAAGGAAGAAACTGAAAAGAGATAAAACAAATTCAGAAAAATGCTGGTCATTTTCCATCTGAATCATGCATGTTTGGAGGGCTATTACCTTATTCTTCCTACTTGTTGAACAATTGGAATTTATCATAATAAAAAATAATCAAAGATATGTTCATCTGGATATGTTGTCCTGGATTGACGCATTATGGCATTGTATTTTCCAAGAGATGCTGACCTTTATCATTACTGATAAAAAAAAAAATAAGTTTTATTTTCTTGTACTTGCCTTAAAGACCCAAGACTCAAGGTCTACAGTAAGGGTGTCACAAAAAATAAAAGATGGAGAGGGCCCTTATTGTGATGCTTAAAGGGAATTATGAATTAGTTTACGCATTAGGCCAGAGATTCAATGAAAAAAAAAAACTCAGTGGAAATAAGAGAGGAATCCAACTTAATATAGTAATACCCCACTAAATAATACTAGTGGCTTAAGTTTTTCACTTTTTATAAACCAGGATCTTTTTCAGTTAATTAGAATATTCTATTTCTAGTTCATGAAAAAAAATTAAGGAAGGTTCACTAATTTAAAGAAAGTAAACCCCTCCCCCCCAAAAAAAGTTAGGAAAATGTTTGCTATTAGTGTGGCTTTGGAAGTGGGAAAGAAACATAAATGTACTGCACTGAGAAAGCTGAACCCTAGCACCTCACCCATCACCCCTGTAGGCATCAGGTAAGGCAGGGCAGCTAACACAAAATAGAAAATATGTTGACTTAAGCTTAATAAAGCAATCAGTTGAGTCTTACAAGGCCAAAAACCGTAGGAAAGCATGAAAGCAGTGATATACTTACATATATGTAACTATTCAAGAACTGTCCTGAGTCTGAATAGATGGCAGGAATAAGAAAAGATCAACTCTGCAGAGGTGGGTGGCAGGAAGTTTGGAGTCATGAATGGGCAGATTTCAGGGCTGGCTCAGAGACGAGCTGGCGTGAGATAGAAGGGAGTCTGGACAATGCAAGACTGCTAGCAACATCAGAAGCCTGGTTATATACAAGATAAGGTAGACTTAGCAAGATTAGTGAATAGAAACAGCTATAGAATAGATCAAAAATAAAGTTCAAGGTAATACGAATAATTAAAACCAGCAAAAGTCTGAGAAGCAAGTAAAGTAAGCAGTAGGATCAAGGTTTGAGACAGGACTTGGGAGTGTTCTCAGGCAGTAGACAAACAGAAAAACTAAACCTGAAAAGTTGAACAGATAAGGAAGACAATTAAAGACTATTGCAATTGTGAAGAGAAAACACAGTGCAATCAGAATTCAAATCTGTTGGGGAAAAAAGGAAAAAAAAAAAAAAGATGGGAGAGCTTTTAAGATGTGGACTAAAGGGTAGTAGTCTTTTTCTGTTTGCTAATCGGCTTTACCTTTAAAAAAAAAAAAAAGGAAAATTTCTCCTATGTTCATGACAAGAAGGAGTTTTATAACTTGGAGTTAGACTGGAAGGTGGTAGCTTTATCTTCCTTAATGATTACATTTCAAAAGGATGGCTCCTAGCTTTTTAAGAAACATAGTCCTTGGTTATAAAATCGGCAAGAGACTTTTTAGAAAGATTTACATTTCAAAAGGTAGAGAAAGAATGTTCAATTACAAATTTTCTAAAATAAATGTTCTAAGAAAAGGGACATCGGAAGCCTAAAGTCAGTAAGAAGCCTGCCCCAGTTTTATTAAAGCTGAGGGAAATGGTAAGGCTATCTTGGTAAGGCTATCATGACAATGGGAACCCAAGAAATGAAATGATCTCAATTTGGTAGTTAACTCTGCAATTCTTGAAAGTAGATGCCTTCTATACTTCAAAGAGTCTCAGTTGTTAAGATTGGCCCTAATTCCAAACATCTATGGCCTTTTGCATTTTTCATATGATACTTTTTTTTTAATCAAGGCACATTTCTCTTTGAAGATTTAGGCAGAAGGATTAAATGGTTTTCTTCACCAAAGCCTTCGATAAGCCTGGAAGTCAACCACTATGGGAAGGACATGAACTAACTAAAGGATGAAGAGGCAAGACTGCGAAGAGTCCCCCGAGTGTTTACCAAATCATTCTTTTCTTCCTGGATACAAAGCTAAATTATCCCTGCCTCCCTTACAGCTTCCCATCCCCCTGCCCCACCTTCTGGAAATGTGAGACAATGGGATCAGGTTTTGGCCAATGGAGTGTGGACTGAAAACATGTAGCTCTCTTCCATGTCTTTTAAATTTTCTTTTCTCTCTCTTTCCTACTGAGGACTGGCAGATGAACAGGATCCTGTGAAGAACAGCATCTTCCTTGAGGACACGGGAACCACTTTGGGAAAAATCAACAATCAAGAGCAAGATTTCAAATTGCAAAGAGCAAGGCATATGCATCTGTTGTGCTAAACCATTGGTTATTTATGTTGGCACTATGTGGAGTTCATAGTTCCAGAGTTAAAGTGAAAAAAGGCAAGGCTTGGAATATAAATGTGAAATGTGGTAAAAAGAAAAAAAAAATAAGTGGAAATGCATAAACTCTTTACGAAAAAGAAAAAGGTCAAAACAAAACAATGGTCCAAAATAGACCCTTGGAAAACACCAAAAGTAAGAGACAAAAGAAGGATAAGTACCTATAAAGGGTGAAAGTAATCTGATTACGGAAGAAAAATACAATAATATAACGTCATAGAAAATAGTGGAGTAGAGATTTTCAAATTAAAGGGTTAAACTAAATGAGATCCAGGAAAATATTGATTAAATATTTACATGACAGATTTTGAAATTTGATTTTCTATTTATTATATGTTTTTTATTTATTTTGAGACAGAGAGAGAGCAGAGAAGGAGCAGAGAGACAGGGAGAATCTTAGCAGATTTGGTGCTGTTAGCATGGCGCCAGATGCAAATCTCAATCTCACAAACCATGGTACCATGACCTAAGCCAAAATCGAGTTGGACGCTTAACCGACTGAGTGACCCAGGCTCCCCAAATTCAATTTATTATGTAACGATAGAAGACAATGTTTTCAGTGTTTTTATTTTTAAGAGATGTGGATTAATTTTAATAAAGGAAGATTGAATTATTATAATTGTGTCATATAGCTCTTAAAAAAACATAGTGTTTAATCAGAATAAGATACCATGGAGATGTGAGCAACAAATATTTTTTAAGGATTTGCCTGTGTTTGTTTTATGTCAATTTATATGCCAGATGCTAAGGCAGTCAATGCAAGTAAAAGTGGACAGTGTTTCTGCCTTTCTGTTCCAAGGAGATTATTAGCAATTATTTTGCTATTCTTCCTTACATAAGATGAGGGAAGCTTTGCTCCTATTATTAGATAAAAGAGATATCTGCAAAAAAACACGTAAACTCCAGATAGTGATAACACATAAACAAAAGAGGGATTCTAGAATTCATGCAATTGTACATTTTGAGTCTGAAATTATTAACTAGTAGGGATCTCTGAAGATTATCCATGAATAAGCTTCAGGGCATTACTATATTCCTGAAATTAAAAGTAAAATTGTAGGGGCGCCTGGGTGACTCAGTAGTTGAGCCTATGACTTCAGCTCAGGTCACGATCTCACAGTCCATGAGTTCAAGCCCCACTTCGGGCTCTGTGCTGACAGCTCAGAACCTGGAGCCTGCTTTGGATTCTGTGTCTCCCTCTGTCTCTGGCCCTCCCCTGCTCACTTTCTGTCTCTCTCTCTTAAAAATATATAAACATTAATTTTTTTTAAAAAAAGTAAAATTGTAAGAGCAAGATATTTGTCTGAAGAGAAGAGACATGATTTTCATCAAATTTGCAAAATGTCCATGACTCAAAAGGATCAAAAGCCACTACTGTGGTCCATCTTTATCCTTTTTGGAATGAGGTACATGAAATTCAGGACAATGAAACATCTTAACACAAATTCACACAGGCAGTGATAAAACTAAAACCAGAACATCTGTTTTCTCATCTACAGTCTTTGATTCGCTTCCATATATCCTTTTCAGGATCTTTTCTTCTCTCTGAAGAATTCTAGAAACAGGAAAACATTTCAATTCTAATGATTTAGTTATAGTTATCCCGGGAGGCATTGGGCATGCGGCATCCGGTTTTTGAAGCTGCTATTTTCGTTGCTTTCCTCTGTAAAGCTGTTTGAAGCCATTCTAATAAACGCAACCTTCCATGTGTTTGAGGACAGATATTAAATCTGCGTGGGCCTCTCAGGAAAGATACTTCTAATTCTTCTCTTTCTTTATATGTCACACTTTCCATTATGTTGTATTTGCTCTTTTATGAAAACCTCCAAGTCTTCTCCATGCATTTTTGTGCCCAATAACTACAAACAGAAGGTATGTAAATCCTCTAGTAAAATATGCAGTGCGTGAAGCATTTTCTGTTATTTGTTCTCTGATTCTGTAGATATGTCCTTTATGCAATTACTTCAGTCTCTTTACAGCTGAAAAAAAGCATAGAAACCATTCATATAGTTGAATCCAATACTTCAGTGTTCTAACCCAAATTTTTGAGATCTTTATGAAATTTCATGGCAGTGTGGTAAAAAGACAATAGGCTATGACGTGTTTTCAGCTGCTTTGCAATCCTCTCTCGAACAACCCAATGTGTATCACTGAGTATTTTATTTTACTCCTGTGAATCCCCAGCTCATTCTTAAAATGGAGGTATTAATACAGAGATTGAAGTTTTGCAACTAAATCTATCAATTAATTAATTAATTAATTAAATTTCCAGGCCCTCCTCCCAAAATATGTATTTCCTCATTAAAACTGAGTGTGTTGTTTGCAATATATATTAGCATCCTTTCTCGAGGCTACTCATTTATACTGAATCTCTAGTCTCAAGGCTGTTTGACATGTTAGCGTTGAATTCCACAAATAACTTATTTCAGTGCTTCTCAGTTGTATTTAGCCATGAAACTCCTCTTTCACAAGGGATCCTTGATGACCAAAATATCAAGTAAATAAAATCTCACCTATCATTTAATCATAAGGTGGTAAGTCAGCAAGCACCTCATCACATCACTTTACCTTTCCCATACCACTAACCGTCCAGAGAGTTTATTTTAAAAAGCACTCACTGGGGCGCCTGGGTGGCTCAGTCGGTTAAGCGACCGACTTCGGCTCAGGTCATGATCTCGCGGTCCGTGAGTTCGAGCCCCAAGTCGGGGCTCTGTGCTGACCGCTCAGAGCCTGGAGCCTGTTTCAGATTCTGTTTCTCCCTCTCTCTGCCCCTCCCCCGCTCATGCTCTGTCTCTCTCTGTCTCAAAAATAAATAAACGTTAAAAAAAATTTAAAAAAAAAAGCACTCCTTTAGGTATGTATTGATAGGAGGACCACACTTGAACTGTTTATCTTCTCTAAGGTATAGATTTTTTTTTTTATATAAGAATACAAGTTTTTAAGATATAGGCTGTATGTGTGATCTGTGTTTATAGTGTGTGTGTGTGATTTGTGTGGTATGTATATGTGTGTGATGTGTGTGCATGTATGTTGTATGTGTGTGCGGGTGTATGTATATGTGGTGGGGTGTGTGTGTATGTGTGTGTGTGTATGGTGTGGTGTGTGTGTGTGTGTGTGTGTGTGTGTGTGGTGTGTGTGATGTGTGTCCATGTGGGTCTGTGTGGTTCAAGGTGATGGTGCTATGTGTCTATCTTCAACCCTATATATAATTTTGAATCCCAAAAGAATCAATTTTACTTCCTACAACTTCTTGTTACTCCATTTCTTTTGTCTAATAATTTATCTTTAAGGAATATTTTTTTAAAGTTTAAGGAGAGGGGCACCTGCATGGCTCGGTTGGCTAAGTGACCCACTCTTGATCTTGGCTCAAGTCATGATCTCGTGGTTCGTGAGTTCGAGCTCCACGTAGGACTCTGTGTTGACAGCAAGGAACTTGCTTGGGATTCTCTCCCCCTCTCTCCCTGCCCCTTCCCTGCTTGTGCTTGCTCGCTCTCTCTCAAAAAGGAATAACTAAAGTTAAAAAAAAAAAGTTTGAGGAGGAAAAGCAAAATTGTCTTTCCTACTTATAATATTGTAAACACCACCGTCCCCATCAAGCCTGAGGAACACGGATGAAGAACAACGGCAGTACTATTATATAGCAAGTGCTCTATTAAAATAGCATACTCCATGTTCTAGAATTTCATTAACTTGCAGCTCTTTGCTTCTTTTATTTATGTATTTGCTTATTTTCTCAAGTTAATTTAAAATATGTTTACTAGTATATTATGAAGAATCCCAATAAATAATTGGAGCTAGTACTGTGGAAATAGATATATTTTGCAGTCTGAAATATGCAAATTACAGCTTTTGGAGGAAATGAGAATACTATCTTTTTTTCTAGATAAAGAATAGTAGTAACATAAGTTAATGTC
This sequence comes from Lynx canadensis, assembly GCF_007474595.2. Classification (NCBI taxonomy): domain Eukaryota; kingdom Metazoa; phylum Chordata; class Mammalia; order Carnivora; family Felidae; genus Lynx; species Lynx canadensis. Next base: position 136,699,825 of record NC_044311.2, on the reverse strand, counting down.
TGAATTACAGTATGATATAGCACGAGATACCATAATATGTCACAATAGCAACAGTAGGTATAATGTGCCAGTGTGCTATAAACTTTGAATTGTTTTATTGATAGCCTAGCAATGTAAGTATGAGTATCTGGTTATAATTTAACATGAACAATGCTTCTTCAGGCATTTTAACAGTGGAAATTATTATTGTTAGTCAAATCTAGGTTTATGGATGGCAGGTAAGTATAAAACAACAAAGACATGTTACTTTATAGGTTAGTGACCAATATATTCAAAACCATTTTTTCCAAATGCAAATAACATTTGCATTTGTCGTGCCAAAAGAGATATAAATATTTGTCAATATTGAATTTGGTAAATGCTTTGTTTCACATGTGGTTTTTTCCACTGTTCTGTAAGTACATCAATTTTAACAATTTCACCCTTCATGCTCTATATTTATATACGAAATATATAATTATATGAATTAATTAGAAAAGCATGTCATGGTTCTCTGAAGCTTGTTTATAATTATTAAGTACCTAACACAGTACATGGTACTCAACAAGAACTTATTTATTTCAATTTCTTTATTCATCAAGTTTAAGTTTATGATTCACTTTCTACTGAGGGTTACTGGAGGGGTTGTGGGAGGAGGGATGGGCTAAATGGGTAAGGGGCACTAAGGAAGCTACTCCTGAAATCATTGTTGCACAATATGCTGACTAATTTGGATGTAAGTTTTAAAAAATAAAAAATAAAATTAAAAATAAATAAATAAATAATTTTATTTACTGTCAACCCACAAACTACCAGTGCATGTCAAAGCCCCCCTTATCTTCAAGGTCAATACTCTTTTTCTTGGAAAGTCTCATTCAGTTGTTATATCTAAGCAAATTTCTCACAAAATTTAAATTAGATTTTATTTTCTTTCATTTGTTAATCTATTCAGAGGCTTGTATTGTATACACACATACATATATCACTCTAAGTGCTATAGTGAATATGGAAACACAGTGTCAACAAGAAAAATAATTTTCTTGTTTTCATGGGCCTCACATTCCAATGGGAGAAAACAGAATATAAAAAGAAAGAAAAAGAAAGAAAGAAAGAAAGAAAGAAAGAAAGAAAGAAAGAAAGAATAGAATAGAATTTCAGAGAGTACTATGTACTTTGAAAAACCACAACAGAACTCTTGGTCAATGAATGACAAGACTCCCAACTATTTGAGTAAGATGTTGAAGGAGGGAGTCCTTGAGGAGGGTGTCAAGTCCTGTGATCTTGTTGATAATCATATGAATATCTGAGGCAAAGACCTTTCATGCAAAGGAAATGCAAAGATAATGCCTTGAGACGAGAACCAGGTTTGATTCAGCAAAGAAAAAGACACTCAACCAACTTTAGTTTACATTACAGAAATGATTTTCTATTTCTCTCCTTGCCACCCTGCACTTAGACTTACCATACCAGCAAAATCAAGTCAGCCTGAAACCTGAATTTCTGCCTGAAATCTTCCATTGGTTTTCTCACTCACACTGACTTGATGGTCAAGGGTATAACTGTTAACACACACATCAATTTATCAGTTTGTAGTTAGTGTTTTTGAAGACTAAGATGTAACAGTAAAGATGAAAATGTCGGTGAAATTTGGCAATAATCATAATATCTTCTCTCTGTAGACTTGTTGTAACAGAGAAAGAGACATCGAGAATATGCCCAAGACCCTTGGTGTGAGGATCCAGATTAAGAGGTGCAATGTGACCAGGCGTAACTCAGACAAAGACTGACTCTATTACTGCCCTCCCAATTTTAACCTTTCTGTCCATTAGCAGGAAAATAATTCATTTGGAGACTTTTTAGACTTTATTACCTGCACTCTCCACATCTAATCAGTAATCAGATTCAGTTGATTATAAAGTCTTAATATTTTTTGTGCCTGCTCTCCATATCAGAGTCATGTATTACCTGTGTTAATATTATCAGCTATATATGCACTGACCTCCCTGCTTTTCATCCTTCTCTCCTTGAAATGTTCTTCCTAAAATGCAAATCCAGCTATGTCATGTACTGAATAAAGTCTTTTGTAACTTTTTATTACCTTCAATATCAAATCTAAACTTTGCAGAATGAGATATATATGTGCCTCCATCAAAAGACTTTACTTCTACATCCAACCTCTCTTTTACTATGTCCTATCTGGGACTTCCTGCTTTGGCTATTCGAAAATAGTTGAAGACCTTTAAAATCTGAATGTTTCATAATTGTATCTATTTATTTCCCCTTGACAGTATATCTTCCTCCACCACTGGACATTTACTCACTTTTGAAGACTCAGTTCAAAGGCCTATCCTAATGAAGTTCACCTGCCCCTTATTGATCATGGTGTCTTTTGTGAACCTATTTGCAATAGTATACTCTTGCTTCTCTTTAGCTTTTTTGATTGCAGGAAACTGTGTTCATTGGTGACAGAGATGAGTATTATAAGCATTCAGATGGTACAATAAGGAAGAGGTACTTTTCATGGGGATTTAAAGACATGAGTCACAGACAGCCAGCCTTCATAGGATTAGCTTTATAACTCATCTGGATTCAAGGTCACAATGGCAAATTTAACAACATGATTTTGTTTATTCTCCCTTGTTCTGCATGATACATTCATATTCTAACAATCTTTTTGCTTTTCTGTTTGAAAACAAACCTTTTTTTTTTACTTTAAATGTAATTTTATTTTAGAATCTAAGGGTTTTGAGAGCTGAAAGTAATTTTTTGTTATTAAAAATTTTATTTTAATATAGTACAGTGATAGATGGTAGCTATGTTTACAATGAGCATAGCATTATGTATAAACTTGATGAATCACTGTATTGTGCACCTGAAACTAAATATGTCTTACTGTCCTGTTTGCCCAAAGCTTCTCTTTCTTCTCTTTATAAAACCCCATTACTTTGATATGCATAAAACTCAATATGTCCTTCTTTGCAAAAGGAGTTCCAATGCTCCTTTTGCAAATCATGTTTTTTGTTCAATTTTTAGAAAAGATAATCAGAACAATACAGCTAATCTTGTTATGAAACATGTCACAAAGTCTATATAGTTCACAGAGAAGCTTCTGGATTCCTTGCTTTACAACTTTTACTCCCGATCATTAGCTACGTGGTACAAACCAAGTATGCCTGGCTAAAAAATGGGCTATGAATCAAAAGTTTCCATGATAAGGAATTATGGGTGAAATGAACACCAACCCATCCAAAATATCTCATCCTCTATTATGAATGTTTTTTTATTTATCTGATATTCATGACATCGGTTATAAAGGTGGTGGTGTTTGCTAACTGTGGTCTAACCATCATATACAACCCCCATAGCCACCTTCATATCCACCATACAAAGAGTCTGATCAGACATACAACGTGTTATTCAATCCAGAGGTAAGGACACACAGTGTCTTTAAAGGAACCTACCAATCTTAGAGTCTAAGATTTCCAAATGGTATTCATTAATTTTCTACTTCACTCACAACCCTATTCTGGTATTATTTATAGTTCTCATGAATCTTATAAATAAACAGTAAATAGAGCCACCACTGGCCCTGCTTAAGTACAGTATTAGGATAAAAGCAGAAAAATTGTAATAGTAAGTCCCATTTATAAAAAGAATGTAAAAAAGATCAAGGACAGCACAATACATTAGTTCCCGGTTGTATCATTTATTCATTGCTACATAGGAACATCACAAAACTTTGCAGACTAAGAGAACAACAGTTATTTACTCATCATTTTTTTTTCATGTATCTGTATTTTCGGCAGAGCTTGGATGGGATTCAGCAGGTAGCTTGTCTTTAATTCAAGAGATTCAGCTGAAGCAATTCAACTTGAGCTGCTGGAATCCCATCTACACTGCTAGCCAAAACTCATGCACACAGCCTTTCCATGGAATCTCTCTCATTTTTCAAGATCAAGCATCCCACAAAACTATGGTGGATGGGCATGGCACTCTAATGCTTAGGTAGTCACAAAAAGCCATTCAATTTCAAGGGGAGAGGAAGCAGATCCTATCATAAGTCACACTATAGAAAGAACACATGGAATAGAGACATTGTTGTACTCCCCATTGAAAAAATCAATACACCACACTCTAAAACACATCACTGAAATTTCTGACTGTCATTCTAAAGCAACCAACCATTTGTTAGTGATAATAAATTTGATCAATTATTTAATCACATGGCAAATATTATTTTCCTCATGTATGTCCTCATTTACAGAGGATATGCTTTATGCTCTTGCCTAGAAATGACACGGTGGGGGAGTCTCACTTTATTTCCCGTATGAATAACACACAAAACAAGGATCATCAGGCTTGGAATATTTTGGTAATTCAACTTCCCCCCAAAGTCAGCCCACATTCAACAGGATTATAAAGTCTTCCCAGCTCTGTTTACTTGGAGGTGATGAGATCAGTGAGGATTCTCTTGCTTAACAGATTTGGCCCAGGCCAACTAATACCAGTTTACCTATCACAGTTCTCAACATATCCAAAGTCACTCAGGTACTAACAGGAAGTAATGCACTCTTCCAAATGCAAGGAAACATGGTCCGTAATAGCTTCCCCAGCCTAACTTAATCTAATGACCTTTCAGAAACTTTTATATGACTCAAAGTCTTTACATAGGCTTAGCTTGCATTTCTGTGTCAGAAACTGTCCTTAGTTATTATCACCTTTTTAAGCCCATTCTGCATAAACTGTAGGTGCCTAGAAATTGAATGCTTTCATGATGAAATCTGATCAAATCTCCATGACAATGAATTGGAAAGTCTAGGTCATATAGTATGAAGTTTGACCACTGAGGCAGATGGAGCTGGAAGGATGAGGGGTGGGGAAGAAGCAGAAATAGGAAACTTCCATCACAAAAGCATATGGGAGAGCAGACATAAATATTTACATGTCCAGAATGCAACGGAACTTGAATTCTCAATATGTAGTTTCTTATTATACTACATCCCTTTTGCATTCACAGTATGTCTGATTCATACTCTGTGTAATATTGTAGGCACACAATAATACTCTACTAATGTTATATACATTAATAAATGACGGATTGAAGGAACCAACAGGTTATAGTCTTTACGATGGCCACTATGGTACTAGGAGATTACTGTCAATAGAGTTCATGTCAAGTATTAGTTACAATAAACCATGCTGTATATGATGAAAGTCAGAAAATTTTCAAAGACTGAGTCATGCACTTTCTACACAATGGAAAAGAAATAATGTGTGAAGCAATTTGCTTGTGTGCTTGGTTAATCAATTATTTAAATTTTTGCTATTAAACATATTTTCAGGAGATATGTGCACTCTAACCTGCCTATTAAAGGAAAATATTTCAAGCTTAGTTCCTAATCAGGAGACAGACATAATACTTTTCAGTTAAGTGCATGCTTATGAATTGATAACATGAATTTTCCTGTATAAAACATTAAAAGACTAATGTAGAAGCTCAATAAATTGGGCTTTAGAAATATTCTGTTCAATTCAGTGCATAGTCAACATTTTAAAACATCACATGGTTATCTTAGTTACATTTGAAGGTAGGTCCAGAAGAGTCAGAAAGGCAGAGTGGGAGAAACTGATCAAGACTAAGTGATATGAATAAGTTAGGAGTATTTATGTTGTGTAGGTAGGTCTTGAAAGGGAAAATACATAACATCAGAATACAAAGAGATACCAAAAAGTTTGCTGACAAAATAATGCATAAAACACCATATGTATTTTTTCTCTGTTGTTTTTCATTAAATAGTGTTTTCTAAGTAGAACAAAAACAGATCATTGAATACAAATCATAATAACAGAGAAATAATTCAGCTTACTGCTTCATATAAAGATTGAAATTCTGTCCAAAATTAGGGTTTAAATAATTTGGTGGTAGACACGAGATGGGAATTTTGATCCACAGATTATAACTGTAGAAATAACATGAAAGATGCATTTCCAGGAGAAGACCTGAACAGCTTTAACTTGTCAATAATGTTTCTGCAAATATTGCCCTCCCAATGAGACTTAACTTTAGCAACACAATACTTCCATTGATGCAAAACACTCGTAAGACCCACGATCATGTAATTCTGGCTATAACTACAGTCCTTTTTGAAGCCTGACCAGGCCCTTGTCATCTGCTCTGGACCTTTTCTCATTGTGAAGTGATGCATTGTTCTTTGGGGGCTATAGCTCATGACCTGTTTGCTGGTAAGTTTGCCTGGGGAAGGGGTCATCCTACTGAACTTAAGTCATCCGCGAAAGGACTCAGAGATGTGGAAACTCTTGCCCTCCTGCAGAGAGTGTGAGATTGATTTATTAAACTTGCTGTAACAAAAATGCCATGTGTGGGCTCATTATACGCCTCGTTTTGAATTTTCGTATGTTTAATGCAATCTGTGATTGTCAACAATTCAACATAGAATTACCTACTTACTAACAAGATAAGTTTTCCATCTCAGTGCTTTCAGGAATCAAGAATATATATGTATAAATATATGTGTGTTTTTAAGATATGTGCGTATGTGTTATTTTACATTAGATATCTTCCAAGCTGTGCAATTAAGCTATGCCTATATTAGGAAAGATATCTAATAGGAAATAGCCCATGATGTGCCTAGGTGGCTCAGCGGGTTAAGTGTCCGACTCTAGGTCTCAGCTCAGGTCTTGATCTCAGGATTGTGAGTTCAAGCTCCGTGTTGGGCTCCATGCCAGGCATGAAACCTACTTAAAAATAACAAAAAATAAAAAAGATAATAAAATAAAATAGCCTAAATTTGACTCAGGAAAAACAACAGTTATCTGTATTGATTTTTGTTACAAATCCTCCTTGATTACTAATCCTTCTTAAGCTTCTTTGCACTAAAAAGTTGCACTTTCATCCTTTTCCTAGTAATTTGATGAATGTAGTATTTGGGGCATTTTTTTAAACACATCAATCTATTCATGCATTCTGACAATGCTTTTACATGTTGATCCAGAATGCTTCAAGAGGATCTGGAAGCTTCCAAAAGATTTAGACTTGACTTTTTGTATATCACACTGTGGCAGACCATCCTGGGGGACCCCTCATTATTCCCCCTTCCTGGTGTTCACACCTTTGTGTGTGCCCCTCACCTTGCTGCAGGTGGGACCTGTGACTTCCTTCTAACACACAGAATGTGGCAAAGGTAATGAATCGTCACTCTTATGATTAGGTTAGATAAGATGACCAAAAGGATGGGACACCTCTTTCATAGTTTTAGCAGTCTTAAAAGAAAGATTCTCCCTTCCTATATTTGAAAGTAAGCTGGAATTTGTGAGAGGATCTACAGAGAGGGCCATTTGGCAAAAATATTACAGATAGTTTCTAAGAGCTGAAACCAGTCCGCAGCTGATAGATAGCCAGCTAAAAACCTAGAAGATCAGGACACAGACATAGAAGATAAATTCTGCCAATGACCTGAGAGAGCTTGGAAAGGGTCACGTCTTAGTAGAGCCTCTGATGAAAATGCAGCCATGGCCAGCACCTGGGGCGTATCATAGGTTGCTGTCACCCAGAGAATCCAGTTCATCTGTAGCAGGATTTCTGATTAACAGAAACTGTGAGGTACCAAATCTATATTATGTTAATATAACACAAAATGTGGTTTATATTAATTTGTGGTAATTTGTTACGCAGTATAGAAATTAATATACTCATATATTAATGTGCCTGATGCTTAATAGAATACTTCAATATATCTGAACCTTATGAGATCACCTATGATTAAAAACTTTATATCATTAAATATCATTTAACATTTTATAGAGAGATCTTTAACAAGGAATTATTTTCTTTCTGTAGTTTGTGGCTTAGATCTATTAGAATAAGCACCAACACAGACAAAGGACAGGAGGTATTCTTCTTCCCTTGTTTATCATCTTTAAATGCTATGGTTCTAAGGCAGCATTGTAAATCAGAATCATCTGTGTATGCTATGAAAAAGCCATAATAATAATTAAATCTGATTCACAACCTTTTAATATTTGGGAATGAATATCTCCATGCTCTCTTTCTTTAGAAACACTGGGGGGGGGGAGGGGAGCAAATAGCTTGTACCTTTCTTCAAAGGGAAGTGGCCTTTTTAAGGACTGTAAAAATAAATCTGATGTACTCTCCCAATTAAAAGCTACTATTTAAAGGCTCTCTAGTTCCTGTAAGACGAAATGTAGTCTGACATTCAAGGCTGTTCACAGTATGACTCCACTTACCCTCCTAGTGTTGCGCTGCATTTAAGCTATAGCAACATGTTAAGCTGTTTGAACAGCAACAGAATGTAAAGCCATTTGGTCTATGTTTCTTTAGTTCCTTCAAGCATGACTCCCTAAACTGTGTCAATGAGCACCTCTTTCACACTGCAATCCTGCTACTGAATTCATTCTCCTTTTAGAGCCAAGAATGTTGTGCTGTGATGATTTGTACATATATTATCTTTTTTGTTAGACATCAATGTTCTTGAGTTGATGGTCAGTGTCTCATTCATCTTTATGTGCTTATGCCTTATGTTCAGTGCTTAGTAGAAACCTAGATATTTATATATAAAATGTTATATTGTAAACACCTATCTAGTAATACATAGAGATAGGCTAATACAATATTACATAGAGTAATACAATAGAAAGCGACTGAATCAATAGATATAAGAAAATATTTAATTTAAATGCCATGACACAAATAACGAGTCCTTCAGATGAAGCATTTATTCCATGAGAATTGACACAAATGTGATGTTTAACAAATGTGATGTGTGTGTTTAGTTACACATTAGTCTAGATTTTGCTGTAAATGTAGTTGTGTATTTGTACTCAGTTGACTTAAAGTAAAGCAGATTACTCTTCACAAAGTGAGTGTAACTCATCCAATTCGTTGAAAGCCTTAAAAAAAGACTTAAGTTTCCTGAAGAAGTTCTTCAACATGCAACATGCAAACCCTGCTTGAGTTTCCAGCCTGCTGATTGACCTATAGATTTTGAATTTAAGCCTACAGCATCAGCTCTTACCTGCTAATTTTGGACATACCAAAATAAGCCCCCAGAGTTGTGTGAGCCCATTGCTTGAAACAAATCTTTCTTTAGTTAGATGATTGATTAGATAGATAGATAGACAGGTAGATACATTTCTTAATAGTTCACTGGTTCCATTTCTCTGGAGAACTCTATACACTGAACAAATTTAATTACTGATGGCTTCATATTTACCTAGTTTTGAAAATTATCAATTCAGGGGCGCCTTGGTGGCTCAGTTGGTAAAGCATCTGACTTCGGCTCAGGTCACAATCTCCAGGTTGAGAGGTTCGAGACCCACGTTGGGCTCTGTGCTGACAGCTCACAGCCTGGAGCCTGCTTTGGATGATGTGTCTCCCCCTCTCTCTCTCTTTGCCCCCTCCCCTGCTCATGCCTTCCCTCTCTCTCGCTCTCTCTCTCTCTCTGTCTCAACTATAAACATTAAAAAGATTTTTAATTATCAATTCAACTGGAGATGTAAAGGAGTCTTCCTAATTCCTTTATTTTGGACCTTAAATAGGATTTATCCTTTGGAATTTTTTTAATGCTTTTGTCAGTGATAGCAAAGTAAAAATGTCAGATTCATAAAATCTGCTATAGCTAAAAGATGAAAAAAATATAAAGGAAGGTAAATCTTGCTCCTGATGTATGCTTGCTAATGTGTAAATCCAAGCCTTGGTTGGTTTGGATGGAAGATTAGATGATTTAAGGAAATCATAATGAGATAAGCTAATTTTAAAAAGGTTTTTCGTTGATATGTGGGCAGAAATATTTTTATACCATTGCAATGTGTTCTTTGGCAGAATACCTATGTGAAAGGAAAGAAATTATTGCTTTTAACAGATTTATGTCCTGGAGAAAGACTCAGAGCAGCAGAGGTTGTGGTAAGCAGAGTAGTGTCCCCCCTCAAAAGGTGCCCACAGCCTTCTAAGTACCAGAATCTGTTAACATGCTATGGTAAAAGCAATGTTGCAAATGTGATTAAGGATTTTGAGATGGGTAGATTATCCTGGGCCCAATATAATCACATGAATGCTAAGAAGGGAGGAACCTTTCCATTTGGGTTCAGAGGGAAGATGCAATTAAGGAAGAAAAGGTTGGACAAAGGCACTGACTTTAAAGAGGAAATAAGCTGACCATGAGCCAAAGAATGTGGGTGGACTCTAGAAGCTGTGGAATATGAAGGAACAGATTCTCTTAAGAGCCTCTGGGATATAATGTAGTCCGTGCCAACACCTTGATTTTAGCCCAGCGAGGCCCATGTCAAACAGTTAACATACAGAAATGCAAGGTAATAAATGTGTGTTGTTTAAGCCAAATAGTTTTTGATAATTTATTACAGCATTATTAGAGAACAAACACAGAGGTTTTCAAAGTAATGATGACACAGAGGCATGGCCCTAAAGTTACAAATACAGTAGAAAGAAACACAGGGCAGAAGGAAGTTCATAAATGTCCATCCTGTATCCCGTAACACTGATAGTCCAAAGTGGGGAACTTATTTGTAGTCGCATTAATAGTCTAGCTAGAATTTTTCCCTTTCTCAGAACACTTCACATAAGGTCATCTGGCATGTAAAAATGTGTTTGCTAACACCACTGACATCTTACCGTCAGCAGACAATTGTGAGCACACCTTCAATGGTTCAGTTCAACTACGCACAACTAGAACTTCATATTATTCCCAGGAAGCAGAGCATGGTTTAGAGCCACAGCCAACTTACCTGAGATGTGAGGCATTAATTAAGGAAAGACAAATTTTGGACGTCATAATACTGTCATCCTTCTTAGCCTATCATGGGCTGGAATCATTGTCTTCGGTGTTTCTGAGGAGGAGTTTTGCAATGCCATTGTCTCCGATAGGCCGCAGATGCAATATCCAAAGAGAAACGAAATATCCAAAGTGAAATGATAACTTGAGAAGTAGAGCAGATTCATGCAGATGGAGAAGTAGCATGTTGAACTCCAAAAGAATGATATTGAGGACAGTCAGCTTTTCAAAAGTGTATGAATGTCATGAAAATAAGAAGCCATTGACTGTGAATGTTGAATGAATGACTAAACTCGGAGTTTATATTTTCTTTAAGCTGCTCTATTCCCTAGATAGAGGCAAATGTGTGAAGGAAATGTAAAGATGAAATGGAGGTAATCTCTGTCTTGTCACACAGGGTTATTACGAAGATAAAATGAGATAAACAAAAATGTGTGAAATGACATACATAGAGAATAAACAAGAGGATTAAAAATAACAAAGTTACTGAAAAGAAGCAGAGATGAAAAAAATCCATCTTTTTATTGATGATTCATTGAAATTTTGAAAAGACCAATAGTAGCCATAACTTTAGAGCATTTTCCTTTCTAAGTAAACTTTTGGCTCAATCTTTACAAAAACTGAGGGTTTGCAAACAGCTAATTGCCACCGTGGTGTATGCCTTGTTATTCTTTGATGTTTTTTAATGCCCAAGTGCTTTGAGATCAGCATTGACCATCAAAACACATGTGAGAAATATATTTAATTTCAAATTGTTAGTAGCTGCACTAAAAAGTTATAGGAAAGAAGGTGAAATTAATATTAATCATGTATTTCACCTAATCTAATATGCCCAAATGGTATTATTTCAACATGTAATAGATATTAAAAATTATTATTAATGCATCTTATCCTTTCTTTTCAGTATGTCTGTGAAATATTGTGTGCAGATTGTATTTATCCTAGCCACATTTCAAGGGCCTAATAACCACATGTGGTTAGTGGTTACCCTACTGGAAAGAAGAATTTTCAATTTAACATTTTACAGTCCTTGGCTAAACAAAAAAACAAAGAAACTAATCATTCATCAAATTCAAATATTTTTCTATTTGATTCCTTAGAAAACATTTCGATATACTCTTAGCCCATGACTATCGACAATCTGTGATGGAGGTATGGTTGGCTGTCTTTACTAACCTCTTTTCACACCCTTACAGCTTCAATCAGAGTCTTTTTGGTTTATTCTAATAGGTTATTGTACATTTCTATATCATCCTTTTTGAGCAAACTTTCCTTGATAAAAGATAACAATAATAATTTCAAATAACAATGCTTTAAGCCAGGGATCATAAAATATAACAAATCAGCAGGAAAAATAAAACATGGATATCATATATTTGGGGCCTATACAATATTTTTTATTATTATTTCTCACATAAACAGCTGCAATTTGTAGTTTCTTTCAAAGCAAGAAGAAATGCTGGTTTACACATTCCTTGCATACCTATTCCTCAATCACCCAGAGACCCCTCTGCAACTAGAATCTTACACTAATCCCCAATATTTACTTGTGTCATCTATCAGGTTCCTGTGGAAAATGAAATTTGCAATTTGTGCTCTGGCATTAAAGGTAGCATCCAAGACGAGACACCCAGGATACCTGCTCATATCAAGAAAAAGTCTGCTATTTTCTTCTAGGTACTTGAAAAACACCAAATACTATGATTCAGCAAGAAATCTCAAAGTATATCACAAGCAAACACAAATCCCATTAATAAGCAATTCTGATAGGTGTTTCAGAAATGATAATTCAGGTACAGGAGTATATCAGAGATATTGCCAATTTGATTACAGAAAAAGGCAAGCGAAATGATTTTTTTTTTTTTTTGGTTTCCAACGCATATAGAAGTCATGTTTACACTACACTGTAGTCTATTAAGTATGCAATAGCATTATGCCTTAAAAAACAATGCACTTATCTGAATTTAAAAATATAACCAGGGGCATCTGGGTAGATCAGTCAGTTAAGTGTCCAACTCTTGATTTCAGCTTGGGTCATGATCTTGCAGGTTCACGGGTTCAAGCCCCATGTTGGGCTCTGCTTTGAAAGCGTGGAGCCTGCTTGTGACTCCCTCCCTCCCTCTCTCTCTCTTTCTGCCCCTCCCCTTCTCTCTCTCAAAATAAATAAATAAACTTTTAAAACATTTAAAAAAATAAAAATACCAGCCATTATCTGTGCTTTCAGCAAGTCGTAATCTTTTTGTTTGTGGAGGGTCTGGCCTCGGTGTTGATGGCTACTGACTGATCGGGGTCATGGTTGCTGAAGGTTGGGGTGACTGTGGCAATTTCTAAAACAAAACAACAATGAATTTTGCTGCATTGATTGACTCTTCTTTTCATAAACGGTTTCTCTGCCATGCATGGTGCTGCTTGATAACACTTTATCCACAGTAGAACTTCTTTCAAAATTGGAGTCAATCCTCTCAAAACTCGCCTCTGCTTTATTGACTAAGTTTTATAATATTCTAAATCCTTTGTTGTCATTTCGACAATCTTCAGAGAATCTTCACCAGGAATAGATTCTACCTCAAGAAACCACTTTCTTTGCTCGTCCATAAAAACAAACCCCTCGTCTGTTCAAGTTTGATCATGAGATGGCTGTCATTCAGTCACATCTTCAGGCTCCACTTCTCATTCTAGTCTCTTGCTACTTCTACCACATCTGTAGTTACTTCCTCCACTGAAGTCTTAAACCTTCGATTTATAAAAAATGCAGTATCTGCAAAGCATACAGGTATGTGTATATATATGTGTGTGTATATATATATATATATATGTGTGTGTGTGTGTGTGTGTGTATATATATATATATATCAGATTTTAAAGGAACACTAAAAAAATTATATTATTTATCATCTAGCATTACTTAATAAATTGAACTGATAAAAACCAAGAAAAATAGTTGATGTACTAAGGTTATCTCAATATAAAAGGCCCCTATCTGAGAAGTTCCTAGTCAGATGATTAGTAAGGGAAATTCATTTCTGACCAAGAGAGAATAACAAAGAAAGGATTTGCTCTTTCATCTGAAAAACCTAAAAATCAGAACAAAATACAGGAAAGGGTGTTTTAAAAAAAAACCCCAACATTGGACAATCAGCAATGAAGGATAGCAATCCATGAGATAGGAAACAAACGGGAAGAACGCTACAATTGTCCTAAATTATTGCCTTGAGCATGCTGGCTTCACGGCCATGAAACCTGCACAGCTGCACAGAGTCAAACACTTGGTGTAATGCCTGCTGTCACTGTCTTGAAATTCTTAATAATATTTGAACAGAACTTTCCATTTATACTGGGCCTGGAAATTATGTAACTGGTTCAGGCTTTGAGACTTTCTACATTGCAGTGCAAAATGGGGGATCCCAGTTAATGGATTCCTGAGTGGCAAAGATGGAGTTGGGATTGCGGAGAGGCAGAAGTAGATGAAATTGACAAGGCAGAATACCAAGGGGGGGGAGGACTACACAGAGAATTCCAGAAAACTGCTGATGATGGGCTTTGAGTATTTATCAGATATGTAACAAACGGTACAGGAGGCTAGGACAGAAAAACCTGAAGGGGTCAGAGCAAATGATGATTTGAGACCTGGCTGAGAATAGTGACCACTCTCACTTGCCAGAGTTGAAATCATCATCATTCATGAGACACTGGGTTGAATATCAAGATAAATGCTGCTCTGGTCCAAGCTAACAAAATTTAAAAGCAAATGCCCAAAGGATCAGACTATTTCCAAGTAATTTCAATGCACTTTAGAACAAAGCACAAAATTATCTATAGGACTACACACACACACACACACACACACACACACATATACACACACACATACACACACAATGCATCCAGGAAAGTACAAAGCATCCAATACAAAGAAGTAGGAATATTCTATACATAATGAAAACAACAATCTACCATTTGAAATTTACATAGAATTGGTACATATGCCATAATGAATAGATAAGGATATTAAATACAGTTATTATAACTGTATTTCAGATATTCAAACAATGAATATTGTGAAAAACATGAGGAAAGAATGAACATTTTTAGAGAGCCATGGAAGATATAAGAAATGAACAAATCAAGCTTTGAGTGCTGAAAACTAGAGCGTTCAAAATAAAAAACAATACAGTGGGTAGGATTATCACCAAATGGACATTGCAGAAGAAAAAATTAGTAAATTTGAAGTCATAGCAAAAGAAACTTTCTAAAACAAAACACTAACACAAAAAATAATAGTAATGAAAAAAAAAACAGACATGGCTGACAACTTCTTGGGATCAAATGTGTAATGTAATTAGAGTCACCAAAGGAAGGGAAGAATAGGAAAAAAGAAAAAGGAAAAGTGCAGTTATGTTTCACACTGCAAATTAAAGCTTTTACAGGGATGTAATATACATTAGTTCAGCTGATAACTCTTGGTCAGATCTGGTCATATTGTCTCACAAGAGCACCGGTTATAGAGTATGATGTTTCCTAAAGACTGTTAACATTTAGTGAACAAGACGATGACTACCACACTTGCATTCTTTGTTATCATCTATATAGGTCCAAATCATATTTTCTTAGTGCATTATTTAGGAAGTTAGAGTAACACTAGCTGCTATTACTAACAAATTCTTCAATTTTGGTAGCTTAACATGATCAGAACTCTTTTTTTATCACATAAAAATCTATTGCAGGTGTTGCATTCATATAATTTGTTTTCTTACACTTAAAATCCCAAGGAAGCAGGCTATTCTTCTGCATTTTCCTAAGGCCTCAGATCAGTCTTCATCCAGGCTTAAAGAAAAACAGAGAGTGGAAAAGGCATTCATGCTTCCTAATTCATTTGGCCTGGAAATAACACATAGCATTTCCAATCACATTCTACTGGGCATGGCCCCAATTTATTGCAAGGAAATGCAGTTTTCACTTGACAAGTTTATAGGGTACGTTTTTTGTTAGACAGGTATCTTTAAAAAAAAAAAAACAGCAACAAAAAGAATTATTTCTTGAAAGACACCAAGATACCACAGTGCACTTCCAACTTAGAGGAAAGATTAGACAATCACAACACAGGAAGGTCAGGGCTGGAACTGGAGCACCTTAATAACTCTCCTCCTATCTCTGATTCTCTCTTCTGTTTTTATTTGTCTGGTGTCTTTCTTCCACTCTGAGTTCAGACCATCAGTTCCACATGGTGAGGAAAGACTCTCACAGAGTCCAAGTCTCACCCTTAATAGCTCCTCATTTTAGAGAAGGAATGACTTGTGTTTATTCTTATTCCAAATTACAGAAGTCTTGGGGAAGGGCTCTAACTGGTCCTTGACGGTCAGGTACTTATTCTGGATCATACTATTTGACACAAAAACAAGATATATAAGTATATGAGAGCTCTCTTATGGACAGGATTTTTTTTTTTCAGTGTGGATTTATTTTTTTCTTTCTTTGTTTTTATTATATGAAATTTATTGTCAAATTAGTTTCCATACAACACCCAGTGCTCATCCCAAAAGATGCCCTCTTCAATGCCCATCACCTACCCCCCTCTCCCTCCCACCCCCCATCAACTCTCAGTTTGTTCTCAGTTTTTAAGAGTCTCTTATGCTTTGGCTCTCTCTCCCACTCTAACCTCTTTCTTTTCTTTTTTTTTTCCTTCCCCTCCCCCATGGGTTTCTGTTAAGTTTCTCAGGATCCACATAAGAGTGAAACCATATGGTCACTGTCTTTCTCTGTATGACTTACTTCACTTAGCATAACACTCTCCAGTTCCATCCATGTTGCTACAAAGGGCCATATTTCATTCTTTCTCATTGCCACATATAACTCCATTGTGTATATAAACCACAATTTCTTTATCCATTCATCAGTTGGTGGACATTTAGGCCTTTTCCACAATTTGGCTATTGTTGAGAGTGCTGCTAGAAACATTGGGGTACAAGTGCCCCTATGCATCAGTATTCCTGTATCCCTTGGGTAAATTCCTAGCAGTGCTACTGCTGGGTCATAGGGTAGGTCTATTTTTAATTTTTTGAGGAACCTCCACACTGTTTTCCAGAGTGGCTGCACCAGTTTGCATTCCCACCAACAGTGCAAGAGGGTTCCCGTTTCTCCACATCCTCTCCAGCATCTACAGTCTCCTGATTTGTTCGTTTTGGCCACTCTGACTGGTGTGAGGTGATATCTGAGTGTGGTTTTGGTTTGTATTTCCCTGATGAGGAGCGATGTTGAGTATCTTTTCATGTGCCTGTTGGCCATCTGGATGTCTTCTTTAGAGAAGTGTCTATTCATGTTTTCTGCCCATTTCTTCACTGGATTATTTGTTTTTTGGGTGTGGAGTTTGGTGAGGTCTTTATAGATTTTGGATACTAGCCCTTTTGGACGACATTTTTTAATGTAGTGCTTAAAAGGGAATGTTTCCACAAGTAGGAAAAATGTTCATGGGCAGAGCAAACAATAGAAAACAGTCATTTGCCTGTGACCTTTTCTCTTCTTTTAAATGATTTCTCCCCCTAAGAAATTCCTGATCTTTACCCGCCCCCCTCACCAAGCATTCCCAGTTATGCAATTCCACAGCTGCAAGTGATTTTGTCAAGCTCTCTACCCCAATTTCCTCTTTCCCTTTTGTCACTGGGGAGATAGCACAACCACTCCTTAAGAGAGGGATTGGAGGCTATTGGGCATGAGCATTCCAGCTTCCTGCTATTTTAGTGGAGACTATTCATATCTAAGGCATGTGTTACTTCCTTTCCTTTTGTTCCCTTAAATTTGAAGTTTAGTATCTCCACCTCTACTCTACTTCCTACCCTCTCTCATCACCTCCAGGGCCATTTATTCTATTGTTATGCCATTTATTATATTTTCTAACCCTTTTTCTCTTTATATGCTTTTTGACATACTCTCATCCACATTACATATCTGTAGCCTATCTAGGAAACGGCACTATTATGTATAGTTTGGCGGATGCCAAACTGGGCTGCACTGGGACTCACCTGGGGAATACTGCTCCTACCACAACTTCTGAATTAATTGTGAGGGATGTGGCTTGGGTATCAGGCTTATTCAAAGTTGTTCCAAATTATTCCAGTACGCAAAAGTTTGAGAAACATTGATCTATATAATTTCTTAGCTAGAGGCTAATTCAACCTTTATTTAGTCTCTAGCTGTAGCAATCACATGCAATTAAGACAAAAAAAAAAAAAAAAAGCCCTGTTAACTCACTTCTTGACTATGTGTCAAATTCATTCCCTTGATGTATACCCACTACCACCTCTTTATTGGAGGAACCCCTCTTTTCTCAGGATTATTTCATTAACAAAATTAATCTTACTAACCTCCATCTGCTTCCTGGTCAGTAAACACTGCAAATTGTCATCAGACTATTCTTTAAAATCACAGAGCATGGAGCCTCCTGGTGGCTCAGTCAGTTGATCACAGATTTTGATGCAGGTCAGGATCCCAGGGTTGTGGGATTGAGCCCTGGGTCAGGCTCCATGCTGAGCATGGAGCCAGCTCAAGATTCTCTCTGTCTCTCTCCCTCTGCCCCTTTGCCCTGCTCACATTCTCTCTCTCTCTCTCAAAATATCAAACTAAAATAAAATCACAAAGCAGATATTTCACACCTGCTCAGAACACATTTAGAAATTCACTATTGTGTTCCGCATGAGGTCCAAATGCTTTATTGGAGGCATTACACCATATATAACCTGGCACCTGCCTAGTTCTTCAGTAATCTACTTTGTCACTCTCCCTCTAGCCCAGGCTTCACCAACCTAAGTCCTGTGCCCTGACTAGTGTAAACTTTCTTGGAATTGAACACTTAGCTGCAACATCAACTCCTCTATCTAACTTTTTTTTGCTATTCACCTTTCAACTCCTTTCCCCCCCCCACCCCCCCGCAACACACACAATACTCCAACATGAGTAGAATTGTTATCCTCTGCTTTGGTGCCATAAATGAACTTTTTGTCATTTTGAATGAGGTCTATATGCTTTGATGCATTATTTGCTTATAGGTTGAGTTTCATTCTGTAGATAGTAAGGTCCTAAAGAGAAGGGATCATACATTATTCATCTTTGTATTGCATTTGTGTCCACCGAAGTGGTCATAGATGAATGAACAGACACTATCCCTTTCAAAATATTAATTCCCTTTAACAAGAGAAAATATGCTAGTGGAAAACAATGGTTTTCTAATGGTGAAATTCCAGACAAGAGGAAATAGTTTGTGAATGATATCCTGCAATTAGATGATAGTCTGACCTTATCCAAGCATTAGTAGCAAATACACTTCCTTCAATAAGGCCACTTTATAACCTTGATGGGCTTCTCCACATATCTGTTCTAGAACAGTGATGCTCAAAGAGTTATCCTGGAACTAGCAGCATTATTGCCACCTGAGAATTGGCTATAAATACAAATTCTTGAGCATCCTCTTGAGTGCTAATTAACTGGAAACTCAGAGGAAGGACCCAGCAACTGATGTTTCAAGTAGTCCCTCACATATTTCTGATGGCCCAAAGTTTGAGAACAACTGTAAAGGGTAAAGCTGTAGAGGGAAAGAGCTGACATTTGCTACCTAATTTTGTCCCCCTTGCATCATGTGTGGTGACTGCAAGGGCCAGCTGTGAATGGGAGTTACAGCCAGCATGCATCATCAGGGTAGAGGAAGTGGCTTAATCTTTTGAACCTAAGTTTCCTTATTTATATAATGGGCGAAAATATTGCCTACCCCAGGAGTTGCTGTGGATATTAAATAAGTTAATCAATAGAAAAGGCCTAAAACAATTCATGGAGAAAATGCTTAGCCTAATGCCTGCTCCACTCAGTTGGTTTCTTTCTCTTCGATGTTTTGCTGCTATTTGTACTGTTATTGCTGCACAACTGTGGTTAGTATCACTTCTGCCATGATTATCAGTTTTATAATGAAACTAAAAGAAAGTAGCTGTGACGTGTTGTATTCATGATCATCTTAGAGAGATGGAAACAGGCCAGAAGAGGTAAATGAAGAGGGTCACAGGGATTACGAAGTGAAACCAAGATTAAGCTATAAGTCAGTTTGATCACACCAAAGAACAACATTTTCACAGTAAATATTACTACTTAAATGACTTACATTTCAAGAGAAGCCAAAATACTTTAGGAAATGTTTAGGGGCTCCATGGATGGCTCAGTTGGTTGAGCATCTCACTTCGGTTCAGGTCAGGATCTCATGGTTCAAGCCCTGCATCAAGCTCTGTGCTGACAGCTCAGAGTCTGGAGCCTGCTTTGGATTCTGTGTCCCTCCCCTTCTCTGCCCCCTCCCCATCTTGCACTCTGTCTCTGTCTCTCTCTCTCTCAAAAATAAATAAACATTGAAAAAATTTTTAAAAAGAAATATTTAGTACCTACATGAAAAAGAAGTTCAGTCATCTGATAAAAACTGCAAATACTGTTAAATGGATAGTATATTTTTGGAGAGTAGTAACTCAATATGTCAAAGTGGAAGCATGTTAAAAGATGTCAAGAAATTGGGGCACCTGGGTGGCTCAGTCGGTTGAGCGTCCGACTTCGGCTCAGGTCATGATCTCACAGTTTGTGAGTTCGAGCCCCACATCAGGCTCTGTGCCGACAGCTTGGGGCCTGAAGCCTGCTTCACATTCTGTGTCTCCCCGTCTCTCTCAGTCCCTCCCCTGCTCATGCTCTGTCTCTCTCTGTCTCTCAATAATAAATAAACGTTAAAAAAAGTTTAATAAAAGAAAGATGTCAGGAAATATACAAATTTTATGGGCCTATTGATATTTTTCTTTTGCGATTTATTTGTAGGTATGAATATCAACCCAAACTCAAGTGTGTAAAAGAAATAATATATTTTCCCCAATTATTCAACTTTTCTATTTTGATTGCCCATAACATTGGAGTTGAAGACTTTCACTCACTCCATCTATAGGTTTTACTCAGTGCCCAGATGGTGTTTTGTTCACTTAACCCTTGAAATAATTTCCTAACATGAGAATACTAGATTTCCTTCATCCCGTCTGGTCTTCAGTCAGGGATCCAGTCAGCTCATCATTGAAACATCCCTCTTTCCTCTCTGCTGCCTTTATTCAGATTCTATTGTTTTTGCTACTACTTTCACAACAAACCTAACATTATGGGCATCTCCTCTGACTCCTCTGCCACCCTGGGACTGGAAATACCTGGAAGGTTATCTGTGATCCTTATCTGCTTAATGCTGAAAACATCCATTCCTCAATATATTGGTTATAAAATAGCCTAAATACTTTGCGTGATACAGAGTGAGTTACCAAGGGAACAAAAAATACGTTAATATTTATCACACTCACAAAAACCAGCTACATTTATAAATGTATCATATTTTCTGTGATATTACAAGGCTTAAGTCATACGTCCTTCTTAAATTCACCTTCAGTCTGCAGTCACCTAAGCCTTTTAGCTCTTCGTCACAAAACAAATGAAAAAGTGACCATTCAGCTGATCAACTAATTCAATTCACTGGAACATGAGCTACACACAGTTCTAATATCTATAATGTGTTTGGCAACGATGAGAAAAGTTTGTATGTACCAGCACAGACATTAAAATTTTTACCCTGGAGGAAGATGAGGAGAAACATATGGTCCTCAAATGTTAGTGATTAAAGCTCAGCAAGTATAGACAGAATCAATAAACATACTGAAACTTGGGGAAAAAAGAGAATATCAGTAATACTGCATACATTAGTAGGGAGTTAGGGGGGAAAACCGGCTGAAGAAGAAAACGTGAGTTCAAACTGATAAACTTATTTCAAATGGGCAGAAAGAAGTTCAAAACGACATCAAGCCCCGGTCTCAGCCGTTGGAAAGAACTGACTCATAATATGATAATTAGCTTTGGGTCCCTACACACTCATCAAACACACCCACACATATATACACCTATGTACACGTCCTTTCCTTTTTTTTTTTTTTTCCTGCTGTGACACTTCTTTTAATAGGATCAGAGGCTATTTCTAGATTGAAACAAGTTGAAGTAAACATCCGCCTTTAGGAACTATTTTTCTTCAACCAGGGTAGATTTATTTTTTTAATTTATTTTTTTTTTCAAATTTTTGTTTAAATTCTAATTAGGAAGCATATATGGTAAAAATGGTTTCAGGTGTACAATTCAGTGATTCATCACTTACATATAACACCCAGTACTCATCCCAAGTGCCCTCCTTAGCCCCCATCACTGGTTTAACCCACCCACCCCCTCCTCCCTCCATCAAACTTCAGCTTGTTGTCTCTAGTTGGTTATAATGTAGGAGTCTCTTACGGTTTTCTCCCCTCTCTCTTTACTTCTGATATATGATTATAATAACCTTTAGGCCATAGACAGTTTTGATTATGTAGGTTTATTTATTGCAGCAAATAACTCATACATTCATTTCAAAGTTATCCTAATAATTAAGGTGATATTTTCATCATCTATGTAAATTGAGTGGTAGTTTATCAGACTGAACAAGCTCCCTTCATGATTTGAAACTTAAATATCTAATCCCACTGGTAAGCTAATCCATAAGATTGTTATTGATCCAGAAAGAAAACAAAAACATTAACACAATAGGTGCTTACTGAGTATTTTTTTTTAAAAAATGAAAATATTTAAAAACAGTGAGGAAGAGAGAAAGGTAGAGAAGGAGGAAAATGGAAATAAAGAAAGAAGGAAGAGGGAGCTGAGGAAAGGGGGAAAGAAGGAAGGAATGAAAAAGAACTTTCAGAAGCTCTAGTGAGATAAAAATTCAAACCTCCTCCTTGATACTGTTCTATTATCATTAATTATTTCTTCTTTCAATTTAAACACAACTTTGTATTATGGTATCAGCCAGTTTTTCACAGTAGAACTGAAGAATCCTGTTTGTTTCAATAGTACCATATTCTTCCAGTTAGTTAACCTCAGAAACCACTTCTAAAAACTCACTTTCCTTAGACACAGATTGCAATAGCTTCTCATGAACTATTGATACATTCTTCTACTAAAGCATCCATGTTCCTTCTAAAAAGTTTGCGTCTACCCCCATATTTAGATTCTTACATTCACCACTGTAATAATTTCCAGGCCCCAGACCCCTTATAAACTTACCCCAAAAGGCACGTAAGAACTGTCAGGTTAACTTCCCTCAAAAATACTTGCTTGCTGTTACTTCTTTCACCAGTTCTCCATTTTCTGCAATATCGTATCCAAATGTGTACCCTCGCGCTATTCACAATCTGCTCCTTGATTTCATTTCCAAATCAATCTCCCACGATCCCTAGACATAAAAGAAAAAAAAAAATCTCTATGTGGGTCGGCCCCTAAATACAACTCTCCTATTCTTTTGCCATCCTTGTTTCAGGGGTTCCCTAATGGGAATATCCTGGGCCCCATTTCTGTCACCTTTACTGTCTGAAAGTTACTTCTTACCCAAAGCTCATCAACCCCCACTCCTCTTGCAAGCTTTCTGGAGCCAGCTCAGCGCATGGGGCACTCAAACTCAGCTACAGCCTGACCACAGGTACCGCCAGCACATGGTATGCCATATTCAGTGTTTCTAGTTAACATTTCCCGGAGGACTGCAATCACCTCCACCTTGTAGGCGACAGGGGTTTAGTTTTGGCAAACAGGCATTATGGTATAGTGGTTCAGAGCATGGATACTGAAACCGGCCAGAGTGCACACATTCTGACTACAGCACTTACTCTCTTGAACAAATTACTTAGCAACTCTGGGTCTCAGGTTTCTTCCATGTCAAAAGGAGATAATTACCATATTAACCTGATAGTTATATTGTAAAGAGTAAATGAGTCAACGTATGTAAAGTTCTTTGAACAGTAATGAGGTGTAACAGATGATATTTGGAGTTTGGATATAATACCTTGATCATTATCATTATTATTTGAAAATAACCAGTGTTGAGGCACCTGGGTGGCTCAGTTGGTTAAGCATGCGACCTCAGCTCAGGTCATGATCTCATGGTTCCTGGGTACGAGCCCCGTATTGGGCTCTGTGCTGACAGCTCAAAACATGGAGCCTGCTTCCGATTCCGTGTCTCCCTCCCTCTCTGTTCCCCCTTGTTTGCACTCTGTGTGTGTGTGTCTCTTTCTCTCAAAAATAAATGAAGATATAAAAAAAATTAGAAAAAAGAAAAGAACCAGTGTTTTGAGACACTGGACATGACATTGATGATTTACATATATCATGGCATTTAATACTCACAACCCCATTTTATGGACAGGCAAATGGAGCTCAGGGATACGAGTGACACTTTGTAGGACTTGCAGTGTTGGGCTAACCTCTAAACCCAACTGTGTCTCACTCTCAAGTTCTGCAGACCTGGCGTCAGTTCCTAATAAACTGGTTTTGATTTGTTTATTGACTTCGCCATCTTGTGAAAAATAATACTTAATATAGCAGAAGGCAAATTTTAAGGCTCTTCGTGGTCTTTTGATTTCCATAACCCAACAAGTGGTCTTTTCTTTTACTTCCTGTTTTCCACACGAATGGTTTCAGTGACTTTCTGCAATGGCGTTTCTAGTTTTTTCGGGTCTCTAAAGATTTGTGATACTCCTATGTTTTAATCTCATTATATGTTGAATTAGTATTTCTGAAGCCAGGTTATAAGCTAATAAAACGTATAAAAATAGCTGGTTTGCAAGGCAACACAAAACTAGCATACAAATAGCAAAAATTTAGTTTGCAGAAAAATATCCAGAGCTTTTCTATTAAAAATATTGCCAAGTACTAGAACATGTGTTCTGTGCATAAAGAGAGGGAAAGAGTAAAATGTTACCCTGAGTGTATTGCCATATGTGCATTAGGTATGATGTTTTTCTTATGAAGGTATTCATTTGTTTATGTGTAAGTCCATTGTGAAAGCAGGTCTGTAAAATGCATCGATCTATGTTGTCCTACTGTTATGTAGCTTTAGCGATCTAACCATCTACAAATAAAGCCAGACTACCTCAAGAAACCAGACCATGTAACATATAAAGTGAAAAAACACGATATATAATTTGAGAAACCTTAACATACCTAACATCTGTTACACCTTTAAAATGATATTTTACCTAAATGATTATTATTCCAACTCTACTCCCAAAAGAGACTTCACGAAACAAAATATAAATGTTTTTTAAAAAAACAGATATTTAAGGGGTGCCTAGGTGAGTCAGTCAGTCAAACATCTGCCTATTGGTTTCAGCTCAGATCATGACCTCAAAGTTTGTGAGATCGAGCCCTGCATGGGGCTCTGCTCTGACAGCGTGGAGCTTGCTTGGGATTCTTTCACTTCCTCTCTCTGCCCCTCCTCAATCTCTCTCTCTCATCCAAAATAAATAAATGAACTTTTTTTAAAAAAACATATTTAAGAGGATTAAATTTTTAATGGCCACTCAACATATTTTCATTCATTGTCACAAAAAATATTGAAATTTTTACATACCATTTTACCTTCCTTTATCATGACCTGGGCCCTTGAATCATTTAAAACATTTTTTCACCAACATTCTTTTTTGCTGAACATACTATTATAATCTGTCAATCACAATCCTTCCATTCTTTCAAGCAATCTGACTCCAATTTTAACTTGTTCTCTGTATCCTGCTGTTCTTTTAATTTTCAAATTAATGAAAAACCACATAAAGATAAACACTTTTTACTCTCCAATTGCAAATACCTAATCTTTCATTTAACTGTTTTGTTAATTGTCATGCATTAGTTTCTTATCCCCTTAACAAGATTTTTAACTTTCAGAAAAAATATTCATGTCTTTTGCCCTAATAGATTAAGAGCTACAGAGTAAGGTTTCTCAATGACTTTATTTGATTAGGATGAGAATTCCATTATTTTCCTTCATTTCTAATCATATAATAGTAAAAGGTATAAGCAATACTTAAAGAGAATCTATCACACTTGAATTTTATTTCCACACTAAAATGTACAAAAGTGGGGCGCCTGGGTGGCTCAGTCGGTTGAGCGTCCAACTTCGGCTCAGGGCATGATCTTGTGGTTTGTGAGTTCAAGCTCCGCGTCGGGGCTGTCTGTGCTGACAGTTCAAAGCCTGGAGTCTGCTTCAGATTCTGTGTCCCTCTCTCTCTGCCCCTCCCCCACTGTCTCTCTCTGTCTCTCTCTGTCAAAAATAAATAAACATTAAAATAAATAAATAAATAAAATGTACAAGAGTTATAAAATAGGATTTTTAGCATTTAAACTGCAATCTGAAACCAATTAGAATCTAAAGCATTTGTATTTCAAGTGGTAGTTTCTAAAAGAACTGTTAATCATAATTATACCTAATTTATAATATTTATGCATGTTTTTTAATATGAAATTTATTGTCAAATTGGTTTCCATACGACACCCAGTGCTCATCCCAACAGGTGCCCTCCTCAGTACCCATCACCCACCCTCCCCTCCCTCCCGCCCCCATCAACCCTCAGACTGTTCTCAGTTTTTAAGAGTCTCTTATGCTTTGGCTCTCTCTCCCACTCTAACCTCTTTTTTTTTTTTTTTCCCTTCCCCTCCATGGTCATTGGTAAGTTTCTCAGGATCCACATAGGAGTGAAACCATATGGTATCTGTCTTTCCCTGTATGACTTATTTCACTTAGCATAACACTCTTCAGTTCCATCCACGTTGCTACAAAAGGCCATATTTCATTCTTTCTCATTGCCAAAGTAGTATTCCATTGTATGTAAACCACATCTCCTTTATCTATTCATCAGTTGATGGACATTTAGGCTCTTTCCATACTTTGGCTATTGTTGAGAGTGCTGCTATAAACACCGGGGTACAAGTGCCCATATGCATCAGCAGTCCTGTATCCCTTGGGTAAATTCCTAGCAGTGCTATTCCTGGGTCACAGGGTAGATCTATTTTTAATTTTTTGAGGAATCTCCACACTGTTTTCCAGAGTAGCTGCACCAGTTTGCATTCCCACCAACAGTGCAATAGGGTTCCGTTTCTCCACATCCTGTCCAGCATCTATAGTCTCCTGATTTGTTCATTTTAGCCACTCTGACTGGCATGAGGTGGTATCTCAGTGTGGTTTTGATTTGTATTTCCCTGATGAGGAGGGACGTTGAGCATCTTTTCATGTGCTTGTTGGCCATCTGGACTATGTTTTATAATCAACTTTATCTTCTGGTTATGGGTCTCATCTACTAACTGTATATTTTTGTATTTTGTATATTTCTGATGCTCTGGCATCTGGACCTGGCACTGACCAGAGAGGACTGTCCACCCCAAGGTTATCTATTCCTGAGAAATAACAAACAACTTCCCAAGAGTGTGCCATTCACTTGCCAACGAATCCATACTCCGTATTCCCCCTGTCCCCACATTCGCTATCTGGCTTTTTCACTATAGGTTAATAATCCCCTGTCCTAATCACCCCAGGGTCAGGAACCAGACAACTCAGGACAGCCCTTAAATCCCCCAGCCTGCAAACTACTCAAACTAGCCAATCCTATACCTGCTTATCTGCCTCACCCATTCTTTCTCACGGAAACAACAAAGGACCTTGCCACATTTTCTTCCCATTTCTTCTGCCTCCTTACTGATCCTAGTGTTTCCCCATGGGCATGGCATATCCCACCATCTTGGAAGCTGCAATTAACAAATTATCTTTTCAGTGACAGTTCTCTCCTGATTTTTGTCCTCGCCAAACCTGAAAAGAATAATACCTAAATTTTAGAACAATTAAGCCAGGGTGGTTTAGCCTCAGACTGCTTTCAGCTCAGACAGAGACTGAGACTTAGATGGCTTTTGGATGTAGACTTGTCTCTTGGATTAGGTTGTGATTTTGCATTTTGGACAAGAACTAGAATGGTAATCCCCTTTTCTAATGACTAGAGCCTAACATAGTGTAGAATACATGGTGGCATATAAAAACAATTTATAAATTATAAAATACCATAAGCTATAAATTGTTAGTACATCAAATAAGAAAATACTAAGTACATCAAATAAAATAATACTAAGTACATCAAATAAAAAAATACCATTTTACTGGGCAGGTAAACCATTACCTGAGATATTATAAATAAACAATAATCACTATTATAAATATATAAATGTAGGTCATGTTTTTAGTTTTAATTATTTGTAGTTACCCTTGCTTATTACAACTATTTATAGACAAGTAAATAAACACACCCAAATTTCAAATTTTTCATGCAATGGATCATTTGACCCTCTGGTAGTATATGACTAATTTACTGTGTATAAAAAATGACAATTTTTTTTATAATCTAATGACTTCACTTAAGTAAGCTAACATAGGATCAGACCTCAGCCAGAATCAAAGAATGAGCTTAGATGAATAAAAATAGTTAACCTCACTTATGAACATGTATTTTTCATTTTCTTCAGTCCCTTAATAAAGAGCAGTTAGTATTCCCATATACTAACTTTTCCATTCCCACAGCATTACATTTTCCTTCCCCCATGTCTTTATTTGTAAATATTTAAAACCTATAAAATGAGTGTATGCCTGTCCCTCACCAACTTGAATCCATTAATTTTTAATTTTTTTGCAGTATTTGTCTCCTTCTACTTGAATGCACATACACAAGCACACACATGCACGTTCACACACACACAATAACATACGTGCTGAAATATTAAAAAAATAACCCACACAATATACAACCAAAGACTCTATGTATGTACTATAAAATAAAACCCATATATTCTTCTACCTTTGAGATACTGATATTGTTGAAGAGTTCAGGCCAGATGCCTTATATGTAGAAATAAGTGGACCATGCAAATGAGAATAAGCAAAATCTGTTTATTCAGAGCTTGTTGTACAAGGAAGTCAATCACCATCATTTGTGTTCTGGCAGATTCAAAGGCAGGCAGATGAGTGAGGAAGCATTTTAGTGGAAAAAAGAGACGGCTTCATGCCCGATTAGAGGCATTTACCTAAGGAAGCTCTTAGCTGGGCTACCTACACAGAGGTATGCTGTGTAATTTGTTATGTGGCAGGATTCTTGCACAGAGAGTCGTGACACCGAGGCTTTTCTTTCCAGGAAGCAACTGTATTCGTGCCGGCCCCAGCTCAGTTGGGTTCATACCCTAAGAACTGAGCCCCAAGCGCCACATGGCATAGTTTTTTATATATTCTCTATTTCTTTGTTTCCCATATATGGTAAAACAATCATGCAGTCTGATGAAGTGGTCTCATGTTACAAGGTTGTGAGGGATGGTGCCACGTATATGTATATCCAGGTTGCCTTGAGTTATTACTTTTTTTTTCTCCTTAGGGAGGGGACCCTACCACAGTTAGGGTACATTTTGGCTTTCTCCTATTGACCCCGAGTTAAAAGTGGAAGTAAAAATTAGGGAAGCTGTCAGTTATTAATCAGTTTTAGCCCTTTGGGGCCAAATTTTATAGGGGTTTTGTTTGACTTCCCAGGTTGGTTGGTAAAGAAATGTTCTGACTCTACAAGTCTTGTACAAGTTCAAGATTCTACAAGTCTTGTAGAGATATGGTAGATAGACTGGTTACTGCAGATTATGAGTTGTTTACAGAGCATGTTGCTCCAGATTGTGGGTCAAAATTCTATTTTCATGTATGGCCTAGACATTGTCCATTTGTATATTCAGTCTCTTAGGAAATATCACACAACCTGGATATGGATGATCTGTTCTCATGATTACAACCTTATTAAACTTTGTTGCAAGTAACATTATGGTAGTATATATTTTTGTTGCATAACATATGTAGTAGGTAGGTATATAGAATTAGTGTGTCCTAATATTTATTAAGTTAAATCACTTGGATAAAATGTTCATCAAATTTGTCCATTGAAAAGGATTTTTTTCTCTTTGCTATCAATAAGTAATTCGTTAGGTGATACTATGAGATACTGTAAATATCTTATAAATATCCTGGTATCCAATAACATTTTACCCAATTTTTAGCTCCATTGATGATTATTACATAGATGGTGGCAAGGTAATGATATTTCCAATTTTATCATTCTTTCTCTTCATATTAGCTTTCATTGTTCAGCAACTAAGAGCTTTCTCTTTACTCTTCCTTCCTTGTTAAAATATTATTATGGATCCATGGAAACTTTTGTTACTCAAATTTTTTAAATCTGTTAACATCAATCATTTTCTTATTTCGTTCTGTGCTTTTTTTTTCTTTCAGTACACAATCTGTCCTAAATTTGTCTTATGGAAACACCTTTGAACCAGATTTTTGCCCTTTTCATACATGCACATAAATTTTTGAATACTCCCTTGCTTTTTAAAACACCATATTGCATGCCCATATTCTAGTTTGCCTCACCTAAATATGAAATCAGCCATTTCTCCAAAGAATATTGGTGCTTTTATTGGAAAACATTATTATTTTATAATTAATGGAGACAAAATAAAAATAATATTTTCTACCTTGCTGAAAATATTTTAAGAAAAGCTATATTAAAAATATTAATAATCTTAACATTAAACAATTCTGCAATGACCAAGTAATCAGTATCAGTATCATGTATACCTCCAAATTACTTAATAATTTTCTTAAAAAAAAACTTTTAATGTTTATTTATTTTTGAGAGAGAGAGAGACAGAGTGTGAGCGGGTGAGGGGCAGAGAGAGAGGGAGACACAGAATCCGAAGCAGGTTCCAGGCTCCAAGGTGTCAGCGCAGAGCCCTACATGGGGCTCAGTCTAACGAACTGTGAGATCACCACCCGAGCGAAGTTGGACACTTAACCAACTGAGCCACCCACATGCCCCAACTTAATAATTTTCTATGTCACTGGTTTATTGAGTGATACTTATCTCTGTTCTTTTCTTTGCATATGTAAATTCACATGAGTATTCATGGACTAAAGTGATAAAACAAAGTAAAGTCTTGCAAGAGACAAAATTATGTTAAATCAGATGTTTTCTTGACAGTGACTTCTTTTTTGCAATATATCAGTAAATAAAAATGATAATGTCACTTTTTTCAAATTTCTGAGTATGGGTGAAAACAAATGCAGGAGAAGAAGGAAAAAGTATTTTATGTATTTTAAACGTAATTTTATATAATTTTTATGTAATTTTCCTCAGCCAGAGAAAATATTTGCTAATTGTTATAATATGAAAATTTTTGGACTTAATGAGTAAAAAGAAGTGGGATTTCTCATACCTAGCCACGATTAGAAAATAATTAAACTTACTTGTTTGACTACTTCCTAATGATGCAGGATGACCTCAACAATATACATATACGGTATTCTGGCTAATACATGATGAATGAGATATAATTTAAATAATATACACCACTTAGAAAGCTTATAAAAGAAAAGAAAAACAGCATGATTTACAGGCAAGTTTAGAAATCAATTAAAATTTGAATAATTCATTAAAATAATTTTTCAATTTAAATGTGACCTTTTCTATCTTTTATGTCAAATAGATCACATATTTCCAACATATTAAACTATCAATAACTCATGTAATATTCTTCCTAAACCCAGAAAAAAATAGTATTTGAGCAATACATTACTGGGTTTCTATGGAATGGTGTTAAAATAATTTTCAGTTAAATTAAAGCAATTGACTTTTCATTTATATTAAAAATAATTACTTATTATGAGAGTTTTCTGCATTATTTCCAAGCGTTCTGTTCCCTTTTTAAAGGACTCTTAAAAACATTGAAAATGTTGAGGGCACTCATCAATATGATTTGACTCTAGAAATTAAATGCATGCATTTGCTTTATATGTTTTTTTACATCAACCCTACGCTCATTAGAAAAATTAACAAAAGTTATATATATATATATTAAAATATAAAGCCAAATAATATAGGTGATCCTCAAATTGGTAAAAGAGAAGAAAATAGAGAAAGTAGAAATTCCACCCAGCCCTGTTTGATAACTATACACACATGTTCATTGATTTAACAAACCTCTATTTAGCATATACTGAAAATGGATTAGAAGGAACATGGAAGTGTGTTCATGATGATAATCAGAAGAATCACAATGCATATTTACTATATGCTTGACATTGTTGTGTTTGACTACCTAATCAATCTTCTTGACATCCCTATAGGAAAGAGACCATTACTGGCACCATTTTATAGAGGGGGAAATGAAGCTCAGGTAAATTGAATAATTCACCTGCAGTGGCTTAATATTGGGTGATAAAGCTGAGACTCCAAACCAGACAGTGTTATTCCATAGTCTCTTGTCCTAAATCATGAGATAATAAGCCTTGAAAATAGCTTAAGAATAATATTAATAAAAAGGGAGATATATGCAACATAGAATATTAAAATGTCTACACATTTTAACAAAGAATTTTGTTTGAAACTTAAAGGAGAAAAATAGGGACACTCATTTTTGTTTGTGTCTTGCCATTTTATGCATAATAAAACTTTCTTTAAAGTTAGATGATTTGCCATAAAATTCAGAAAGTATTGGGGTGGGGACCAGGTCATATTTTCTCAAAATAAATTCAGTTGTATTTTTACAACAACATAAAGCCTACTAATGAAAATTATCAGGATTGTGACTGGTTAAATAAGGGAAGAAAGGAAATAATAATGACAAACTCATATATAATGTTCATTGTATGCTATACTCTTCCCTAAGTGTTATAGATTTCAATGCATGTGATACACGGAACAACCATGTGAGGTAAGTTTTTGTTATTAGCCCCACTTTTGAGATGAAGAAACTAAGGAACAAACAGAATAAGTAAATTTCTTACTAATAATTAGCTAGTAAGCTCGTGTGCTTTGGGTCCAGAGTGCTAGCTTTTAAATCCAAGGAGAAGCTGACATCCCAGTTTTATGACTGGGAGAGCTATCGCTAGAAATAGAAAAAGTAGAGAAAGCAAATGGTGTCTCATAACTTTTCCCCGAACAAACGAAGGTGAGTAAAAGTTATTCATGTGCTATTTTTGAGGTTTTGAAGGTATGTCATCCAAAGAGAAATTGCATCTGAAGAACAGTAAGATAGGAGACTCAATCTTAGTACAGGAATCAGAATTGACATTTGTAATTCATTTACTAGAGAGGATATTTAAACTGAGAAAGTGGAAATAATAATACTATTAACAAAAATAATTCTTATTGCAAATATAATATAGACTATAATAATTCATTACTTTTATATTTATTTTATAGTTTACAGCTAGATTCTTGTCCCATGTATTACCTTATTTAACCTCATATATTGTTTAATTTAATCTCAAAAATGAAGTTACAAAAGGAACAGAGTAGAATGCCAAGGCAACTCAGGAAGCAGTCAGTCAGGAGTAAAGAATGGTTGCAGAGATGAGAAATGATTCTAATATAAACCAGGTTTCAGGGGTTTGAGTACGGAGTGAATGATGAGCTAGTGAAATTGACAAGTTCTTTACATTTTCAAGAGGTTTGTAGAGAAAGAAAAAAAAGATAAAGAGAAATTAAAGAGCTGGTCAGAACTGAAGAAAATAATAATTCTGGGTATAGAACAAATTAGAACAAATTTGGAAACAGGGAGAAAGAATTAATGAAGAAAGATGAATTAAAGCATAAAAGTGGGGAAGGAACAGTAAATGGATTGTGTTCCTTGAGACTTGAGTGAATGAGATGAGAAAACCCCATATTCCCTTCCCGTTGGAGAACATGGACAACCTTATAGATAAAGGAAGTTTTGGTAGGACATATGGTGTAGGTATATAAAAATTTTTGAGCCGTACGGCTTCAGAAAGGTAGCTGGTAAATTAATCTGTTGAGAATATGGAATGAAAGCACAGTACTGAGAAGAAAAAAATGGCATAGACATGTAAGGAAGTGTATTACAATGTCAAGATGAGAATCATTTTCAATAAAGATTGTGACATCTGTTAGTCAGCTTTCTGTCTAAAGCATTTTTAGTAAGAATATAGTTTTTAATCACTTCAATCCTTTAAAATTAAAAAATAAGAATCATATTCCACTATAATGATAAAATTATTAGATATTCCTTTAATTGTTGTACTAAACAGGCAGTCAATGGCAAAATCTAAGAAAGACTGAATGGATTCTCAAATGGACCAGTAAAGGATTTCTGTCTTCATGAAATGTTAAATGGAAAGAGATTTTTAATAATAATTTTCATAATCTATATTGGAGCTCAGAGAATGTAGTAAAGTCAATTGCTAAGATTGGCAAACAGAAGCTGGGACATATTTTGGCATAGGCTTGTTGTGGCCTGATAAATATGCAAATTCAGTTTTGCTCCAGTTCCTAATCAAGACATGAGGCTCAATGCCTATGTGCCACTAATTGGGCTATTAGTACTGTTGTCTTTGATAGTTAACGCTTCATGTGTTTATACAATATCTCTTCAACTGGCATTGTTGCCCCTCACGAGATAGAGCATAGGTATAAGATATAAGCATGCACAACAATAAATATTCTGAGAAAAATATTTTCCCTTTTGACAACAGAAAATCCAAGAGTTCAAAGTGAATTGTGTTCTAAAGTCACTCCAGCAAATCTTTTCCATCTATGGAAATGCCTAGCATAGCACTTGATACATAGAACGTCATAAGTAAAAGTATATTGAATAGAACCCATTGACACAATTTGTAAAAAACAATCAGTACCCAGATTAAAAAAATATATTTTCAAAACAAGCAAAAAAATAGTGCCCACCATCAGGAAATTCTTAGACAAATAAGATGCTGTCATGTTTTGCTGTGGAAAAATAATAGCACTCAGTCATGATTTGAAGACTGTATCATCCTCATTTTTCATCTACCCATGACTTGAATTCATGGACATCACTCAGATTTCTAACTACAGCTTAAGATACCTTCTCATAATGAAGGAAGGAAGGGAGATGTTACAGAGACTATTCTATCTGGGCACATAGCCAATCAAAATAAAAATACATATCCGAGTATAGTTTTAGATAGGTATAGTTTTGAAACTAAGTTCTGGACCCTAAGGATATAAGAATGCATAACCTTTGTACTTACTGAAATGTAGACGACTCAAACTTCTCTCTTTTTTTCTCGTCCTTGATGCAGTTTGGAATTTGTCCATAATAGTTACAGCTGGAACGGCTATCATACACTGTGAGAATCTATGTGAATAGAGTCTTTCTTCACAGGTTGAGTTGCAGATACTGAAATGCAGTTTGGAATGCAAGATGTTTATTAAGAATACCTTTCAGATCATCCACAGTAGAAGGTAGAGAAAGGATAGAGGATTGGACAGAGGGACAAATTGAACTGAGTTGGGGATCCCATAAGAGACTCCAGCAATCTCATGACATTTATGGAGATGGAGTTGTCCTTCATAAATAGTCTCAAGATGGGTTGAGTGGTATGGTCTTTATACTCCTGTATTGATCAGTCCCTGGCTGTGGCTAACCCTGGGAAGGCAGGAGGCCTTGGGAAAGACAGCTCTTTTCTCCTGAAACAACCCCTTAAGTGGTTGCCAACAGCCCATCAACGACAGGGAAAGCAGATCCTTCAGTGACGGGGGCATTCCAGTGTCCAAAGCAATGGCATGTTCAATGGATAAGAAAATAGAGAAGTATCATGAGTCTTGGACCCCTGACAGAACTTTCCAGGCTTGGACTGCCAATTTCTGGACTTCAATATGACAGAAAAAATTCAAATGATTCCATCTATTCGAGTTTTCTCCCTTTTCCAGTTCAGGGCTCACAGGTGATAAAAGTCGTGCAAAAAAAAAAAAAAAAAACCCTGAAAAGCATATTAGAAAAGGTAAATTAGACTTAATTTTGTAGACAAAGTGGAAGAAGTCTTCAAGCAAAACCTTGAGTTTAAGTTCCAGGCTTTAGTCAATTAAAGATAACCAGAATGATAATTGCAAAATTGGAATTCTACTAGAAGTGTGTGGACAGTGTTCAGCTGTGAATCATTTAACAGAAGGAACTCTGGAATCAAGATGATAGAATATCAACTCTGCTCATTAAGTCTTCAGATAGCATTAAACAACAAGAGGGGAAAAGGAAGTAGCTTGAAACTAAGAGACTATGATAACAATTTAAAGTGACCTCTGGGAGTGTAAAGGCACACCGAACAAAATGGATTAAAGAGAAGATGAGGGAAATATAACTAGAGAGGAAAATAAATTTCAAAATGCAAAAACGTTAAGATGTGCAACTGTGGCAAATACATAGCTAAGTGTCACAGTAGATGACAAACCAGCCATGGTCAGTGGCACAGCTCCCGGGAGAGCAAATATAGTGCTGAATCCTGAGAAGAAATGGTGCCCTCAGATAATGCAGTGATTCCCAAATTATATTCACAGTGCTTTGGTTGTTTTTGTTTTTGTTTTTGTTTTTTGTTTGGTTGCTTTGTTGTTGTTTTGTTTTGTTTTGTGTTTTTTTTTGTTTTTGCTTTTGTTTTTTTGTTTGTTTTGTTTACATTCGGCATCAAGGAGCTTTGTCAAAAATGTAGGGCAGATTCAGAGGAGGGAAAAAATTTGTTTAGTGGCTAATTAGTAAAGGAAAGATTTGTACAGGAAAGGTAAGTAAATGTGACCATACTGATGGTGACTGAAAGTTGGGTTCTGCAGATGATGGTGTCCAGGCCATCTCCCCCAAACTTTACAGTTTGGAAGGCAGTAAGAACAAACAGTAGCATGAGGGACTTTATTATGACGAATGATTTCCCAATAGTTAAAAAAAAAAAAAAGCATGAGATTCTATAAAGACAAAAACTAGAACTGAATTAAATAAAATTTTATTGAATAGAAAAGGATGAAAGAAATACTTTTTTGAATCACACTCATTCATAATAAACATTTTGATAGTTTTTTTTAACGTTTATTCATTTTTGAGAGACAGAAAGAGACAGCGTGCGAGCAAGGGAGGGGCAGAGAGAGAGGGAGACACAGAATCTGAAGCAGGCTCCAGGTTCTAAGCTGTTGGCACAGGCCAGACGTGGGGCTCGAACCCATGAACCGCAAGATCATGACCTGAGCTGAAGTTGGACGCTTAACCGACTGAGCCACCCCAGCACCCCTTGATAGTATCTTTCTTAAATATTGGTCTGACAAACTGACTTAAAAAATATATTGTCCAGGATAGATATTCATATAGAGGAAAAAAATGATAGCTTTGTAGAGAAAAAGAGTGACTAACACTTAGGCAAAATGACACAGTGGAATGAATGAGAGCCTCAGAGTGATCTTGAAAATAGCAATGAAGGTTATTACCAGTAATTTGGTGGGTTCTCTGCTGGGAACCATGCCATTCAGTGCTTGGTCACCTTGAATTCTGTTGATGATTCTGTGGATAAATACTATCAAATTTACAGTGGAGAAACAGACTTAACTAGACTAAGCAACATGCCCACACTCATGTACCTGGAATATATACCGAAACCTATGTTTGTTGAACAGCAAAATACATGTTCTTAAGCATAAATAATACAAGAGTATCAGTCTCAAAAAAAACCCCAGGAGAGTCAGGTTTTTTTTTTTTCTTTTATTCCTCTATATCCCCAATGTTAAGCACGTGGTATTTACTTAAATATTTGTTGAAATGATATTATAAATGAAAAAATTTGGAAAATAAGATGAAGGTTGCTAATGAATTAATGTTAAGATTATGTATCCTTCTGTGATGTTAGATTGGATGATATATGGACCGAATTGTGTTCCCCTAAAATCCATATGTTGAAGCCCTCCTAATTTGAGGAGAAGTTCTTAAAACTGCATTTAGAGTCAAACCATTTTGTTATAAAAGTCATTAAGAGTATTTCCAGATAAGGCAGAAGTATTTCCACGTTAACAAGACCAGATTTGGCTTTGGCCTGTACTCTTTAAACAAATTGTAGAAAGTGGAGAAAAAATAGGTTGTTTACAGAAAGCAATATATGTGTATATACTCAGAGGTACAAATCTGATGACAGAAGAGACTTAAATACATGCTGCCATCTCAGAAGCAGTTCTCAAAGAACTTGTTTCTTTGTTTTCTTGAACTTTAAGAATGCCTAAAACCCTTTTCCATCCTGGATATTTGGAGCCAAACAGCATTTTCCATGCCCACATCAGCAACTTTTTTTTTTTCCTGTTAGGCACATTTTATTTCAAAATATTTTGGGGATCATATTTTCAATGCTACTGAAAATTACAGAGAGTACAACCAGAACTTAGCTGTTTTAGAAAAACACACCAATGTAAGAGCCACTGACCCTCGGAATTCATAATTTTTAATTACATGGAAAGCAAAACTTAAGGCCAGAAGACACTGAGCCTGAGATACACATATGGATGCACATGCACACACTTACAGTCTAACTTATAATGCACACTTATAGAATAACTGTTTGTACAAGAAAAACAGATAATGTATTATGTATTATGAAAATAGTTCAATATATTACAAATTCTAAAATAATTGACTGGATGTACAGTACACCAGAAAATCTCTAGTTTATTGCCAAGCTGCCGGTTCAGAAAAAGTAACAGCTGTTCAAAATGTCACTTTGATTTGTGGATCCCAGGCAGGAAGTAAAAGTATTGACATATCCTCTCCCATACATGTTCAGTATCATTGTTTAGCAGAGGAGGAAACAAAGCGAATCATAATCTAGATTACCAAAAAAGATGGAACTAAAGTACAGTATATGAAAGCGGACTGAAGTTCATATTAGGGAAAAAAAAAGGAAAAACAGATTTTTGAACCAACAAAACTACTATGAGATGCCTGTCATCAATGCTGAAAGGTGGGGACTTAAAAGAAAAAGGAAGTAACACGTTGAGTTTTTACTTGGATGGAGTCAGTAAAGATAAACACAATGATTGGATGGCCGGCTGTCAAAGAAGGCAGAATATATCCAAAAAGAAATACACATGACTTTCTTAGACTTATATTCTGATTAACTAAAAAATATATATAATTTTAATCTAATTCTATTTACTTATTTTTAAATTATGAATGTAATGTATGCAAACTGAAAAATTCCAGGCAGTAAAGAAGGGCATGAAATAAAAAGTAAAAACTACCCTCTCTCCCAACAGTGTATTTCTCATATAGTATTCACTCTAAAAGTGTGTCAATAAACTACGTGCAAACATAGTTTTCTTCAATTTTTTTTTTGCTCCCAGGAAAATATTGTAAAAATTTTTTACATCTGTGAACACAATTAGGTATATGATGTGGTATTTCAAAGAAGAACTATAATATTATTTATGGATATTTGAATTACTACCATATTTTTTTATTTACTACATTGCCTTTTTCTCCTTTATTTTTTTTAATTTTATTTTTTATTTTTTAAAATTTATGTGCAACAATGATTTCAGGAGTAGATTCCTTAATGCCCCTTACCCATTTAGCCCACCCCCCCTCCTACCACCCCTCCAGTAATCCTCAGTTTGTTCTCCATGTTTATGAGTCTCTTCTGTTTTGTCCCCGTCCCTGTTTTTATATTATTTTTGTTTCCCTTCCCTTATGTTCATCTGTTTTGTCTCTTAAAGTCCTCATCAGCAATTTTATACTCCACAACAAGGTGTCCACCCGCAGATATGCTGAGTGTTACCCTAGGGAAGAGTGGAGGGCTTTTGTAAACAAGTCAGATACTTTAGTGCAAAAGTTAGCTGAACTGGCTCCTTTCATCTCTGTGGTAACAGATTCCTACTCTTTTTGGAGATTACTTGTTTCTGACAACTTAATATTTCTATTTCCAAGTTCTCCGTGTGCTAAAGGAATAGACAGGGAGATCTGTTGTATTATTGTCATTGTCATTTTTTTTTTTAAATCCATTGTTAAGCATAGGAACAATGCTTTTAAATTCCCTCTTCATCTTTTTATTTTTTATTTTTTTGATATATTGTCCTCTACTGATGTTAAATAGATCTAATTTTTCAATAGTCATGTAATATTTACAATAATTGCACATATGCAAGAAAAGATAGCATGGAAGTAGGATGATAGAAATCTGTTGGGGTGGGAAAACAAAGAAAATCCCCTTTATTATCATTTTTTTAATAATTGTCTTTTTCTTCCCTTTTTTTTTTATTTGAGAGCGAGAGTGTGCAAGTAGGGGAGAGAGGCCAAAGGACAAAGAGAATCTTAAGCAGCCCCCACGTTCAAACATGGGGCTCGGTCCCATGACCACAACCCTGGGATCATGCCGTGTGAGGAAATCAAGAGTCAGATACTCAACCTGCTTAGCCACCCCGTAGTTCTTCATTCTTAATGTCACTTTATGATCTTTCTGGAGAGAAACTGGTCGTAACTTTAAGAGAACTATCCTGACATCTTAGGTTTATTTAAGTAGGAATTTGACTAATATTAAAATGTAACGTGGTTTGTCTTTACTTAAAATTGTACAGTGAACTAAAACTTGTGAACAACACGATATCACCATAATGGCATTTCCTTGATTAACCTTTTGAATTACTTCCAGTAGCAAAAAGTTTACATAAGAAAACTAAATAAACAAACCACATTGAATTTCTTTGATAAAAGGAACTAAAGGGTTATAAGTAATTAGAGGATTAATGGATAATGGGATATATAGGGAAAGATTTTACTTTCTCCAAAATATAAATTTGTTGATAGAGATTTGGTTTTATATTCTAAGCCATTACTTGATCCTCTGTGTCCCTCATGCATAATTTGTTTTCTGAGGAGAACGACTTTCTGTTATGATTTGATTTCTGATCCAATATTTTTAAAGATGTTCTTCATCATTTCTTGCAGAAATATATATAGAGAAGACTTTTTGATCATCAGTGTTGCTGTTTGTTAATTACAGATATAAGAAAGAGTATTTCACTGACTTTTGAAAAATGTAAGCCCCTAACAGTATATAATCTTAGTTCAATTTTTAATTATGTAGCAATGTTGGGAATTTTTACTATTTTCTGTCTTTAAGTATTAAGCTTCTCTGAAACTGTTTCCTTATTTATATTTTGAAAAGAAAAATTGCAATAATATGGTAGGCAGAACTGATGTGAGAAGTACCCGTTTTGCTCCAAAGACATAAAAATAATGCATTAAAAAAAACACATTTTAATTCATAACAAGGTCTTTACCACACAGCAACAAAATATTGACAATTTTGCCCCAAAAGTAACCAAACAGGTGACATTTAGTCATATATAATATTAATTATGTTTCAACTTATTTGGTCTCCAAAATATTTACATGTGTTCCATAAGTGAGCAGTGGCATGTAGGTAAAGATTGAGACATAGTTATTAATAATTAAGCATTCATTAGAAAAGAAAATGCATATTATGGTCTCAGAATAGAGATTCGAAAATATCATTTTAAAAGGAGAGATTATATAGAAACTCCATATTACAAATATATTAGAGAAATATAAAGCCTGAAATAGCATTTTTATAGTTCAAGTAAAATATCTTAGTGTAAAGCAATTTTAAATAGCTTGTTACGCTACACTTATGGGTAAAGCAAGACCAATTTAATTTCTTGTTAGCTGTGCAGCCCAGGCAAATCAAATGCCATTTTGTGAATACCATTTTCAAAGTGAAAATGTTTTTTTTTTTACTTTTTTAAAACCACAACAACCAAATTGTTACTCAGAAACTAATCATATTTATAGAAAATTCCATTTTTGAAATGTGCATTTGATAGAACACTTGCAGTTGAACTTCACTGAAGTTTTTCAACTCTTAAGTTGCATTATTTGAGCCTCTGAATCTTAATAAGCTTTTACAGACACATTTTTTGCTGTTTGAGTAGCACTCTCCATCAATGTTAATGAATATTTTTACAACATAACTTGTAAAGAACTGTGCTGTCCATTAAATTAGATGGGACTTTTAGCATCATCTTGAAAAAAGGATGCATCAGCTGTTTCCAAGCACTTTTAAGTACGAGATACAGAACTTCTAGACGACAAAATGAAGTTGTCAGAACTCATATAAAAATGCTCTTGATATTCTCATATACAGTTTTCTAAGACTAGTATCAATGGAGAGGGCAAAGGTTAGATAAAAAAAGGAAGAAAATGTTGCGAATTCTGAGGAAAAATAGGACACAACACTTGGTAAATATGTTTGCAGCCAAAATGTGTGGAGAGCAATAATGAGCATACCTATTAAGGATAAACAAAGTTTTAGCATCATATAATGACCTTGAGACAAATACAGGCAAAGACAGACTTAAAATATGTTCTAATACATATCTCTGATAAAGTTTTGCATTGCTTTTTCTTCCCAGAGACTTAAGGAATATTAGGAAGAGTTTTAGACATGACTAAATTGAGACTTTTTATTGCTGAAACTTTTTCTTGCTAGAGGGCTCTGGGAAATAAATTTATGTTACAGGAAGAAAATAAATATGTTATTAGCTCCTGCTGTGAAAGAAAATGCTACTTTTTCTGTATTGTTTTATAAAAATGTATAAAGGGAAGGAAATTTTTCTTGAATGTTTTCACTGCTCACAATATTAACAAAATATTGTATTTTAAAAGTAAGAATAATTGAAATAGCTTTTAACATTTACCAAATTAAACCGGTAGAAAACATTAATGAAATAAATATTTTATCACACCATGTTTTATGAGAGTACCTTCCAATATTTAAATTTAATAGCAATATAACCCAGAATGTAAAAAAAAAAAATTAAACACATGTAATAGGCAGTTTCTTTCCCTCAGTAAATCTAATGGCAAGTGAA
The DNA here is from genome assembly GCF_007474595.2 of Lynx canadensis. Taxonomy (NCBI): domain Eukaryota; kingdom Metazoa; phylum Chordata; class Mammalia; order Carnivora; family Felidae; genus Lynx; species Lynx canadensis. The sequence goes on along the minus strand of NC_044311.2, from coordinate 136,657,386 downwards.
TTATGTTTTTGTGGAAGCTACTGAACTTTCTCTGTTCAGGTTGGAATAATACATCAGAAAAGTGATGGAAAACAAGTGTCTCCCATGCCATAAAATTATGGCAACATAAAATACATTGTGAAGTCATCCTCTGGACATCAATGAAAAAATGTATCAAAATGTCTGTGTGTGTTTTATGTTTCTCATCCTGCCAGAAACACATCCTCCTTTAAACTATGAAAATGTGAACAAGTTTCAATTAAACATGTCTTAGATTTTATGTACATTTCATTATTCAACCAGTGCTCAGATGCACATTAGAGATAGTATATTCTGTCAATATTAAAATTTAGATCAGATAAAAATCTGAGAACTTAAGCTTTTGTATATAGTCTCTTTTTAGAATTGACAGCTAAATCTTCAGTCTCCTCAAAGTATTTCTATTCCAAAAATCTTTAATTTTTTTGTAATTCATCATGGCAGCTTAGTTTTACCATATGTCAAGATAGCACATATTGTGGGCATTAATTTAAGGGCATCCACCACAAAGTATATTTGAAGCTTTTTATTAATCTTTTTTTTAAGATTAAGTGACTATGCATTTGCAGCAACTGAGATAAAACATATGATAAAACACAAATGCATAATTACTTATCTGAGATTAGAAAATCCAAAAACTCCTGAAAACTGGAAGTATTCTCGTAACTCAATGGGGAGTAATACTTGACCTGCTCTGTATGCACTTAAGATGTGACTAGATTTGAAGTTATTTACAGTTTTTCTTTCCTACTTAGTGTGAATATTCATATGACTTTCTGTGAACCTGACACTATGCTTGATGATAGACTTCACTAGGTGTGTTAAATATATAATATATGTGAAAATATCTCTAAAATTCTAAATTCTAAAATATACTGGTTTCACGGGTTTCAGGGAAAAAAACATTATGGATATGTGTAAAGATTTAAGGACATTGGTTGACTTGCATATGTTGAACTATCCTTGTATCTCAAGGATAAATAACAATTGGTCATGACGTATGGTCCTTTTAATGTGCTTTTGGATTTGGTTTGCTAGTTAGTATTTTACTAAGGATTCTTTGCTTCTGTGTTCCAAGGGTATTGACTTGTAGTTTTCTTTTCTTGTAGTGCTTTTGTCTGGTGTTGGTATTGGGGTGATGCTGACCTCATAAGATGAATGTAAAGTGTTTCCTCTTCTTTTATTTTTGGGACATTTAAGAATTGGTAATATATATTTTGTAATATTTGGTGGAATTTACCCATAAAGCCATCTAGTCCTGGACTATTTTTTTGATGGGAGGTTTTGATTACTGATATAATTTTTTAAATCAAAATATGTTTTTAAATTTATTGTCTTTTTTAATTTGTTATTGGTCTGTTCAAGTTTTGCATTTCATCTTGATTCAGAAAGACTGGTGCACCCAGGCACACACAGAGAGATGTTGTACAGCCTTTAAAAAGAAGGAAATTCTGCTATTCGTAAAAACATGAATAACCTGGAGAACATTATGTTAAATGAAATAAGCTAGATAGAGAAAGACAAATATTGCATGATTTCACTTACATGCAGAATTTTAAAGTCAAAGATACAAAATCAGAGAGTAAAATGGTAGGTGCTAGAGACTGAAAGGCAGGGAAATGGGGAAATGTTGGTCAAAGGGAACAAAATTTCAGTTATTCAATGTGACTAAGATTTAGAGATCAGCGTTGTGACTATAGTTAACAACTGTGTCGTACACTTGAAATTAGCTGAGGAAAGATCTTAAGTGTTATCACCACACACACTCGAAAAGAAAGAAAATGGCCCACTCAGTCAGTGGAGCATATGACTCTTTATTAGGGTTTGAGTTTGAGCCCCATGTCAGGTGTGAGGAGTACTTAAAAAATAAAAAAATAAAAAATTGTAAAATTGTTTTAACAAAGAAAGAAAATGGTAAATATGTAAAGTGAAAATAAGTTAATTATCTTATGATGATTATTTCACAACGTATCTGCATATCAAATCATCAAGTAGTACACCTTAAATGCATATAATTGTTAATAGTAACCATATCTCAAAAAGAAAAA